>NC_137106.1:30618196-31184740 GCF_949357685.1 Gobio gobio | reverse complement strand
AGCTGTAGTTTCTGTTTGTGGATTCAACTGTAGTTAATGTGGTTGTGGATTCGGCTGTAGGTTCCGAGGTTGTGGTTTCGGCTGTAGTGTCTGTATTTGTGATTATGTTCTGTAGATGTGATTAATCGCGATTAATAGATTTGACAGCACCAAATTTCAATTTGAAAACGGTGCAAAACTTAATTAAATATTTGACAAAGGAAACAGCAAAAGTATACATTTTATATTTTGAGGAAATAGCCAGAAAATTAGGAACCGTAAAAGGTCACCTGGCTCTGCTAACCCCAACTACTGGAGGGAGGCCATCACAACAACAAATATTTGGCATTGATTAAAAAACAAGTCATTGAAGTGCAAAATTAGCTTGCAGCATTGCAAATAAAGGTCCTGTCTATCCTCCAATCCCTTCTCTCTCCATGCCTCTATGCCGACTACCCAGGATCCCTCTCCGCTCTCTTCTTCGGCTAGGGTAGGAGTGAGTGCATGCAGAGAATAAATCATATTTTCTGTCCCATTTCACCAAACTGATGTGTCCGTTTCCCTGGCAGCATCAGAATGCGCCATCCACAAGGGGACGACGAGGGGCCAGGCTGCTCTGACAACTTCACCAGCACTGCATAACAAAGAAGCTGAGTGAAAAAAGGAGGGCATTCCTGCCAGCAGCCAACACGTACATGCACCAAATGAATGCGTGTCTGACGCACGTTTGAAGTTTCAGTGAGAAGGGGGGGGGGGGGGGGGGGGGCTGGCGCACCTATCACACATACATGAGGGCACCTAGTCAGAATGACTCAGCACAGGATTCCTTTCATGCTGGAGTCGGTTCTTTAGAAAGGATGCCGTCTTCACACGTCTCCAGGATGCTACGTTGCAAAGGGGGGTTCAGGGATGGGACAGCTCCTTTCAACAGTATGCTAAAAATAGCTAGCACTGGAAATGTGAGACGAATCCCATCTTCCTTTTCAACTCGTTTGAGGATGTGGTCCGTGTCACAGGACACAAAGAAATCACCTGCCAGAGAAGCTCTCTTTGGGGACAGAAAGACAGAGACGACAGAGAAAGGTGCCTTTGTGAGCGTACGTGCACACGTGTTATTACCTGTGAGGACAGCCTGAGCGGATGATGTCTACCTGAGCATTAGCTGAACACAGCTGGCTTGTCGTGTTGCAGTAGATTGAATTTTTTCAGAAGGGACGATGCAATTACTCCTACTGGGGCTCTTGACACAGAATAAAAACTCTCCATATGGAGCTCTTCTGCCGGACGAGTGAATATCATGCCATTGTGGCACAGCAGAACGATGAAAGCGATAGTAAAATGCCTGATATACGTTCTCTCTTTCAGTATCTTGAAAAATGCAGAAGTGCTACTGACAATCACAAAACGAAAGCTGTTGTTTGACCTATGACATGCTAAAAATAAAGTCAACGTGAAACGCTGTTTGCAACCCATTTTACAGAGAAACAAAATAGTCAATGAGTAAAAATTTTATCCATTTTTTTTATCCATCAGGATTGGATCAAAACATACAAATCATAGGGTATCAAAAACTGGAATGACTAACCCCAAATTACTCATCATTTCTGGATGACCAACCAACTATTCACCTTTGTCCCGAATCCAAACAAAAAACCCAGATAAATCCGTATCACTCACACACACCGTCCTGGGCAACAGAGCCGATTACATCTGCTTATTTACGGAGACAATATAAAGTGAATGTCATTGGATTTAACTCTAAAATAGCTGATTTATTTAAACCTTCCTGTTGTAATCTTGGCCCTGCACTGATCAATACAGGGCAAGACAAAGAGAAAGGCTTTTAACAGAGCGCAGCACTAAATCTAATGAGCCGCTCTCAGAGGCTGGCACATGTGCGGCTGAATTGACAGATCTGTGAGGGAGATAAGAAGTTCCACCCCTCTGACGTCGTCAATCTTTCCTTTCCACAACCCTGCGACACAACATACACAAATGTCTATGACAAATGCTTATACAACCTGCAGGTCTAACCGGCCTCTCTGAAACGTATGTATTCCTCAACCTGACAGGCCTCTGAGAACAGAAATTTTAGGATTTATATGGAGTTTGGGTAGAAAATAATCTAGGGATGCATAAATAACTAATGTAAACATATTAATAAATATTGAAATATACTAATTTGTCTAAATGTAAAAACATTCCATATATATACACATACAGTGGCAAGAAAAAGTGAGTGAACCACTTGCAGAAAATGTGAATAATTTTAACTAAATAAAAGAGATCATACAAATTGTTTTTTTATTTAGTGCTGTCCTGAATAAGATATTTTACGTAAGAAAATGTTTACTTATAGTCCACACAAGACAAAACAATTGCTGAATTTATAAAAATAACCCCGTTCAAAAGTTTATGAACCATTAATTCTCAATACTGTGTGTCATTCCCTGGATGATCCACGGCTGTTTTTTTGTTTTGTGATGGTTGTTCATGAGTCTCTTGTTTGTCTTGAACAGTTAAACTGCCCAATGTTCTTCAGAAATATCCTCCAGGTCCTGCACATTCTTCAGTTTTCCAGCATCTTCTGCATATTTGAACCCTCTCCAGCAGTGACTGTACGATTTTGAGATCCATCTTTTCACACTGAGGATGATTGAGGGACTCAAACACAACTACTAAAAAAGATTCAAACTTTCACTGATGCTCCAGAAGGAAACATGATGCATTAAGAGCTGGAGGGTTAAAAATGATTTAATTTGAAGATCAAGGTAAATTTTACTCAATTTGTCTTCTGGGAAGCATGCAAGTATCTTCTGTTGCTTCTGAAGGGCAGTAGTAAATAAAAAAATAAAAAATAACAAAAGATATTTAAACAAAATAAGAAACATTTGGACATCTTCATCCCCCTCAAAATTGTATATATATAGAGAGAGAATGTTTTTAATTTGAGACAAATTAGTATATTTCAATATTTATTAATATATTTACATTAGTTATTTATGCATCCCTACATTATTTTCTACCTCCATATAAATCCTAAAATTTCTGTTCTCAGAGGCCTGTCAGGTTGAGGAATAACATTTAAATTAATTTAAATAAACATTAATTAATTATTAAAAAAATACCTAATTAATTCAACCTGGTCTCACAGAATTCCGTGAAATGAACACGGGCCCCTTAACTCAAAATCCGTGGCAGTTTCACGGAATCGCCGAAAATTCCGTGATGGGTCCACGGAAGTGATTCCTATGCAAGTCAATGACCGTAAAAATGAGTCATGATTTTATGAATATTTATAGGCTACTTTTATATTTTGGAGCAACTAACTCCAAACCTACCCACTCTTAACAATATAAAACACATAACAGGCAAATACAAGTACAGTCACAGGTATTTATTGCAAAAACTGACCAAAAACAGCATAAAAGTATTAACTCATGTTGCATTCCAAGTCTTCTGAAGTCACACGATGTCTTCATGTAAAGAACAGAGTTGATCTTAATGTTTTAATCGCTAAAATGATGATCCAGCCGCTCCGTGAACACACTCATTCATATCTCATTCAAATAATACACACGACTCTTTAGCATGACGCAATCTGTCACGTGACACACGAGAGCCAATGGCATTTTACAATCAAAGCCGACGTAATGACGCAATTGGTCACGAGACATACGACAGCCAATGCTGTAAAAGCTGACATAACGTTTCTTCCGGCGGTAAAATTTGAAATGTGTTTTTGATCTTTGGCGGATGGACTCGACGCTGCTGATCGCTTTTGGGGATTTTCTTCACACAAATTAATCGTTTGGCCTCTGAACACTTGGCATTTTGTACTTTTTGAATAAATTGTGCCCGTAGGCATATCTGCCTGTTATATCCTGTTTTTTATAATACACAAATTGGTAGGTTTAGGGAAGGGATTGGGTTACGTGTTCAAAACGTGTCTAAATACTGAAATGAAATGAAAATAATTGTAAATAAAATGATGCTAGATGATTAAATCGAGAATCACACTCCATGTCATAATGGCAAAAATCATAGTTTCCTAACGATAACCATGCCCAACGCGTCAGTATACTGTCATTGACTTACATAGGCATCACTTCCGTGGACCCATCACGGAATTTTCGGCGATTCCGTGAAACTGCCACGGATTTTGAGTTAAGGGGCCCGTGTTCATTTCACGGAATTCTGTGAGATCAGGTTGCATTAATTTCATGCTTTGGAAAATGGGCGATTCTAATTCTACACTAATTTGCTTATATAAACAAACTACAATTGATTGATGTACAGTAAAACATTTAGATTACAAGATTACATTTAACAGTATTATTAAATTATTTTGAAAAATTGTCACAAACTGCCCGTTTTTGTTTCATCTTCATGAACTTTCTATTTGTTTTTATCAGTCACATGTTTTCCTTTGTTCCAGTTTCCCGCTCCTCGTTTGTAACTGTGGTATCTGATTAACAAGTCTTCACCTGCTCATCATTTGTGTTCAATAACCTTGTGTATTTAAGTTCCTCTTTTTCGTTCAGTTGCTGTCTGGTATTGTTTGTGTGTAGACACTGTTACGTTGCCTTGGATTATCTGAGTTTGTTTTATTAAATAACCTTTTTGTTTGTAGAAACCTGTTTGAACATTTCTTCATCTTCATCTGAACCAGACTCTGACAATTATAAAAATGGGTAATTTAAATATGAACAATGTCAAACAATACTAAGTACCAATATATTGTGCATTGCTAGCTAGTTGCTAAGGTGTAGGAGAAAAAAAAAAATGCACCGGGTCTCTAGAAATGACTTGGGTCGCTGAAGATAGCTTGCGACACATTAAAGTTTAATAGTTGGGTTAGAGGTTTTGAAGAACCTAAGCAAGCGCCACAACAGCAGTCATGAATTTCTGTATACGTCCTGTCTGCGTATAGGCACCATTTATGACTGGTCCGGGATGATTGAACATTAGGTGTGACTACGGTGGTTGAGTGTACTTCCAGTTAAAGACCCAGGCTGAGCGTCAGGTACTGAAAGGAGTGTTTGTTTCAATCTGCAAGCATGTCATCCACTCTAAGACAAGCTGTCTTCTTTAATATCTCACCTCCACTGCGCTTGTCAGTCGGGATTTCCTGTTAGGACGCCTCTGTTTGACCTAAATACTGACAACCGCGACGCACACATGAACGCAGCCAGGGAACGGTTCGTTCCGGCACCTTGACAACGCCTTCTGCAAAAGGAGGTGAAAAAAAAAAAAAAAAAAAAAGGCCTGTGTTCATAATATCAATTATACACTGTATCATTATCCACAAGTCCCTTTTAGCGGGAGGATAAGCCAGCGCAGGCTTTTTGTACTGTCAGCGCCGAGCACTGTCGGCGTGTAGAAACACGACTCACAGTCACCTTAAAGAGGACGAGCGATCTGACAGGCAGAGTGCGGCAGAGCTGGGGAAGAAAAAAAAGTCCTCCATTACAAGCTGCTAATGCATAACAACACGGAGCATTACTGAGAGGCCATTTACAGTCCTGCATCCCATTAATCAGTGACCACTGGGAGAAAGAGCCACCAGCACCGCAAACAATTGATCTCAAAGGGACGCCGTCTTTCAATTATGGTAATTAATTACGTCTTTTCTATTTGTTATCTGGTGGGTTGAACGGGCGACAGTGAAGAGAGAGCGTGGGAGTGTTGCAGCAGGAGACGACCGCTGGAGTGGATTCTTCACTGTCACACTTCAGTGTCACAGTCGTCATGTTCGATTGGACGATGTCAAGCGGACACTGAAAGATGGCAGAGCAACTTCACAGTCTTTTTTTTGTGAGGCTGCTGGTAAACAAGTGATGTTTAATTTCAATGTTAAATACAAAAGTTAAGAGATTCTGAAAAAGCTTTTTTGGTCCATTCAATGCAAGTTTTGGCTTTTTTATTGTGAGAACTGATTTCATTGTAGTAACAAAAACATTTGATTATTTTAAATCATTTGAAATATTTGTGGAATTTTGTGTTTTACGCAGAAGAAATAAAGTCATGCAGGTTCAGAACACATGAGGGTGAGTAAATAATGACAGAATTGTGTTAAATAATCTTATCTTATGGTTTGCATCTATCAAATGCAAACTTAAATAAATTATTAATAATAAAATAAATAATAAAAAAACAATAAAAGAATAAACGAAAAAATTTTAATAAATAAATGTATTATTGAAATACAAGAAATACTAGATATATAGATTTAATGCATTTAATTTATAATACAATATTTAAATACTATAACATATATATACTGTAAACCCTAATAAGTTGAGGCTACTCAAATGATTTGAGGGAAGTGATTCCCTCAATTCATTTGAGTAATAGGGAAACTGAGAACTCAATTTAATTGAGTTGACCTAATGTGGTCTCTTCAATGAATTAAAATAAATGTTTAAGTACCAATAACTTAAAAAGGCAAACAGACTAAACTCAAATGATTTGAGGAAAGTGATTCCCTCAGTTCATTTGAGTAATGCACCGTAAAACAATTTGTTCAGTTTACTTAAAGGTCCCCTTCTTCGCGATTCCATTGTTCAAACTTTAGTTAGTGTGTAATGTTGCTGTTAGAGCATAAATAATACCTGTAAAATTATAAAGCTCAAAGTTCAATGCCAAGCGAGATATTTTATTTAACAGAAGTTCCCTTTCAAAGCCTACAGCGAACGGCTGGCTTGGACTACATCCTGGTACTTCCTTCTTTAATTACGTCAGTAGAGCAGTAGAACAGACTAACCTCCGCCCACAAAGAAACGCGAAAAAGGGGGCGCGGTCTTGTTGCTGTCCCACGTGGAGAAGCGGACGGTCGCATGGAGAAAAGGAACTGTTGCGTTGAGTGTGTTTATCGCCATGTCATCGAGACGCTGCTATTTTCATCCAGGAGTCAAATCACCTTTGTTTGGCTTTCCCAGGGACGCTGTAGAGATTATTGAACGCATACATCTCTCCGTTAAGAGGCGTGACCTTTCCAACGTGAGCTAAGCTGCTGTCAAATTACAACACAGGAACCGCTTTCACGTGCGCTAAGCTGTGGTCGAATCACAGCACAGGAACCGCTTGCACAATCAGAACTCGGTACGTATTTCTGAAGGAGGGACTTCATAGCACAAGGAAATCACCAGCCGTTTTTAGGACAGTGGAAACAGCGGTACACAGATAAGTAAATTGTGTGAAAAATACTGTGTTTTTTTACACGCGAAACATGAACACATGTTATATTGCACACTGTAAACACAATCAAAGCTTCAAAAAAACACGAAGAACGGGACCTTTAATTCAATCGTGCAATCAAGTTGTTCTTATTTAAACCGTTTACGTTTTGTCAACTTAATTCTATCTGTGATCTGAGGAAGTGTACTCCCAGAGTGCATTGCGGCATGAATAAATTAATTGCTTCGTTGTACTATTTTAGTTTTTTTTTGACTATTTGTCTTTTGTCAGTATAACCCCAATAACGACAGCCAATACAATTGTAAAGGTCTTATTAATAATAAAAATAAAATATATAAATAAAAATCCTTGTTACCATTGATGTGTTTTGCATGCTGAATTTTGAAGTCTGTGTGTGACTCCCTCAAGCCTGGTCAAATGCTAGTCACAAATAAAGAGGAAGTATATCAACCCAATTAAAAGATTATGCCATAAATATTAGCAATAATATGTTAAAAGATCATTATTTGACATTAAATATAGTTATATATTATTAATTCACAAATGAATATCTAATATTTATTACTTCCCTTCTTTTGAAATCAAATAACTATGATTTCTTGTTGCATCGCTGCATTAATAGAATTAAAAAAAAATTTTTTTTTAAAGATTTATTATGATAGGACAGTAGGTAGACAGGAAGCGAAGTGGGATAGAGAGAGGAGGACGGGATCGGGAAAGGTCCACGAGCCGGGACTCGAACTCGGGTCGCCCGAAGCGCAACAGCGATATATGTCAGCACACTGCCCACGAGGCTATTGGTGCCGACTTATTACAAAAATTTGAATGAAGTTCCAAGTGCCCAACCAAAGGGAACACTAATCACAATTATGGTGAGAGGAAGTGGAGGAAATGAGTGAGAAGTCTATTATAAATTGCCCCGCCTCAAAAACACTTTGCCCGCCCGCCCGCTTATTTTTTTGTTTAGTTTTTTTGCTTTGGCAAAATAGTACTCAAACCAGTCAAGTAAGGTTTTTCTAAGTAACGAAGGCATAGCATGCAAATAGTTCAGATTACTTAATTGTTTTAAGTGCGTGCAACATATCATTGGACATTAAGTCAAGTTCACTATAAAGTCTTAGTAAGAACAACTGTTGGATTTTACAGTGTATATTTATATATATAATACATTTTTCTGTATTTGCCAATGTAATGCATTTAATTTGGAACGATGCATGCAGACCAAAAGATTATTAATTACAACAACTGAATAAGTCTGGCATCAGCGCACAAACGTTTTACAATAAGGTCTCATTTGTTAACATTAGTTAATGCATTACCTAACATGAACTAGTTCACAGTGCATTAACTAATGTTAACAGATACAACATTTGACCTGAAAAATGTTTTAGTAAATGTTGAAATTAATAATAATAAGTCAAAAAAATGCTGTGTAAGTATTGTTCACTAGTTCATGTTAACTGTTAACAAATAAAACCTTATTGTAAAGTGTTACCAAGATTTTAAATAGATTCAAAATGTCAATAACATGATTGGATAAGCCATATGTTTAAAGGTTCTGAAAAATAGCTGATAGTCATACACCTGTGGCCACCTGTCACTTGAATTCTAACAATGTACAACACATACAACCAATTAAATGAATGTCAACATGACGTTAGATGTGTCACAAACATGTCAACACCAAATAACTCCCATTATAATCAAAGAACACACAAAAATTACTAGACTACTAATAACCTTCTCCAAGTCAGACAAGTGATCTTCCTCAAAACCACAGTGGCCTTCACCTGTATGTCCATGTGTATCTTTCTATATAAACCCCACTACATCACTCGCAGGAGCACTGGGCAACAAAGCTCAAACTAGTCTAAAACCCTAGGAGATAAAAAAACAAACATCAAGTGGTTCCAACAGTCAAAAATTTGGTTTGATTCAGAACATGCGGATTACAGTATTTCACACCTTATTATGGTGTCAATGGCTCTTTGAGACAAACAGAATCATTTTAGAGCGCTTCACAACAGCTTCTCTCTAAGGAGACTCAACTTCCTGTGGAATATAATTGAGTTTGAGGCTTTTAATAGGCGCTGAAATGGAGCAACACTTGACAAGCGCCTTCGCTCCAGCGCTGGCTCTGCTCTGTGTGACAGCTGCACATCTTCACCTCCTCATTACATACTTCATAATAATCACATAAATAATATCAACACATGCACACACTCTGCCAGGCTCAGTCAGATCATGGAGGAAAGCGCACTTGTGTGAATGAAGTTTATAGGACTCAGCGAAACACACCTCTTCAAGAAGTTTGTTTTTGCTAAGTTAGATTATACTGCTTGCGCCACCAAAAACGGATGTTTTTGTTTTGTTTTGTTTTTTTATGGATGAGACCACTATCTAGAGGCAGTAATCAGCATAATGCCAACATATAGCAGTACCATTTAAAAGTAAAAAAAGAGTAATTTATAATATTTTTTATATTTTTAAGCAAAGACATTAAATTGATCAAAAGTCAATTTATATTTAAAATAAGTGCTGTTCTTTTGAACTTTCTATTCATCAAAGAATCTTGAAAAAAGATGCATCAGTTCACCAGAAAATATTAAGCAGCACAACTGTGCTCATCATTGATAAAAAAAAAAATTATTATTGAGCAGCAAATCAGCATATTAGAATGATTTCTGGATCATGTGACTGAAGACTGAAGAAATTACATTTTAAAACATATTCAAATAGAAAACATTTATTTTAAATTAGGGATGCACCGAAATTTCGTCCGTTGAAAATTATTTTAATTGTATATAGAGGAAATATATACATTGATATTTAATATTAATATATAATTTAATGTAATGTTACTTTCAATAAAAGTGTGGTTATGTTATTTTATTGGCTTGTATTTTTTAAAATTACATTAGAATGATTAAATGTAATTAAAAAGTTTACTATTAATACAATTATACAAAAAAAAAGATAATTTAAAAGAATAAATAAATCATTTTAAAAATAATTTTAATTTTAAACTTTCGGTTTCGACACAGAATTTTCATTTCGGTGCATCCCTATTTTAAATAGTAATGATATTTCACAATATTAATGATTTACTTGATCAAATCAATGTGGCCTTGGTGAGCATAAGACACTTCTTTCAAAAATAAAAAATAAAATAAAATAAAATAAAAAACACTTTTGAAACGTGTAGTGTTGTGTAGTGTCCATGAATAGTATATACAATTATGATACATGATATTTACCCATAATTCACTGAAAAACAACAGAAAAAAGGTGAGAGAAATGGCTTTCATATGATTACTTCATCCCATTCCCTCCTCTTCTCATCATTTACAGTCATCTTTCATTTATCCATTTAAAATTTTTTTATGAAAAAACACTATGAAATGATGAAAAAACACTACGAAAGTATTTAGGCAAAAATAGCATTAGGGTTGATTCACCCTCCACACTCAGTCTCTCTCAGAGCAGCATGGAGGCTGTAACAGATCCAGGGCCCTCCAGAGACCTTGTAGAGTAGAGGAGGACGCTCAAAGCAGCCCCAAAGGATCATGTGGCTATTTAAAGAGCGCTCAATTCACTGTGATGTAGGAATCACTGCTAATAGAGATAATTCCTCGCATTGCTTGACCCACAAGGATTGGCCAGATGGGATTTGACTTACACCACACACAGGCACACTGGGTGTTTCTCAAAGAGAAGGCTGCATCCTAGTGAGGCTGTGTCCTTCCTAGTCCAGTCCTTCTGAGGCTTGTATAGGCTAAAGTCCTCCTCAGTGATCTAGTAAGTGCGTATGGCTTCAACACATGTTCCAACTCTATGGTCATGGCAGGAAAATACTATTAAAACCTAATTTCGGAAAAATACTTTGTATTAAAAGTCTTCATATTAACTGGCTTTCTATTAATGCAATATAGTGAATCACAACCGTCTGTGGTCTCCCAGTGGCTTACTGTACATTATTGGCAGTTTAGCATGAAGTGATTCATTTACACATGTATGCCTTCATCTCTGAAAACATTATTTTTGTCTTACATTTGATAATGAACTCACATTCAAATTGAGATGGCCTTCAATGGAGCTTGATGAAGTGGCAGCTAAGATATGCAGTTTTACTAGGATGCATCCTTCCGATTGAGAAACACCCCCAATAGACACACTGGATGCTTGTTTACACCATCTTGAGAATGCTTTGGCGGCCCAGCATTTTTTTTTTTCAGTTGAACCACTATGGGCCCTATCATACACCCGGCGCAATGCGACGCCAGGCACGACGCAAGTGTTTTTTTGCTAGTACGCATTTATCATTTTCACGTTCAGTGCCACGTTGTTTAAATATCAAATGCACTCGTGCTCATCTGTTCGCCCATGGGCGTGCTGGTCTAAAAACGAGGAGCGTTCAGGCGCATTGTTGGCGCGTTCAGGCTAAGCACAACTGGGTTTTAAAGGGAATGGGAGATGAGATTCTGATTGGTTTACATTTACATTTATGCATTTGGCAGACGCTTTTATCCAAAGCGACCTTATTACAGGGACAATCCCGCTGGAGCAACATGGAGTAAAGTTGCTCAAGGACACACTGGTGGTGACCGCTGGGATCGAACCAGCAACCTTCTGCATAACAGTTCCATGGTTTAACCCACTGGACCACCATCTTACATATTATTGTTATATGTGTGATACGCAATGTCCGCGGAACTGTTACTAGTATCTTGTTTCTGAATATAATTTTTTTTTGACACAATGTACTTGCTCTGGCACTAGTTTTGGATAAAGAGATGTGCTTGTTGCTATAGTTTGTTATCGGCATATAAGAAGAATGTGACTGTTGGTCAGTGTGGTAATTGTCCCGCCCCTCCTCCACTGTGATTGGACGGCTGGGTAAAAAGTGATAGTGATGAGCGCTGCATTTTACCTCAAGTTGAACATTCTTCAACTCTGAGTGACCGGTGAAAAAGCCTCAGTGCCTCATTATGCTGTTGACGTTTTAAAAAAATAGTATAAATATGCTAGCCTCTAAAAAAAAAAAAAAAAAGAAAGAAAGAAAAAAAAAAAACGCTTTAGTGAGCAAACGCTTAGCTAACTGCTAATGGGTTTTTATTTACAAAAACATTTTAACAGACACGAGAGACATTTATTGTTCATTGCAATAAAACAATAGATACATTTTTAACTGAAATAAAAGTTTATTGAAATGTATTTAATAATTATTATTAACGGGAATAAATAATGGGAAAGTAGACTCACAACTACCTCAAACAAATACATAGCACACACAAAACAAGTGCAACCTTAGTTATTAGTAGCATTTTCTATTTTTGAATAAAGATATCTACTTACATTTCTCTTGATTTTTCTTGGATATCATTTTTTTGTTGTTGCGCTGAGCTTGTTGCAATGCATTCTGAGATTACCATCGCTCAAGCTCATTTACAACGTCTTTACACTTTGCTGGATCTGGATAGTAAAGAAAATAATAAAATGTTCCGACATTCCGTGCACGTTGGCAGAACACAGAGAGAAAAGTCCATTCCAGCCATCATCAATCTTTTGATTACTTACACGCCAGCTCCCACACAGAAGCTCGCAGATGCCAGAGCCAGTTAATAATTCTATCCATTTTCAGAGGTAGACTCCATCATTTATTATGTTCTGTATCTATCTCATCAGCTGTCTAATAACTCTCATCATCATTGGCTAATGCCAGAGCCAGTATTCGGCCCTGATAAAGCACTTGGCTTCTCTGTTTGCTTTATTTACTTTTGTGAGCATTGTAAAGGCTGACCAGCGGCTAATGAGTAGTGCAGGGGGAACGGTCGAGGTTACGGAGGGCAGGATCGTCCGTGATGCTGACTAATATAGCGTTGACTTTAATCATAACCACTTATTCTGGTCGCATCTGGGAGGAACATTATGCATGCAGTGATTCTATAAATGTACTCACACAAACTCTGAGAGAGAAAACAGAATGTACAGATTCACAGATTTGTCTCAGTGATCTGTATATTATGTGTGTCAACTATCAAGTATTCAAAGTCTGTCGCATGAAAGAGTGTAAAACTGTAGCCTCTATCTGATATTATAAACCTATGAGAAATAGAGCGAGAGAAGAAGGGACAGTGCAATAGGACATTTACGGGATGATTGAAAGATTGAGGGTATCCAGGGAGAAGAGATGACTGATCTTGACCTCTTTACAGTAAGCTAAAAAGGCTACAGCACTAAGTTACCATGGTGGACGCAATTACTTTAAGCCACAAGTCATTTTCTATCATTTTCAGATAGTGTTCCATATTGACATAACAATAAGGCTTGGATACCAGCCAGCTAAACCAGAAAAACAAACTAGGAAAAGCAAACTAGGTTGGCTTAAATATTAAATCTTATAGACAAAAAAAACCTATACTGATTTTACCCTATTTTCACCCCATCCAATCATTTACATTCTGTTACCACCAAACTAAATGTACATTTATTGTCCTCTATATGCACATACAGCTCGGCACAGCACCACAATTTATCATTCTAACATTTGTCAACATATGCTTTGGGAACCAAAAAATCCAATGAAACTATGAAATCTAACACTGATTGGAATTTCACACAGCTAATTTCCCAAAGGGTCTTCCCCTATTTGCCCGGATTTCCAACGAACAAACTGAAATTTAATAGCACTTATAAAATTAGCATGTGTCCAGTTATTATTCGAATGGATTCAGTGATAAACAAATTGACAAATAATGGAAGTATAGCATAAATACAATACAATAACAATATAATACATGTATAATTACAACAGAAGGGCTGTTGAATGCTCAATTATGACTGCATACACTTCGCATTACACCAAATTATTTAGTTTATTCCAAAGGTCCTTAAGCCAATAAAACCACAAAAACCGAAATCCAAAAAGACAATGATTAAGTAAATAAACATTAACAACAAGATAAAAGTGAAACACTATTTCCCTGTTTCACCAAAAAATGACATTGTATCTATGGAAAGCATGCTCTTTTTCTTCCACTCTCTCCCCCGTACAAACGCACACACATATATCAATAAAATAATTACGCAGCTGAAAAGGTGCATGACATTTCGGTAACGAGGTATAGCAGTTAAACTTACAGCTATTAGTAGAGACACTGCTGCTGAACACTGTTGAGAGACTCACACAATTAAAAGGCACAATATGCAATTTTCGCCACAAGAGGTGTCGCTTATTCAAAATAAAGGTGTAGCTTGATGACGCCTTGATTTTGCAGAATTGTGGGAGTTATCTTAATTTCTACAGACGGTGGAAAAGAATCCAATGGGACTCGGGCAGAAATCTTATTCATGGATGAGCTAATTTATTAAAGATTTATTAGCATTACTGTAGTATGAAGCAGGGTGGGGCCGAGAGCCATGGGAGCAGAACACGGCCGCTTGAGCGATTGCATATGAGAGACAAGCACCACACACGGCTCGAGAACAGAGGAGCTTTTATTATGCCACAGACGACCGATTCCGCTTCTTCCGGTCATGTGTATATGGGGTAACGCAGCCCTGTTTATCATATTAGATACATTTGAGTGTGTTGAAAGTTATGTTATAATGCTACTCTGTGCGTTTGCTCGAGACACTTGTTGCACACTGCAGTACTTTAGATCAAGAAAACTAGATTTAAACTATAAAACTGTGTTCGTTTTCTGTCGTTGAATGTATCCAAACAGTTATTATATATAATATATTAAAGCATCTTTGGTGGTTCCATGGTTTCTTCAAAATAAAACCAGAAATCGAGGGTATGATGTGTTTGATAGGCGACACACGGACACATTCCATTCCATGTCCAGGTTAAAATTGCTTATTTCTCTGGATTTAAATATTCTTGGAAACATTTGGTATAATGTAAGTAGGCCTACACAAGTCAACAAAATGTACATCACTATATTTTGAAGGATAATGAAGACGTTGAGTGACTTATGTGTCTTTTTGGGGTCTACTTTATATTTTCAAATATATTTCAAATGCATTTCTGCTCTGTTTCCTTGAATTTAAAGCACTCAGTTTGCTTTTCATGCAAAACCGTGACTGTGGGTGCAGTTTAAGGCACCAAAAATATGCTCTCCATAGTCTTCAGGTCCCGCTGCTCAGATGCCCTTCCAGAGAGCAGACTAATTTCCTCTCGCAGCCTCCAGCTCTGTTTCCCACCGGCTCTGCTAACCCCCCACAGCTCTGCAATTCCAAAATAAAGTGTCTTTTTAAGCAAGCAGGCTGTACTGCCTTTTCAACCTGTTCCAATGAAGAGCGTCTCTTTAGCAAAGCCCCATTGAGCGGCCACGTGGCACACTTGCTAATACCACGATCGCTTTCATTTCCCCGAACCACTAAAACCCTCTTAAAAGCGCTCAGACGCACTCGCAAGCGGACGCGCACACGCACGCACGACGACACATTAAAGCGAGAGAGGGAAAATATAAGCGGAAGCGTTCGCTAAATTGCTCCACTCCAAATGAGTCTGATGAACCGAGCCCTTTGATTGCATTTTCAAGCTCTGCATAAAATTTGTACGACATTTTCTTTTAAAACGCATCCTCATTTGCCACACTGTGCCAGGGAACATCAGTTAATCAGTACCGCCCATAACTCATCCCGCTATCTGAAGCAAAAAAAAGAGAAAAAGAAAAACTGCTTGGCAGAAGAAATCCAAGCAGTGGTTGTGTGTGACACCGCGTAAAGGAAAATAAATGTTATGTGCACTCGTGTGTACGTGCAAGTGCGAGCGAGAGGGGGGTGTGATAAATGCTTGATGTGCCATCCACCCGCCGACCGTTCCCTCCTCCGTCTTTCAAAGGTGTGCGTGCCCTTTAAGCATGGCTCGGTGGCTTATGAGACCGGTTTCAGGCTGTGTTTACCCGTCTGTCAGGCTCACTGACGCCTGGGTGTACAACGATAAGGAAAGGTTGCCGTTTAAAGCCTCAGCGAGCTTTGCAAAACAAACTGGCAGCAAATGTGCATATTAATTCAGACAGACAAAACAGGTCGGAGGAAATATAATGACAGAGTGACACAAACAAAGCAGGTGCTAAAATGATCCCATTTAGTCATTTAACAAAAGCCGGCGCGTCCGCACGGCTTTCAGCGGCTGCAGTCTTTTTCTCGCTCTGTGTTTCTAAACATCTCTTCATCTATCTCACTGCCGCTTTCCATATTACCCTCTCTTCCATGGAAGAGTGATGCATGAAATCTGGGAATATGATGAAGGATGCTGCTTGTGAAATAACTAAAATATTGAAATGAACAAGATGTGATATTTGGGTGAACAGGATGGAGCATCAATGTTTATAGAAGATGTTTTGAGGAGACTAGAGTTTTAATTGTAAGCGAGAATACCACTAGGACTGCTAATGTTGCTTGAACGTCCTAAAGTCAAGAACGGTTATTATAAGTGATAGTTTCCCAAAAAATTGTATTTTGTCATAATTTCTTTCTTCTGTGGAACATGAAGATATTTTGAAGAATATTGGTGTCCAAAAAACAATGGACTCTCAACAACAACACTGATTTTCATCATCTAGACAATTTTTTTTTTAAATGAGAAAGAGTGAGAAAATGATACAAATTAGATATAATTTAATATTATATATACACTCACCTAAAGGATTATTAGGAACACCATACTAATACTGTGTTTGACCCCCTTTCGCCTTGAGAACTGCCTTAATTCTACGTGGCATTGATTCAACAAGGTGCTGAAAGCATTCTTTAGAAATGTTGGCCCATATTGATAGGATAGCATCTTGCAGTTGATGGAGATTTGTGGGATGCACATCCAGGGCACGAAGCTCCCGTTCCACCACATCCCAAAGATGCTCTATTGGGTTGAGATCTGGTGACTGTGGGGGCCATTTTAGTACAGTGAACTCATTGTCATGTTCAAGAAACCAATTTGAAATGATTCAAGTTTTGTGACATGGTGCATTATCCTGCTGGAAGTAGCCATCAGAGGACGGGTACATGGTGGTCATAAAGGGATGGACATGGTCAGAAACAATGCTCAGGTAGGCCGTGGCATTTAAACGATGCCCAATTGGCACTAAGGGGCCTAAAGTGTGCCAAGAAAACATCCCCCACACAATTACACCACCACCACCAGCCTGCACAGTGGTAACAAGGCATTATGGATCCATGTTCTCATTCTGTTTACGCCAAATTCTGACTCTACCATCTGAATATCTCATAAGAAATCGAGACTCATCAGACCAGGCAACATTTTTCCAGTCTTCAACTGTCCAATTTTGGTGAGCTTGTGCAAATTGTAGCCTCTTTTTCCTTTTTGTAGTGGAGATGAGTGGTACCCGGTGGGGTCTTCTGCTGTTGTAGCCCATCCGCCTCAAGGTTGTGCGTGTTGTGGCTTCACAAATGCTTTGCTGCATACCTCGGTTGTAATGAGTGGTTATTTCAGTCAAAGTTGCTCTTCTAACAGCTTGAATCAGTCGGCCGATTCTCATCTGACCTCTAGCATCAACAAGGTATTTTTGCCCACAGGACTGCCACATACTGGATGTTTTTCCCTTTTCACACCATTCTTTGTAAACCTTAGAAATGGTTGTGCGTGAAAATCCCAGTAACTGAGCAGATTGTGAAATACTCAGACCGGCCCGTCTGGCACCAACAACCATGCCACGCTCTAAATTGTTTAAATCGCCTTTCTTTCCCATTCTGACATTCAGTTTGGAGTTCAGGAGATTGTCTTGACCAGGACCACACCCCTAAATGCATTGAAGCAACTGCCATGTGATTGGTTGATAAGATAATTGCATTAATAAGAAATTGAACAGGTGTTCCTAATAATTCTTTAGGTGAGTGTATATATATACATACACAATATAAATATATATAAATATATACTGTATAAATAAATAAATAAATAAATATATATATATATATATATATATATAAATATATACTGTATTAATATTATTATATAATATATATATGAGCAATATCACACGAGTAGCAGTCCAACTGTGATATTTGAGGTTTAAATTAAATTAAAAACTACATTCTTGCATAAAAACTCTTAAAACCACATTCTAGGATACAATAACCGTAGTATTTGTCAAATGTATGGTGGTTTGCTCGTCTGCAATGACACACTGCCATGTGGAATTCAAAATGTGAATGCACATTTGCGACCTGGGCATACAAAGTACGCGTGGTTACAAAAATCCAGCGGTACTATTACAAAAATTCGGCGGTGCACTTACAGTACACGCATACTCTTCTGATGCCGAAATTCTCATCATGGAAACTGTACGCTGACCCTCGCGTATGTATAATTTGGCTTTCCAGTTCTATGGTTGGTGGTCCAGCTATGAAACTACAGAGGGCCAAGCAATAGCACACCAATGACTAATTTCAAATGACAGGAAAATGGACCAATCATATTGACCCTCTAAATGGGTGTAGCTTGTTATCACTAAGTTTATGACAAGTTCCGCCAAATTATGCCACTGTTTTATATATGTTAAGCTTTATTTGAGAAAACAGTAGAATGCAGAATTACTAGTCAATGTGTAAATTTACCAACTCAGCGACCATTATGCACATTTGCTGTAATTCTGCATAATAGTTAATCATACATTTCTTACAGTATGTTACATTAATTTAATTGGCTGCTTTGAAAATGCCATGATTGCTGTCCACTGTCTATGATGCGGAAGTGTCTGTTGCGAATTTGCTTTGGTCTGAGTGCTGTCATGTATCGGCTTATATACAATTTTGTTGGTTTTGTGTGTCATACGCAGTGTTGAGGAAAGTTACTTTGAAAAGTAATGCATTACAATATTGCGTTACTCCCTTAAAAAGTAACTAATTTAGTTACTAAGTTACTTTTTATGAAAAGTAATGTGTTACGTTACTTTTGCATTACTTTTTCTAACCTGGGGTGGGCTTGTTTTTTTTGTTGGGGTTTTTTATAGCAAAAAAGTTCATTTTTGTGCAAATGTAAAGACCTCTTCATTCCAAAATTGAAATAATAAGCCTCAGGCTGAGGAAAAAATGCAAATTCACACATGAACAGCAAAGGGCGCAGCTCTGCTGTGCTGTGCTGCCATTCTGGGTAATGGAAGAATAGGACGCAGGAGAAAAAAGTTTTACCAATGAAAAAAATCAAGTAATATTTGCTCATGGTTTAACTGAATCATTGAAGGTCAGCAGCAAGACATTAGTCAATAAAGGTAGATTAAATGCATCAAAATATTTGTTTTATTTAACATTTATATATTTGAGGTTTTTTATTGTGCAAGTGAGATGAATAAATGCTCACATCAATAAATAAATAGAGCTGTCAGTCAAATAAATGTGATAAAGTAACTCAGATATTTTGTTGTAAATTTGAAAAGTAATGCGTTACTTTACTAGTAACTTGAAAAAGTAATCTGATTACGTAACTCAAGTTACTTGTAATGCGTTACCCCCGACACTGGTCATACGTATTTTAAAACAGTGATATAAACTTATGTATACCTTTACATACGATTTTTGTATAATAATGCCCACCCCTAGATGAGAGCATTGACAGCAAACTTTGTGATTTGCATGTTAAGAGGAGTGAAGTTCACTCATCTTCTTTTCATTAATTTATATATTTTTTTAAACTACAACAAGCTAACAAAATGATTACCCTATTCAACCATCATCAAATAATAAGAAAAGGATAATGCAGTGGCAATGGTGATGTAAAATATCCCAGTGTGAACAGAAGCTGGCCCATCGATCAATAGTCCATTAGCATCCGTTTCTCTATTATCCTCCGGGCCTCACAAGAGTCGCCTCCCTCAGTTTATTCATCTCTCTGTCATCCCCTGGCCCCGCATAACTACAGATTAGCTCACTCTGTAGGGCCTCCATTCTAACCGAAGCCATTGTGTGTAACCACATTCACGGTGAGACACGAGTCACCTTAACGAAAGTGCGAAATTAAAAAGGAGCTTGATCTCGTGGCGAGTCCTTGTGCTGACAAAAGCGGCGGAGTAGAATAAATTGCAGCCGCAACGGAAAAACAGTCTGAGATATAAATATGAAAAAGAGCCTGATTTAATTTAGAGCTCATCTGCTAAGGGCTAGAAAAATGAAATTAAATTTGAGAGGCATAATTCATCAAACCAAGCAGCCTCCATTTCTGCGGTGTCAGAGCCTCTCGGAACAGGGCAAAGAGAAACGTCTTCAAAGCTTCCAAAACCCACGGCATCAAACGTCGCAGGAAACGTGACTGCTTCATTAGCATTCCGGAGCACTTTTCCATGCTCAAATTAACATCAGCATAGTGAAATAACTGATTAAGCGATCTTGAGTTGTGACAAGTGTCGTTTGTTGCGCTGCAGCTCTGAGTGTTTCTGAAGAACCGATGCTCTGTTTTAGAGTTACGCAGAGATAAGGGTGTCTCTCTTACCTCGTTGACATTGATGCCGTGTTTCCTCATGTAGTCTCGGTCATTGACCTGGCCGCCCTCCGCAAAGTCCATGGTTAGAATGCGCTTGGTGGAAAGATCCCAGTGAATCTTTGGGATCTGTAAGAAAACAAAACAAAGAACAGATTCTCATCAGTTCGTTATGTGGTTCCTGGAGTGTTCTAATGCTACATCTCAAATCAAATACTTCACAATTATATTGTATGGGAAATACAGTATGTCAAAAGAGTAGTATGTCCAAATACATAGTATTCGAAAAACAGTAGGCGAAAAGTCCCCTGATGACCTACTACATCCGTCGAGATTCTGAAGAATTTGTGAACGGCAGTGAAGCGACGCAACTAACGCTGGTAGGTCACGTGACAGTAACAACATGGCGGATGTAATATGTCCAAATTTCATTCATACTACCCATTTTCATTTGTCTAGCTATCACCAGACCAAGCTCAATTTAAGATTCTGCTATGTATTTTCTACTGCACAAGAGGCGTGATCAATGAGCATAATTCAAAAGACTCTGTACGCAATTGGATAGTCCTTCAACCAATCAGACCACAAGAGGCGTGATCAACGGGCATCAATCCATCATCGTGTTAAACCTGCCAATAGTGCGCCAGGTGGATAAGCCAGTCTGTGATTGGATCCCGCAAAAGTGTAACAGAAGCAGTAGAAATTAATGTACAGGTTTCCAGACTGAGCCGCAGGGCGAAATCAAATCGCCGGCAGATCAGGCTGGGTTTACCAAGTCTACATTTTCATACTATATATAGAACATATTGTTTTGTAATGGTCAATTCAAGTTCAAATGTAGTACCTGCTAAATGTAGTACCTGCAAAGACAGTACGCAATTTCGGACACAGCGTAAAGGTGATGATACACGGGGCAACTTTTTGAGCAATGTTGCTGGGCAATGTTGCCATCAACGAGCAACCAGGTGAGACACAGGCCCCACGACCGATCTAAAGTATCCAGATAAACATGTGTTGCCCATTCTCAATGGGAAAGTGCACAAGTACCATAGTTCGGCAATATTGCCCGGCAACATTGCTCAAAAAGTTGCCCTGTGTATCATCACAAGTGTTTGTTAGAGCTTTGCAATATGGTTGCTAGGAGTTCTAAATGGGTGATGGGTTTTTCGAGTGGTTTTAAGGCCAATTCACAACTGTTATCGGTGTCTGTCAATGCAGACACTTCATAGGGTTCTGTTGGATCAGTGCGTTACCTCTTTCAGTGTTGGTTGACCGATTGTACATGTTCATTAGGCGTTTGTTGGGTCGTGGAATGTCTGAGAAGTGACAGACTGTAATCTGGTGATTGTCCGCTTGGTCTATTGGTGCACTGTGAATTGGCCTTCAGAGTGCTGCTATGCGATTGATAGGGAGTTTTTTTTTCAAACGAGGTTTTTTAAGCATTACTATGCAGTTACTTGTTAGGGTGTTTTGAGTGGTTTTTAGAGCATTGCTATGTGGTTTCTATGGTGTTCTACTGGACACATTATGAACCAAAATCTAATACATAATGCCAGATGTTTGTTCAAATCCCTAAATCTAAATATGAACGAGAGTAGTAGTGATACTTGACTTATCAAGCACCAGTAACACAGTTATAGACTGTGCACTATGAGCGAGCAGCATAACTAGCCACACCGAAATCACCCTGCTGAGAGTCGCTATCTGTATTTCCTAACAGTGACAGAGAAAATGGGTTCCAGCAATAAGATTCTATATGACGGATAATGCCAGATGCTCAAAATTAGCTATAATCTGCACATAAAGCTCAAAGCAGCAGGCTTTCTTGATGCTTCAGATGACCTTCCTCTTTCACACGAAAGCTTCCTGTTCCTGAACATCACTGCTTATCTAGTGCATCACTCTACCAGCTCGTCTCACTAATTAAAAAACTTTCTCCACATAATAAAGAAGATTTACAGACTTTTTTTCTTTGATAATTTCCCTCTACCTGATACTAAGGCCTGGCTTTTGCCACCACCTCCGGCGACACTCTCTCAGGCTAGTTCCTCTCCGCTCTCTTTATCAAACGAACGTCAACGATAAAAAATCCCTCCGTTACCACCATATAAACAGAGCCATTTTTCAGCTCAGTGTCTGCCTTGTGATACAGCCACACGCTCTGAACTGCTTGCGACTGTGCCACAACGCTGCTGCTGTATAATCATGCTTGTTTTACAGGGCGAAAGGCTGATGCGGAGAGCTAGGGATTTATTCCTGACATGGCGGCTTGTGCTCCGTTGTCAAACGTTTTGACAGAGCTAATAGTGTGCATTAGAGGCACAAATCTGCGGGTGTAAACCCAGGCAATTCTCATTACCCTGCAGGGCCAGCCAGGTCTCTTTGTTATTCATTAAAAATGAAAAGGGGACTTGCCTGGAAGCATTTGGCAATTGTTATGACAGATTATTTACCTTACAAAGTTTTTTTGTGGGTGAGAAATATGAGGGTACTCTGATATGTAGCGTCTAGCCGAGACAGTGTGAAAAAGTGCAAGTTAAAGCTAGTATTGTGTCTAAGTAGGACTTGTAAAGTGACTTGCCTCACTTGAGAGTTGACAAAATTCTCAGAATAAGATTTGCAGTGCTGTTGAAATGCAATTTTTTTCCATTCATTTTTCATGGCATTCGTGCAGCCTTGAAGGGCACACTACTCTTAAGAGTCGTTCCAAAATGAAATTGACCAAGTGAATTCGACCCGGGTTCGAATCTTCTGCCGAGCTCGCTCTTTTCCCATCACATATCACATCGGAAAGGCATTTACTTTCAATAAGAAAATGTTCTAAAAGTGGAAATAAAGTGCCTAACGAAATGTTTAATAATAATAAAAGTATATATTGGGTAGGGTTAGGGGTAGGTGTAGGGAGGGCTTTTATTGTCCCATTAAGACTGCATCCATTTAATAATTTTAATAAATATAATCATTTACACTCTAGGTTAATATTGCATCCTGTTAATGTACAACAATACTGAGGTGCAAATAGTATGTATCTGTCAAAATAAAGTATTAATAGCATCTATCACTATTTGCACTTAGTGTTAATAGCAAATATCGCTAAGAAAATATGATATTTTCACTTAGTGTAAATAGAATCTAGTTGCTATTACACTTGGTGTAAATAACATCTATCATTATTTGCACTTAGTGTAAATAGCCGCTGCCAAATAAAAAGTATGTTTTTGTTGTTTTTCCCAATGCCACATTCAGAGAATCTTTCACAAACCTTCAAGAAGTTGAACTGCCTGAGCATGTCTGCTATTTTCTCAGCGTTTCGTCCCTCATTGAGGAAGTCCAGCTCCAGAGGCAGGTTTTTCTTGGCCTCTTCCACCAGCCACATAAAAGCAAAGTCTGGAAACAACCAGTGGACAACCTGAAGGAGAATCTGAAGAAAGACACAGATACATATATTTGTACTTTGCATGGTCTGATCAAGATTTTCATTTCATTTCATTTTATGTGACAAAAAAAGTGCTAAACATCTTACAATTTCTGGAAGGAATATGAAAACTTGCACAACTGTATAAGACATTAAACTGAAGCCCAGGTGCCAGTTGCATAAACATAACCATTATGTTTAAGATCTAGTATGACCCACTAGTAATTAGTCAAGGGGCATTCAGTCTTACTTTTCAGTATCAAATTAGGCTAGTCTATGTTTTTATGTAACTGATTTTAAAAAGTTTGATCTCTAACTTGTGAGAATAGTCTTAAAGAGTTAGTTCACCCAAAAATGAAAATTCTGTCATTAATTATTCATTCCAAACCCGTAAGACCTTCGTTCATCTTCAGAACACAAATTAAGATGTTTTTGATGAAATCCGAGAGCTCTCTGACCCTCCATAGACAGCTATTAAATGACCACTTTTAAGGCCCAGAAAGGTAGTAAAGACATCAATAAAAAAGTCCATGTGACTCCAGTGGTTCAACCTTAATTTTATGAAGCCACGAGAATACTTTTTGTGCGCAAAGAAACAAACAAATATAAGGACTTTATTCAACAATCTCTTCTCATCTGTGTCAGTCTCCTACGCAGTTTATGTTTGCCAGTTCCTGTGTCAGCATTACACGCATGCGTGGTGGTGCTCACGTGAACAGCTTTGGCCAATGGTAAGCCAGCGTTCTGGCGTAGCTCTGACATAACTCGGAAGCCCTGAACTGTATTTACTACATCAACAGCGTAGGAGACTGATACAGACGTGAAGACATTGCTGAATAAAGTCGTTACTTTTGTTTGTTTTTTGCACACAAAAAGTATTCTTGTCGCTTCATAAAATTAAGGTTGAACCACTGGAGTCACTCGATGTCTTTCCTACTTTTCTGGGCCTTGAAAGTGGTAATTAAATTGCTGTCTACGGTGGGAGAGTTCTCGATTTTCATCAAAAATATCTTAATTTGTGTTTTTAAGATGAACGAAGGTCTTACCAGAACTCTAAACCAAGACTCTGAGTAAGACTTGGCCATAATAGAGTAATTATATGTGATGCAAAATGAAATTGTAGGTGCATGGACAAATGGCTATTTGCAATAAATGAATGAATAAACCTGTAGGCTGAATGATGGATTCTATTTTTTAAACACTAATGGGAGGTGAATAGGCCCCTAGACGAATCGAGCTATACATGGGCATGTGACAATGACAGAGCGTGTGAATTAGGCATCAGAAGCCGGCCATCGGGCAGCCCTGCTACCCCTGTAATTACCTCCATCACAACAATGTCCTTGGAGCTTTGCCGCTGGACCTTGGGATGTTGTACTTTCACTGCTACCGTCCTCCCGTCTGGAAGTACCGCTTTGTGGACCTGAGCGAGGGAGGCGGCCCCGTGAGGGTTCTCGTCAAACTGGATGAAAAGTTCGCTGAGCTGAGGAGGAAATTTTGTTTAAACGTTAGAAAACTGGAAAGAGGCAGGAACAGTATCATATCGGAATACCGTAGGTGTTCTGATGATGAAAAACAAGTAGGCGGTCATTTAAATGGTACTTTTATCCAAACTTAAAGTACACTCTGGGGCGAAATTAGGGCGCTATTAAAGGGTTAGTTCACCCATAAATGAAAATTCTGTCATTAATTACTTACCCTCATGTCGTTCGACACCCGTAAGACCTCAGTTCATCTTTGGAACAGAAATTAAGATATTTTAGTTGAAATCTGATGGCTCTGAAAGGCCTCCATTGGCACAATGGCACGGTTCACTCTCAAGACCCTTAAAAGGTACTAAAGACGTCGTTACAAAGTCCATCTCACAACAGTGGTTCTAAAATAACTTTATGAATCGGCGAGAATAGATTTTGTGCACAAAAAAACCCTAAATAACGACTTACATAGTGATGACGATTTCAAAACAAGGCATCATGAAGCTTCGAAGCGTTATGAATCAGCGAGTCGAATCAGCGGTTTGAATCGCCAAATTTCAGCAGTTTGGCTGTTTGACACGCGATCCGAATCATGATTCGGCTAACTGATTCATAACGCTTCGAAGCTTCATGATGCCTTGTTTTGAAATCGTCATCACTATGTAAGTCGTTATTTAGGGTTTTTTTGCGCACAAAAACTATTCTCGCCGATTCATAAAGTTATTTTAGAACCACTGTAGTGAGATGGACTTTGTAACAACGTCTTTAGTACCTTTTAAGGGTCTTGAGAGTGTAAAGTGCCATTGAGCCATCAGATTTCAACTAAAATATTTTCATTTCTGTTCCAAAGATGAACGGAGGTCTTACGGGTGTCGAACGACATGAGGGTAAGTAATTAATGACAGAATTTTCATTTTTGGGTGAACTAACCCTTTAAGAGGGGGAATTGTATGTGTACAATACATTTAGCAACTTTATTTTATAATATTAAAATAAATAAATAAATAGAAATATATATATAAAATAAACAGAAATGATTCATAAATAATTATTAATTGAATATATGTTCAATTCATTATATATAAATATATATATATATATATATATATATAAATATATATATATATAAATATAAATATATATATATATATATATATATATATATATATATATATATATATATATATATATATATATATATATATATATATATATATATATATATATATATATATATATATATATATATATATATATATATATATATATATATATATATATGTATACACTGTATATAGAAACACACATGTAATAAAAAATATAAATAAATGCAATAAATAATTTGCATTAGTAAAACAAAGTAGTACTATTTTAATAACAGCACAATTTTTCGGTTTGTATATAAAAATAATAAAAACTGTATAATAACATTTGATGTAATATTTAATATAATGTAATAGTAACAAAGGGAAGCCAGTACCCAGAACAACTTTTTGGTTACCAGCCAAAATCCTTCACCACACAAATCAATAAATACAAGCTGATATACTTAAAGTGCAATAAAATGATCTTAATAAAATTCCCCATTTCTATGTAAACAAATCAAACGTGTTAGTTCTCTTTGCAACATTTGTGCCAAATGTGCTATACTTCAAGTAAATACTGACTACAAAGAAATATGATATTCAGCAAGAAACAAATCATTTAATTGCCAGTTCAGTTATAACAGCAGGGGAAATTATGTTGAGCAGGGTGTAAGCAGGGCATCTTGTAAATGTGGTTGGTGAAAAATAGCATGACTGATCAGTATGCCACTTTTTTCCTGCGATGCCAACTGCAATGAATATTCAACACAGACACAACAGGGGCAGTGGAAGGGAATGCCAAGAGGAAGTGACAAATTTCTCATTGGTGTGTGCACAAGAGGAGTTAACCATAAATAAATGCTCCAAAAGGAATATCAAGCTGTTCTGCTCCAAAAGAACATTTATCCAAATGCATTTCACTGTTCCTAGAGAGACAAAAAGGATGAAAGTGTGTTTAAAAAATGAGGGATGGTAGACCTTTCAACATTGAGTGCAGAGAAATCCCAGCTTTTCATACAATTAACGTCACCAGGCAACCTCTACAGAAAACGAACGAGAGAGTAGCAGATGAAGGTCAACTCAAATGCGGTTGTTCTTTTCAAAGCTCCTAAGAGTCAAATACTGAATCCAATGGCAATGCACAAATTTAGAGTCTGCATAAAGTGTGCTTCTTGAGAATCGTAGGCTCCTGGTGCTCAAACTGTAGGAGGTGAAATTGCACTACTGCAATATATCATTTTGTCCAATATTTGCATGAATCCTCCTATTGCATGAATCCTGCGATGTATAGGGCAAACCTACAATCCTATATGATTTTTATATAATGATAAATAATGATTTTTTTTTCCATCCAGGATGAGGGCAGAGCCAAGAGAAATCAATAAAAAATATATAACCTATACTGCTAAATTATACATATATTTACCCAGTTTTGTGTGTGCCTTTTTTTTTTTTGCTGCTGCTGCTGCTCAGCGATATGCTAACAAAATCAAATGTGAGCACTAGTCAGGTCTTGTGTCGTCAACTAAAGTAACAGCTTATGAAGCTCATCTGCTGTAAAATCTGAAACTATTTGAGCTGTACAATGGCAAGTTAATGCATTAAAGATTTTGTTTGTTCATAATGCGTCCAAAACTGGCAGCTCCAATTCCAAGAACGGAATTAAGAAAATGTGTGAAAAGCTCTGAAATGTCTGATGACTAAGTAAGTGGATTTTATCATTGTCCAGGTTGGATTTCTGCCATCTGTGTCAGCTGAGCGGCATGGGGCGGACTTTCTCTCCAGAGAGAGAGGCGTGATGCCAGGGTTTGCCATCTCAGGTGAAGAACCGTTGAGAAACAAACATTTCTCACCTTATGCATTCATCCAGAAATTCCCCCTGCAAATGGCTCTGATCCAGCCTGTTGAAGTCTGGACGGCACCCAGGGTAATAAGTATGAGAAGCATGCAAAAGAACAAAGCATAAAGGAGCTGTGAATAGCACATAAAGAGTTCTGCTTCTCTGAATGTGAAACTGATTTAGTGACACAACCAGATAAAAATAGAGCTTCTTTGTCACGATTCAGATTTGCCAGTTCCTGGCAGAGTTTACAACACTATAAATTAATGATATACAGAAACTCCCCATATCCTGAGCAGAAATTAGTACACTTTTACTTGTGAGGACCTCCTACTGGCCTATTTCCTTTAATTGTAAATTAATCATGAAATTTAACAATGTATGCTTGACAAAGCCAACATACTGATTTACTATTTAAGCATATTATTATTCTTCTGAGACCCCATATATACTGGTTTCTATATCTTTTTTAATGGATTTAACTTACAAATGTCCCGTACCAAACCTGTGAACAGGCCCAAACTCCCTAGTCTTCCATTCATGGGTGAAACATTTTCATTTAATAACTCCTATAAACGTATTGAAGCAACATTAGATATTCAGGCTGTTCTGACTTTCAAGCTGATGCCAAAACATGCTAGCAACACTGTTAGAAACATACTAGCAATGTTAGATACATACTAGCAACACCTAAGCTGCTAAAAAATGCTTGCAGCATGATTCTAGCAATGCCTACCAACATAGTAAAACATGCTTATTTTGTGATCAAAATATCCTGTCCGTCCAATAGTAATAAGCACCATTATTTCACAGACATAACTCTGTAAACAAAGCAAAATAAACAGAAACTGCTCATGTAAATCTAGTATATTGGCTACAAAACGCCACACATTTTTTTTACAAGATGTAACATAAGTCTCTGATGTCCCCAGAGTGTGTATGTGAAGTTTTAGCTCAAAAATACCCAAAAGATATTTTTTTATAGCATGTTAAAATGGTCACTTTTTGAGGGTGTGCAAAAACGTGCAGTTTTTGTGTGTCCCTTTAAATGCAAATGAGCTGCTGTTCCCGGCCCCCTTTCTATAAGAGGGCGGCACTTCAAGAACTTGTGTTAGCAGCTCTGATAACCTCACGCAGACACACACTGAAAATGTCGGAAACTGTTCAGACTTTTATGTTTAAGCCGCAGTCGGACAATGATGGAGAGACGCAAGAAGAAGTGACAATATGTAGAATGCAACAGGACGTTTCTGAATGGTAAGTTGGTGAATTTATGTAGCTGATGTGAACTTGAACTATCTTCAAGTCATTGATTAGCACATTCTGTCATGATAATCTATAAATCGCTCATATGGGAACTGTTGTAAGATGCACAGAGCCAGAAAATATATGCTGCTTGGAGATAGAACAGGTATAGTTTAGTTTAATTACGGTTATAACTTATGTTGTCATCTTGCTTTTATGACATTCTATTGCATTTACATACATGTGAAAAGACAGATGCAACAGCTTGAGCAGACTCCCAAATGTGCTCTACTACAACAACTCTTCCTCTTCTCAACATGGCCTTTGTTCCGTGTTCCCGGGGGCAGGGTTTATGTACATTTTAGGGTTTGTGATGTCACCAACCCATGACTAAGCTTGTGGAAGCCCCTACCAGCCATTTGTTTAGTCCTTAAAAAAAGGAATTTTCTTTGAAAGAAAATATCTTATTTTGCTTTGAACTTTGAGCGTTGTAACTTTGCAGATGTTATTTATGCTCAAACATCAACATTACACACTAACTAAAGTTAAAAAAGTGAAATCATAATCAACCACCCCTTTAAAGTCACAAACCTAGGAAAATTTGACTGGTCCTTCCTCAAAAATGTTCACAGTATTAGACCGGACCCCTGTAATGGACTTTGTTTCCCTGCAGATTGATAAAAAGTTGGTCTGACTCCAAAAAGTTGTCAATCATACCCCTTTTCCACCAAAGCAGAGCCAGAGCTAGATCGGAGCCAGAGCCTAGTTTCAAATCGGTTCTTTGTGTTTCCACACACAAAGCCCCAGCTCCGAGCCAGAAAAAGTGGTTCTTAAGTAGCACCAAAACATTGCTGGGCTAGAACAGGGCTAGAAGTAAGAACCGATTACGTCAGGCGCTGGGGGCGGGGTCAACAAGACCAACACAAACTTGAGATCCGCCATGTTTGAAATAGCAGCTAATGGAGCTACAGCTGCTGCTCGTTTGTAATCTCCGTCTATACAAATTACGGCAAACTACATGAATGCGTTGGATTCGCTGTGTTTGCGTTGTGTTTTGATGCCGATGTAGGATCGTAAAGCCATGTGAATGAATAGTAACGCAACGTTTGCTTTGTTGATGGAAGGCTTGTTCGCAGCGGTGCTGTGCAGTGATTCACATGCGTTTTTTTTATATCATACGTGCATCGGTCTGCGCAGTGACGATGCATCTCGAACAAGCCTGGTGTGTGTGTGTTTCCCGCTGCTCAGGGTTGCCAGGTTTTCACAACAAACACGCCCAATTGCTACTCAAAACAAGCCCAATCGCGTTCCAGGGGGGGATTCCCCAGTAAAAATCACATTTGGGGGTAAAATATGTGTTTTTTGGCACTAAAATTCGCATTCCCGGGGCTAAATATCACATAATTGGGGTCGCTTCATCCCGCGGACATGAAAAAACAGCCCGCGGCAAAACCACAGACTTGGCAACATTGCCGCTGCCTCGCTAGCGTTGCTGAGAGAGATAAGGCGTATTTAGTGATGTAAGACATGGCTCTGTTGTGGCTCTCAGCCCGTGGAAAAGCAAAACGGTTCTTAGAAGGCTCCTCAGTCGAACCAACTATGAACTGGGACTAGCTCTGGCTCTGAATTAGCTCTAGCACTGCCTTGGTGGAAAAGGGGTATCAGATTGAAAACCCGATTGGAGCTTGCTTGAGTGCAGTATACATTATAAACTCTGTAAACAGACTGTGGCGGTCAGTAAGTGTGCCATCTGAAACGGAGAGCACCCTTAAAGGCACGCATTATTCAAATAATTAATTATCAGCCCATTTTTGAAACTTTTTATCGAGAAAAATCTGTCACAAGTCACTTTAATGATGCTACACAAGATATTTGGCCTTTACATGTACAGCCCCCTCAAAACAGTTTTGCAGCAACATCAACAGACTGAGCACATGCTGGACATGGTTGAGTCCAAACTCTGTGGGGTTTTTTTCAGAGATGGACTTATTCTCTGATGTACACAAACAACCTGTCTGATTAGGCTAATGTGAACCTGGCCATGACTAGTTGCTCAGAGGAACCTTCCGGCTCTCCTGAGGCGTCTCACCCACACATGACTAGCACTTGCCACTGCTTGCGTTACGCAACCGAATCACTGGAAAAGCTCTCATTACACTGTAACCATGCAGATGATTTTTTTTTTTCTGTGTATAATGACACATAGAACTTTTGACACAAATATAGCAGATTTTTACCTATAAAAAAATAGCAGATTTGTAAAGTATGCATGCATCTACATTGCGATTATACGTTTTGCTTTGTAAAATGACAAGTTTAACCATCACTCTATGAGGCAATAGTTTAGCAAGATTTTGCCTGCTGAGTCACATCTTTCTCATCTGCCATTCAAAGCTTGGAGGGGTAGGGCTATGATAGGCTCCTCCCACCCCAGCTCCATTCACTGTGAGACAAGAATAATGGAAGCAATTAGCTATAGAAGAGGTCAAGAAGGAATCCCTAGAGAGCTGTAGTCATTAGACTAGCCTGTCTCTTGTCATTTGCAATATGCTCACCCCACAGTCCTACAAAAGCCTTCGCTACAGAAGCCGCCATGTCAAACCTCAATTGTGTGCTAATTCCCTCTGGAGTTGCGTTTCAATACGTCCAGCATAGCATGCAAAGCACAGGTCTGGCATTTGTACTTTCGTACCATTTCGACTCACTGTCCTTTCTCATTTTTGTCATTTTGTTTCTGCTGGAGCGTTCACGCAGTTGACCCAGTTTGTCCTTTCTGAAATGATCAGATAATCAGAGTTTTGTCTCTTTTTCGTGCGAGCTTATCTAAAGCCACAGATGACTGGGAGCACAGATCAGCCAGCGCCTGCGATGGCCTGATAGCACAGCGTGACCTCTGACCTCCCGCTGAGCAGCCGGAGCCATTATTGTGCCTCACTGTAATCACAGTCAGCTGAGACTGCCGCAGAGGAGATACACAAACAGAGCTGATGCCGGTGTGAGCGGCCCTCAAAACAACTAAAGCCTGCCCACTGACTGACCAATGAATCTGTGCTATTTATTGCTGTTGACGAATATAGATGTGCAGAACTGATAAAATAAAAAAACTAAAAATAAATAAAACATTTTAATTAAAAAAATATATATAAAAAATAAAAATAAAATATATTTTGTAGAAATATATACAGAACTGATCAAATGGCAACTCAATAACATTAAAGGGATAGTTCAACCAAAAATGAAAATTAGCCCATGATTTACTCACACTCAAGCCATCATAGGTGTATATGACATTCTTCTTTCAGATGAATACAATCAGAGAGTTATATTAAAAAAATGTCCTGGCTAATCCAAGCATTATACTGGCAGTGAATGGCAGGCCAAAATTTCAAAAATGTTTGCAGGATGCTCAAAAAAATGGTGCTCAAAAAGGATGCTCAAAAAAGTGCATCCGTCTGTTATAAAATACGGAAGGCTGTCTGGTGGAATATAATATAATATATTGTATTCGTCTGAAAGAAGAAAGTCATATACACCTAGGATGGCTTGAGGGTGAGTAAATCATGGGGTAATTTTCATTTTTGGGTGAACAATCCCTTTAATGTTATTGAGTTGCCATTTGATCAGTTCTGTATATCTTTCATAAAGTCACAAAAACTTCTACAAAATATATTTTATATATTTAATACATTTTTTGGTGAACTATCCCTTTAACTATAAAATAATAATATAATATAATATACACCGATCAGGCGTAACATTATGACATAATATTGTAATATTGTGTTGGTCCCCCTTTTGCTGCCAAAACAGCCCTGACCTGTCGAGGCATGGACTCCACTAGACCCTTGAGTTGTGCTGTGGTATCTGGCACCAAGATGTTAGCAGGAGATCCTTAAGTCCTGTAAGTTGTGAGGTGGGGCCTTCATGGATCGGACTTGTTTGTTCAGCACATCCCACAGATTTTGGAGTTTGGAGGCCAAGTCAACACCTCAAATTTGTTGTTGTGCTCCTCAAACCATTCCTGAACCATTTTTGCTTCGTGGCAGGGCGCATTATCCTGCTGAAAGAGGCCACAGCCACCAGGGAATACCGTTTCCATGAAAGGGTGTACATGGTCTGCAACAATGCTTAGGTAGGTGGTACGTGTCAAAACATCCACATGGATGGCAGGACCTAAGGTTTGCTTCCGCCTGCTTGCCTTCTTCCCATAGTACATCCTGGTGCCATGTGTTCCCCAGGTAAGCAATGCAAACACAACAGGCCATCCACATGATGTAAAATCATCCTGGTGCCATGTGTTCCCCAGGTAAGCAACGCACACGCACCAGGCCATCCACATTATGTAAAATAAAACATGATTAATCAGACCAGGCCACCTTCTTCCATTGCTCCGTAGTCCCGTTTTGATGCTCACAAGCCCACTTTTGCCGCTTTCGGTGGTGGACAGGGATCAGCATGGGCACCCTGTCTGGTCATTCGGATATGAATCCCCATACGCAACAAACTGTGATGGACTGTGTATTCTGACACATTTTCTATCAGAACCAGAATTAACTTCTTGAGCAATTTGAGCTCACCACTGTTCCTATCTTGGACCACTTTAATAGATACTGACCACTGCAGACTGGGACAAGACCCACAAGAGCTGCAGTTTTGGAGATGCTCTAACCCAGTCGTCTAGACATCACAATTTGTCCCTTGTCAAACTCGCTCAAATCTTTACGCTTGTCAATTTATCCTGCTTCTAACACATCAACTTTGAGGACTAAATGTTCACTTGCTGCCTAATATATCCCACTCACTAACAGGCACCGTGATGAAAAGATAATCAGTATTATTCACTTCACCGGTCATAATGTTATGCCTGATCGGTTTAATATAATATAATATAATTAATATAATATAATATAATATAATATAATATAATATAATATAATATAATATAATATAATATAATATAATATAATATAATATAATTAATATAATATAATATAATATAATATAATATAATATAATTAATATAATATAATATAATATAATATAATATAATATAATATAATATAATATAATATAATATAATTAATATAATATAATATAATATAATATAATATAATATAATATAATATAATATAATATAATATAATATAATATAATTAATAATATAATATAATATAATATAATATAATATAATATAATATAATATAATATAATATAATATAATTAATATAATAAATATAATATAATATAATATAATATAATATAATATAATATAATAAATGAGTGGGGCTTGTGTAGTTTCAAGGGTGCTCTTGATCGTTACTAGGTAGTTGCTTGCTTAACTCCCTAGATATGGCTCAGGTCCCTTCTGGAATTTTTTACTCATTTTATTGTCCAACAGGTGAAAACTCAATCCAATCGCTTAGAAAAGTAAATAGCACACTCTCCTCAACCAATAAACAACAAAATATGCTGTTTGCATTAGCTTTAAATTTTCGTTTTAGCTTTTGATAAACTACTCACCAACCCCACTGAAACTAATAGCATAACCAAAGTGATCAATCGACTATAAATGTGTGAAACCTTCAGAATTAAGCAGATTCACACATTAAAATTTCCTAAAGTGTGAGCTGATCGCCATCTAAATCTTAATAATAAATATAAGGGGTTTATAAGTGCGTGTATGTGTGTGTAAGTTTCAATAATATAAATACCTCAGACATCTCAGATGGCTCAAAGATAACTCATTATATAGTGGTTCGAAACATACTGGCAACCTGCACTGAATCAAAAGAAGAGAAGCCTGGGCTTGCTGCACTAAAATATATAACTGTGTATCTCACAGTATTTACTGCAGATGAATGCAATAGTTTTCTTTTGCAGCAAAGCCCATTAACATTTTTATGGTAAACTGAGTTTTCCATTATTCTTTCAGAGAAATTCTTTCTTTGCGGACCGTCATTATTCATCCTCCTGCGAAAGGCGATCTTATCTTAATTACAAAACACAAAAACTTGTTCACCAACGTAAAATGCCAACAATTCAGCATTCCTGTTTTAATGCAAACTAAATTCCTTTTCCAAACTTTGAAATTACTTTGGAATGAAAAAGGATGGAATCAAACACATTATTGATCAATTAATCAATTAATCAATAATAATTCACACACACAACAAACAAATCATCAGGAGGGAATCTTTCTAAATATTGTGATACAATGCAACTGATTACATTTTAAGAAAAAGCTATAGCTACAAGTAATCAACAAGACATGAACTAAAGAAAATGAAAAAGTTTAAGCAGCCCCACAGCTTTCAACATTGGTTTATTTCTCGGGCAGCAAATCAGGCATATTAGAATGATTTCTGAAGGATCATGCGACACTGAAGACTGGAGTGATGCTGAAAAATCAGCTTTGCCATGACAGGAATAAATTATATTTTATAATATATTCAAACAGAAAACAGTTATTTTAAACTGCAATAATATGTCACAATATTTCTGATTTTACTGAATTGTTGATCAAACAAATGCAGCCTTGGTAAACATAAGAGACTTAAAAACATAAAAAAATATATTTCTGAACCCAAACTTTTGAACTGTAACATACATCAAATGATCCATCAAATTATGTTTCTGTAAAATATGTTTGTCCTGATCCAGAGATTCTTATAAGTCTTTTGGAAATGGGGTCTTTTTGGTAACTTTCAGTTCAATTTAAATAAAGGAATGGTCTCAGACTGAGTCTCTCTCTTATCTTCATTTTCAAAAAAATAAATATTACTTGCTAAAATTCATAATCACCACAATAGAATGCTCCCAATACCTTATACATCCTAGTTTCAGAGATTCATTCCTCTTCCTTCAGTTGTCATTATAACCTGTCCAGGAAGCAATTAACCTATTAACTCTGTGACTTTAAATTTAAGAGATGCACTCAAGATTGTCAACTCAACTCAGGACTGAATTTGTGCTCGGGTGTACTCTCCTCTCCTAAATAAGCAAAGGCAACTTCTCACGTTTGTCACCTTCTCTTTTTTTCCCCCTCCCCTCCGCCACAAATAAAGAGTGACAAACCACTTAAATTCTTCCCTTGCCATCGCCTGTGCTCTTTTGAAATTATAGGGGAAGCAACAAAGGCAGAGGATCTCTCTCCCATGGTGAGCTTTGCCGGAGACAGGGCAGCTGGAAATGTGTGCGCCATTTTCTGTCCTAAAATCAGAGAATGTTCCCACACAGGCAGACCTGAAGATGCAGCCCTTTTCTTGAGATCTTCAGGGTCAAGCAAGAGAAACCGAGGGGGGCACGGACAATACCTGAGCATTTTACACGAGTGACACCTCACAGTGTGTCCCAAACCACCAGCACACACTCAGCACTCAGACAGACAGTCTCCCAGCGGTCCACCTCCAAAGCTTTATAACTCACTTCCATTGGCTCAGATTTCTGTAGCCACTTGAGTTCTGATAAAATACCAGATTTCACAAAGGGTAAGAGCCCAGAAGCCATGGACACATGAGAAAGGGTCACATATAAATGTGAACCTAATTGGTCAAATGTCTTAAGCGCTCGTCTTACGTAGTAACAAGCTTCAAAATGATAAGAATGAACAATTATTAACAATACATGTCATGTCGACATATTGATCACTAATTGAGACCATCAAGTACTGAATGAATCCCCTGCTTTGATGAGATTCCAAGCCTAAAACACAAAATCTCCTGGGCAATATGTCACCGGGGTCTTGTTTGCCATGTCACTATCAGAGTCTCATTCCCATACATCCTTTATCTTTATCTCTCTCTCTCTCTCTCTCTCTCAAGTATCAGAGACAGGTGAAGAGCATCTTCAAGTGCTTACTTTAAGAGCTTTCCTTAAGAGGGGCCACAGCGGTTGAAGCCCCTAGAGCAAAGAGTAAAAAGAGTAAGGCAGAGACACGGGAGAGAATTGATTACGCCTGGTCTGGCGTTAACCGCCATTCAACTAATTGCGCAATAATTGCTCACGATAAAAAGACCATCTTGAAATCAAGTTCTCGCCAGAATGACTGCACAAAATAGTTTTTTTTTTTCTTTTTACAAACTTTCTACGACTCTTTTCTGAGGTACCCCTTTCAATTTCTATGTGAGGCGCAGTGAATAAAACATAACATATTGTGAGTGATCGCAATAGCTAATTTGCCAAACTCTCTATAGACTGCGGAAACTCCCCAAGGAAGGTGTTACTCATTTTTCTGGCAGGCTGCAAGCTTGTGAATCTCTCGGCTGCGGGCTGAAACTCCGCTCGTAACGTCTGACAGGCCTCTCATTCACACACTGGCTCTGAAACGACACCGTAAGCCCTCGGGGAGCTCACTCACATACCGCACTGGGAAAAGTGACGCTCCCAAAGGCTTCCAATCACTAACCGCATATGCCATGACATACATTACCCTACTGGTGCAGCTATGACAGTCCAGACTCCTTGCAGCTATTTGATCACTAGCTTCCCTCAAAGAACTTGGAGTAAAAGCATCATGACTTGGAAAGGTTGCAGGCAGGGGTAATTGCATGATGCAAGCAATTATAACACTCGAGCATGTCCCGAAGAACGAGGATGCTAAAATTTTGGGCAGCTAGAGTCAGGTCTCTGTTTCAAAAAAACAATCGTGAGGGCTGTGCGCTTCTGCAGCCTGAGGGGCCGCTGTGATGAACGCTGACGTTTTTACAAGGAGCGTTTAAGAGGCAAATGTTTCATCTGGGAGGTTTAAAAAAGCAAATTAACTCAGATCTCTAGCCCTGGGGCAACTGGCTAATTTGAATTGGTGTGGAGGTGGGACGCCGCTCAGTTCGCTGTTCATTTTTTGCTACTGTGTAGGAACAGTACTAGGACCCAATTTGCACACACCAACATTTGAGGCTTTTTACAGCTTTTTTTATTGATATAGACTGTAGTGAATAGATTAGTAAATGCTGAATTATTGGGGAGAAAACAGAAATGAAATCAGGAAATGGCACAGGTTAGAACCTCCCATTAGTGCTACGACTAAAACAAGCAAATAAAAACAGTCAACAGAGATGAAGTACCTTTAATTTGGCAAAAAAAAATTTCATGAGATTGTTCACAATGGTCATTACCATGTTTATTACTATATATTAGTGCTGTCAAATCGATAAATAACAATTAAATCACATCTAACATAACAGTTTGTGTATATATAATTATATATTTTAATTATGCATGGTTTGGTGTGGCAGAATGCGTGCAAAGTGCGCTCCCTTAATAATTCCTAAAAAGCTGACATCTCAGTTCAGAGCAATCTGACAAAGCTCCGTTACCAATGAAGCTGACTGCACAATGAATCTTTCATAATGTCTACACATTTTCCTTGTTATAATCTCAGGATTTGCCAGCATGCAGAATTAAGAACTGAACAAAAACTCACTTTGAGCAGTGAGTGGATTCTATCTTAAATCCATCTTTTTGGCCATTGCGTTCAAGAAATCAACACATATGTCTGTGATTGGCTACATTGCACAACGCAGCAAAAACATGTTATAAACAGAAACTCTGCCTATGCTTGTGCCTGTAAATCGTTTATATTTTGTTTTAGTTGTTCTTGTTGCTTTTGTGCAATAGATGAATATTTGTTTTTAGATGTTTTATTTTAAGATATTTCTACTTTACGGGAGTCCCGCGAATAGTTTTATTCTCCGCAACCCGCACACAAACTTACCGCCCACGTCCACACTCGGCTATCAAATCTAGCACTCTATTGCATTAGGTCCCGCGGGAGTGCAGGTCTATAGCATATAGAGCTTCATGTAATGGGTTTCCATGGCCAAGCAGCTGCATCCAAGCCTTACATCACCAAGTGCAATGCAAAGTGTTGGATGCAGTGGTGAAAAGCACGCCGCCACTGGACTTAATGCTCTTAATGCTTCAGCATACCAAGATATTTTGGACAATTTCATGCTCCCAACTTTGTGGGAACAGTTTGGGGATGGCCCCTTCCTGTTCCAACATGACTGTGCACAAGCAAGGTCCATAAAGACATGGATGAGCGAGTTTGGTGTGGCGGTGAACTTGACTGGCCTGCACAGAGTCCTGACCTTAACCCGATAGAACATATTTGGGAGGAATTAGAATGGATGAGACTGCGAGCCAGGCCTTCTCGTCCAACATCAGTGCCTGACCTCACAAATGCGCTTCTAGAAGAATGGTCAAAATCCCCATAAACACACTTCTAAGCTTTGTGGAAAGCCTTCTCAGAAGAGTTATGAGTCTCTGATATATGTATATAACAGATGTGATTAATCACGATTAAACTTTTTGACAGCACTAATATATAGTAATAAACATGGTAATGCCCATTGTGAATCTCGTAAATTATTATTTTTGCTAATTAATGAAGAAATACAACAAAGAACAAGATCTAAGCTTTTGGAATGGGTCTTCACGGTGCAACTATCAGAGTAAGAGATCAATGAGGTGTCATTACAAAAAAGTAATAAAACAAACAGGTTATGGACGCCATGAAACACTTGTTCTTATTTATTGAATTGAGCATAATAAAACAGAAACATTAAAGATTCAATTCAGGCAAGACTGACAAGCATTATTAGCTCCGACACCTTATATTTCCATGAAAGTAGCCACTACTGTGCTAAAGGTCCAGGCATGAAATGCTAATAACCACATTAGTGTTCACCCCGATCGACACTACCAATAAACTTTGTATAGAACAGTATGGAGCCACATGGTACAGCGACCTCATTTACAATTCAAAGAGCTTCTTGTTCAGCTGTGTGTTCTGGAGGATGTTTCTCATCTGCCTGCTTTCAAGTTGTACACAGTTATTTTGAAGACGTTTGGCAGGAATAATAAGAAGGTTTCTTACACAATTGCATATGTATAATCACGAGCAACATACTCTTTGTGATGATGAGCACCATACTGCTGCCTCTGCTGACACTATAATGGCTGTGGTGAGCTCAAATTTCCCCTGCGTCTCTGAGGTATAATTAAAACATGTTGTAATCATTTTTTCTCCTTAAGAGCCAAACACTGACACGCCACAGAAGCTAGCCACATCTGAAACGTATACGAAATTTCAATGATTAACAAAAGGACAGAGGGTTCAAATCTTCCTCCATATCAATGGGAATAACAAGGGTCAACTAGTAGCACAACATTCATAATATTTTTTTAATATAATTTTCTATAATATTTCAATATTATTCTTTACTTCATTTTGTACTTCCCTACTGGAAATATCCCTTTATGCAACTGTAAGCTACACAGTTAGTATTACAGACCTGATATAGTATTAGTACCAGTATTAAGAGTGACACTGGGGGCGTCTCAATCAGTTCCCTAGCTAGTGAATCAGCATATCGTGTACACAAATTCGGGCAGTGGTAAGGACAGTAAAGGACGCTGGCTCACTACACATTGGGACACTGATGACTCTATTTTCGGCGTTGTGACAATGAGGACATTGAACAACATCACTACTGGTTTATGAACAACAGCAGAACTGATAACATTCTGACATTACTTGTAATGTTATTTAAAGTACATTATGATAAATACTTAAATACTGCTTGTTACATACGTGCAACATTTCAGCTGTAAATAAATGATAAATGTTAGCTAGATTATGTTCATTACCTGTCTAATGATGTATGTATATGCTGAAATAGAATAAAATAGTTTCTATTATAAAAAACATATATCAAGTGTCGTTAACGGTCGTTATGTGTAGTGAGTTGGCTCACATGATTTAAGTTTCACGCTTCAGGACTTCCGTTAAGGGTACATAGTGATGACTTGTGATGCATTGTGAAACTTTTTAGGGAGCGAGCGTTTCAGTGGAAGGATTCTGCGATTGAGACAGCACTTAAAATGGCCGACTCCCTGACTACTGAACTAGGGAGCTGATTGAGACGCACCCACAGTAAGTGATGCTACTTATAATGATGTTAATTGAAAACATGCATGTAGGCATCAGGCATATACTTCTTAAAAGGGATAACTCCAGCGGAAAAAAAAAAGTCATCATCATTTACTAACCCTCATGTAGTTCCAAACCCATTTTAACCTCAGTAGAGCACAAAAAGAGACATGAAGTGTGTTCAAACTGCTCTTTTCAGGGGTGGTCAGGCTCCAAAATGACATAAAGCAATACAAAATATACCATATGGCAATATTCCAGAATAGTCCATATCTTCTTAAGCTATAAGATAGCACTCTGTGAGTTACAGAGCTAAATTTACCGTTAAGTCATTATTTCAAAGCGTCTTTTCACACCATTCTGCAAAAAGTCACATTTTACATTCTATGGAATAAAGTCAGTCATACAGGTTTGGGAAAAAAATTTAAGTGACTCAATGGCCTAGGACCTCAATACATTGCAGATATGCTGATTAAATATAAACCCAACAGATCATCAGGATCAAGTCAGTTAGAAATATCAAGGGTTCACTCAAAGCAAGGAGAGTCTGCGTTTAGCTATTATGCCAGCCACAGCTGGAACCAGCTCCCTAAACAGATCAGATGTGCTCCAACAGTAGTCACATTCAAATCCAGACTCAAAACACATCTGTTCAGCTGTGCATTTACTGAATGAGCACTGTGCCACTCTATGTCCGACAGTTTGCACTTTATCTTATCTATGTATCGCCTTTTTATTCTTTTAATTCTTTTTATAACTGTTTTAATTTAACCTTGTTTTTATTTTTGGTTACGATTTCATTCATTTTTGGTTAGTGCTGTCTGGTTGTGAGTGTTGTGAGCGTTGGGAAGTGAGACGGTACACAATCAGACGTGAGTGTGGAACACCGGGTCCTTGGAAGGGCAGGAGGTCACTAGGAAGCTGGGTTGCTAGTGTGTCTCACAAACTGAAAATCTCTGACTCTTCTGTTCAGAAAGGGGAGCTTTCTTATACATGGTATTTTTATTTCTTATGCATTTGTTGTGATTATTCTATCAATATTTTAATACCTTTTCTATTTAAAGCACTTTGAATTACCATTGTGTATGAAATGTGCAATACAAATAAACTTGCCTTGCCTTGCGCCTTGACAGAAATGAGGAACTTTTATGGGTGAACTGTTCCTTTAATTAAATAAAATTCAAATAGTATACATACAGACAGTGGCGGTTCTAGGGGGGTGGCCAGGGGGGCCGGTGCCCCCGTGTCAACAAGCTTGGCCCCCCCTCTGGCCCCCGTAAATTTGGAATCACATCGCACCAAACAATTTTCTGAAACTGGTTACAATGTGCGGTTTTTGCTGTGGCTGTGTGTGATGAAAAGAGCACTTTATTGTGTCATAACCAATAACCAATGCAGAGAAGCAATGAGGAGGCTGTGCGCTGTGGCGCTCAAGTGATGTCTGTTTATGAATGATTCGTCACTCAGTCTGCATTCGCTCAAATAGTTGTAAAACGCGGGCTATAATGGTTGCTACGCACTTGATTATAGATAAAATAAGCTCTCTTTATACACGTTGTGTTGTGTGTAACTTCACCCATACGCAGCAGTGATACTGTAGATTAATTTTACTGACTTGACGACTTTGAATTCCATTCAGTCATTTCGTTCATTTAGCTACTGGTAGTTAAAATATATTTTTTCAATGGCTAATTTCTCCGAACACGTCCACATATGTAATCTTTGATTATATTCCGAATTAGGAAGATGCAGCCAAAGATAAATTATGACCAACGCAATGAAAGAACCATTCATGTGCGAATATGACAGAGATAGGCATACCCGAGAAAAGATACAGAAAATAATGTAATTTTAGTCTTGTTAGGCTATATAGCGAGAAATAATATTATTTTATCCAGTGTTTGTCCAGTAGCCTAATTGTCCAGTGTTGCTTATAGAGTATTAGATGTTTGTTTTTATGCCTATGCTAACTTTGCGAAGAGTCTGCTAACAGAGAGCAGGTAGGCTACAAAACATGTAAAATAAATGGTTTAGTTTTACTTTTATAAATTGAGCATGCATGATCATATTACAGATACATTACTTTTCAAATAAATAAATGAACTTGAAATGATTTTACTTCACGTGTAGAGACTGCAGAGTGATACAATACATGGCCAAATAAAAAAGACTTTCAATAATCTGGGAATAAATTAAAGGGTTAGTTCCCCCAAAAAGAAAATAAAAACACCTAATGTAACTCACCCTCGTGTTGTTCCAAAACCTGTATTAGCTAGAATGTCGTTAACCAAACCATTTCAGTGCTGAATGTCCATAAAATTCAAGATATGCGGCAGAAATGCCCCTGTTTGAGTTTTAGACTCAGAGCGTTTTTACACTGGGCACGTTTGTTGTGGTCCGCGTCAGAGCGCGTTCTACACCGCGAATACACCGCAGGCTCCCACTCGCTCATATCCAAGGTAAATCATCAACACTATCATCCCTTACATGTGTTGTATTGAACTAAATACATCGTCATCTGATAAAATGCATGCGCAGTTTAATTTTCTTGCGCACCCGAGTCTTAATCTTATAATATATAATACAATCTTATGTATCCTGTTTATATATATATATATATATATATATATATATATATATATATATATATATATATATATATATATATATATATATATATATATAGGCTATTAACAAAAGTACATATTTTGAATAGGCTATCATAATGTTTATAGTTATTTTATGTTTATTTCCATTTGTTTAGCTTACGCATTTGTGTTGCCTCAATCCAATAAAATACATATACAATGGTTATTAGCAGTTGTGTACTTTGTTTTTGATTCATTATTGCATAAAATAATATTATATTGGATCTAACTATAATTACCCAGTTGTGAATCATATGACCCGTGGATCGTCCGTGGGTGGCCAGAAAACATGTCAAATAAACCAGCGGCTCGGTAGCGGACCACTGTCGGAAAAGTGGTGGCTGCCGCCGGTGGTCCGCTAGGAAAACGATGAGCAAAATGCCAGCGGGCCGCCGGTGGGCCGCCAACTTTGCCTCCTGTGGTCCGCCACTGGCCCGCTGGTCGTATTTTAGCTGTTGCTTTCACATTCCCATGAATCGCAGCACAGCTCGAGCGCAATTTGCGCAACCGAGCTCAGAGCACCTCCTTCAGGCAGTCTCGAATTCAGTTCCCCTGAGCTCAGCTCACCCGGGTCCGCATGACAACTTTCACATTACCAATTATTCGAACTAAACTGCCAGTGTGAAAACGCCCTCACATTTACATCATGATATAGACTACAGTATAAGCAATATAACATGACGAGTGCAATATCACAAGAGTTCTGTTTTTCTACCCAGAATAGCATGAGTGCAAATGCGATAGGGTTACTGATCTTATACAACAGTTTAATAAAATAAATAAGTTAATATTGTGTTCAACATAAGAAAGTCCTATTTGGAACGACATGGGGGTGAGTAAATGGTGATAGAATTTTTTGGTGAACTACCTAATTATCTACTGGTTAAGATAAATGTTAACGTGTGCCCCCTAAAAGCACAAGTGGCCCCTGCCTGGCCCCCCTAGTTACCGTGGTCTAGAACCGCCACTGCATACAGACTAAAGGCCTGTACACACCGGGACGAATATCGCGCGCGCTTATCGCCAGTGTTTTTTGTGCCGTTTTTCGGCGCGTCTTGAGTGTTCATACCCAAGCGATTTTCACTGGCGCTGCGCCGAGTGAACGTGCACATTCAGTCGATGCGCTCCCGGTACACAAGATGGTGCTGCGGCACTTTAAGCCTCAGACACTCGCTTGTCACACAGAAGGAGAAGAGAGACAGTATTTACGTGCTTGCCAAAACCATAGACATATTATGTATATGGACAAAACCATTCACACACTTTTTGCTAACTGGCAAGCAGCATTAGCAGTTCATCTTCTTCTTTGTCTACTTACTACTTCTTCGTCGTATCAATGTGTGCTCGGCAAGACCGTTTTGTGCTTGAGCGCCACCAAGTCACTGTCACTTCAGCAGCTCCAGGCACGTGAACAAAAGCGCCGATCTCATTGGTCGGACAGTTTTTTACGCGCCGCGTCAAAATAAAAAAACGAACCCGAGGCGTTTTTTTAAAAATGACGCTTTTACGCCTGGCGTTTTGCGCGTCGGTGTGAACACTCACATTGGCGCCCATTGTTTAGTCCCGAGGCGTTAAACGTCGGCGATAAACGCGTGCGAAAATCGTCCCGGTGTGAACAGGCCTTTAAGGCCTGTACACACTGGGACGAATATCGCACGCGCTTATCGCCAGCGTTTTTCGTGACGTTTTTCGGCGCGTCTTGAGTGTTCACACCCAAGCGATTTCCACTGGCGATGCGCCGAGTGAACGTGCACATTCAGTAGATGCGCTCCCGGTACACAAGATGGTGCTGCGGCACTTTAAGCCTCTGACACTCGCTTGTCACACAGAAGAAGAGGAGAGACAGTATTTACGTGCTTGCCAAAACCACAGATATATTATGTCTATGGCAAAACCATTCACACACTTTTTGTTAACTGGCAAGCAGCATTAGCAGCCCATCTTCTTCTTTGTCTACTTACTACTTCTTCGTCGTATCAATGTGTGCTCGGCAAGACCGATTTTGTGCTTGAGCGCCACCAAGTTGTGTTTTACTGTCACTTCAGCAGCTCCAGGCACGTGAACAAAAGCGCTGATCTCATTGGTCGGCCAGTTTTTAACGCGCCGCGTCAAAATAAAAAAACTAACCCGAGGCGTTTTTTTTAAAATGGCTTTACGCGTCGGTGTGAACGCTCACATTGGCGCCCATTGTTTAGTCACGAGGCGTTAAACGTCGGCGATAAACGCGCGCGAAAATCGTCCCGGTGTGAACAGGCCTTTAGGTCGCTGTTTAGTAGAATCAGTACGAGAGCAGCCCAGCTTGTCCACCTGCAATTAGGACAAAGGGTTGTTTTGTTAATGTCTTAAAGTGCTTTTTCACGTATCACCTGGCGGGTGCTAAAGTATTTCATGGATAGATTGAAACATTGGATGACTTAGAGTAGGATATTTCCGTTTTAAAATGTGAAAAATCAAGAAATTGCATGTCAGCATGCAGCTATTGAATTGAGAATCACAACATGTAAGTATGATTAATTATTGATGTATATATTTTCTATGTGGTGTTCAAAATGCATAGTTTTGTGTGTTATTGTGTACGTTTCCGGCTAACCAGCTAACTCATGTTATTAACTACTTTGAGTAAAGATAAAGGATGGAGCAAGATTTGTTTTACAAGCGTTTATGTTCATTCACGTTAGTGCTTGGATAACATATGCACCGTTATTGATACAGTTCCCGCATTTGCACCGCAATAAATTAGAAATATACACACACATGGGTTTGTTGATGGACCTACACTTGTTAATGCTGATGGTGAGGAATTACAGTTGCAACATCTCATAATGTTAGAGAATGAATATCGCACGCGCTTATCGCCAGCGTTTTTCGTGACGTTTTTCGGCGCGTCTTGAGTGTTCACACCCAAGCGATTTCCACTGGCGATGCGCCGAGTGAACGTGCACATTCAGTAGATGCGCTCCCGGTACACAAGATGGTGCTGCGGCACTTTAAGCCTCTGACACTCGCTTGTCACACAGAAGAAGAGGAGAGACAGTATTTACGTGCTTGCCAAAACCACAGATATATTATGTCTATGGCAAAACCATTCACACACTTTTTGTTAACTGGCAAGCAGCATTAGCAGCCCATCTTCTTCTTTGTCTACTTACTACTTCTTCGTCGTATCAATGTGTGCTCGGCAAGACCGATTTTGTGCTTGAGCGCCACCAAGTTGTGTTTTACTGTCACTTCAGCAGCTCCAGGCACGTGAACAAAAGCGCTGATCTCATTGGTCGGCCAGTTTTTAACGCGCCGCGTCAAAATAAAAAAACTAACCCGAGGCATTTTTTTTAAAATGGCTTTACGCGTCGGTGTGAACGCTCACATTGGCGCCCATTGTTTAGTCACGAGGCGTTAAACGTCGGCGATAAACGCGCGCGAAAATCGTCCCGGTGTGAACAGGCCTTTAGGTCGCTGTTTAGTAGAATCAGTACGAGAGCAGCCCAGCTTGTCCACCTGCAATTAGGACAAAGGGTTGTTTTGTTAATGTCTTAAAGTGCTTTTTCACGTATCACCTGGCGGGTGCTAAAGTATTTCATGGATAGATTGAAACATTGGATGACTTAGAGTAGGATATTTCCGTTTTAAAATGTGAAAAATCAAGAAATTGCATGTCAGCATGCAGCTATTGAATTGCACCATACAAGTATGCATGAAAAGTGCCGTAATTAGTCATTACTTGTGCAGTAAAGTGTATAACCTCTTTTCAGTCTACTTCAGATCTGAACATTGTGCCAGAAAATTCAGCCTTCCCTGAGAAACGGATCAGAGTAGCAAGCCTACAGCAAAAACGCAGAGCTTTTGAGGAGGCAGAACCCTTTTGCAGGGAAATGAGAAGATGCCTTTGACCTAAACACAGAACGCTTGGAAATGACAGCCAAGCCATAGAATGTTGTGATTGTTTAGGATGTTAATTACACTGAAAGAAGCTGTAAAACAAGCTACAAAATTCTGCTCGATGAATAGGTAAGTAGGCACAGCTGGGACGCTTATAATCAGAGGCAGAGCGGCAACAAAAAAAAAAAGACAGATTAGTGCTTTGGAGATTAAATATTATCTTTTCACAGCACTAAATAAATCAACTTCTCTTGGAGCTTTATTCACTCTCACTGACGAGTGTCTCACATAACTGACCTTTTTTCCATGTCACCTGTCTTCCGTTTGCCCTATATCGGTGTGTTGATTTGAAGCAAACTTTGAAAATGGTAGATTATGAATGTGTTCTGTCTGTGGATCTGGTAAGAAAATACTGACCATATGTGTTAAAAAGGAATATTTCACCCAAAGTTGTGCATTCTGTAATCATATAATCACCATTATGTCATTCTTGAACACAAAGGAGACGTTTTCAATTGTACTGTATTTACAATGAATGGTTACTGGAGATTTCCTGCTTCAAAAAGGAAGCAAAAGCATTATAAAAGTATAAAAGTAGTACCATAAAATATCATAGTAGTCTACTCGTAGTTTTCCCCTACTGACAAGATAATAACTAACACATATATAACACAATTCAACAATGTTAAAGTTAGGTCTTCTAGGTAAGGTTCTGCTAATAAAAGCAACGTTTAGCTAGTTAAGGCTACAAATCAAATGCTCACAAATGTCGATTCTCCTCTGCAATCACACATTATATAAAAGTGTAATGCATTATTTTTTCGTTTCGTAAAATGCAGTGCGGCACTCTCATGAAATGCATTTTACGATGAAAGACGACATGATTCCACTTAATATGACTGAGGTTTGCAGACAGACAAAAGCCTTTAAAACACTCTTGCACGTGTACCATTACAGTCATTGAAGCTAATGCAAAAGAAACAGTAATAGGGAACAACTTTCAACAGTCGACTGGTTTGGCATCAGACCAGTCTCACAAGAAAAAGATATGCAATCACTTTTAGCAGTGTTATGGTCCTATTCAGAGCAGTGTGTTGGGTGGATGAATGGCTTGCTAATGGAGCAGATATTCATGCTGAGGAGATGGAGAGATAACATTCTGCTGTGGGGCGTATGGGAGAGAAACTCTGGTGAGTGAGATAATGCAGTGTTTATGGTAATATTTTAATCTCTTATCGTGCTAGAGGAGAAACCCAGAGGGTATTTATCAGCTTTTGAACTAACGCACCACTGCTTTATTCATTTTTATCATCTTTTCTAAAAAAAAAACTATTTTCCCATCTTTGTGGTGCCCTATCAGAAGCAACAAGAGATAGTTTTTGCATCAGTTTTTCACCCTCTCTTTCATTATGATTGATGTGTTATTTTAATATTTCACTTTTATATATGTTAGCAGCCAAAGACAGTTTTGTGACATGAAAAGGACCAATTGAAATAAGATTATGTGATTATTAGCTCAGTGTTTCTCAACTGGTGGGTCGCAAGACCGTTTTGAGTGTGCAGTCAAAGAAACAACGGCTGCTTCTGAAAATTTAAGCAGCTGACTTGTTGCCTTGCTGCCTTATCAGGCAAAGACTTTGTGAGCAGTGTTTGCGCACAAAAGTACCTCAGAAAACTGATTTCGGACAGACTTCTGAGGCAGGGTAACAGTTTAAGGAACTACAGCAAAATAGAGCGAGCTTTGGTGATAACTAAATTAATATTTAATTAATTTCCTGCTATAAAATTACATCAGAAGTGGAAAACGTTGGTCAAAAACATACATTTTTACACACAAACTTACTAAAAATTGGGTCTCGGCCTAATGACCGTGGGAAAATGTGGGTCCCTTGGCCAAACCAGTTAAGAATCATTGAATTACCTGGTATCTTATGTAAATCTAAAGGTGCTTATATTATTAAACATTTCATCATTGCATTCTTCCGTGAGCACTTAAACTCATCTTTAAAAAAAAAATTAAAAAAACAAAAAATTGTCCTCAATTCTCTCCTTATTCTAGCTATTCTATGCTACTCTAAGTAATGTCCAAAACCTAGTATCTCAGGCACTTTTTGTGATTTTTCGCCTCTTCATGACGGATCGCTTCCTGTATTCCTCAGTTGTAAGTCACTTTGGATAAAAGCGTCCGCTAAATAAATAAATAAATGTAAATGTCATCAAAAAACTCCTTAGGTGTAAAAGTGCCCCTATTATAGTTATTTGAATATTCCCTTTCAGTGTGTAATGTCAGTGTATAATATCAGTGTGTGAATGTTGTAAAGTCGAAAGTGCACGATAAATAAAGTTATTGTCTCCCAAAAGAAAGAATCGACTCCTTAAAACCACCTATAGGAGTCATTTTTGTTTTCGAATCCCACTGCAATGCGGTTCTAAATTACTAGATAAGATGTTTGCATTATGCCCGCCTGTGTTGTACATTGTCCAGCCCTCAAATGTAATTTTTACTGACAACTGCTTCTCAAATCTCAGAGTTCAACGCGGGATTTACAAAACGCTTGCTCTTGAAAGATGGGTCAGTACCCAGTTTATTTGGACCAGCTTGCTCCTCAGAATCACAACATGTAAGTATGATTAATTATTGATGTATATATTTTCTATGTGGTGTTCAAAATGCATAGTTTTGTGTGTTATTGTGTACGTTTCCGGCTAACCAGCTAACTCATGTTATTAACTACTTTGAGTAAAGATAAAGGATGGAGCAAGATTTGTTTTACAAGCGTTTATGTTCATTCACGTTAGTGCTTGGATAACATATGCACCGTTATTGATACAGTTCCCGCATTTGCACCGCAATAAATTAGAAATATACACACACATGGGTTTGTTGATGGACCTACACTTGTTAATGCTGATGGTGAGGAATTACAGTTGCAACATCTCATAATGTTAGAGTAGCGTATCACTGAGAAATGTCCTGCTCAAGTTGTCCTTCAGATGGAGATTCGGGTTGAATATGTTTTTCCAATGTTTCATCATCGGACTCGCACTCGGATTGGTACAGTAAAATCTATGTCATTGTTATTGTCTTCACAGTGTGTACAAATCGCTGAACTTCAGGAAGCCTCCGGACGGCGCTGAAGTTCAGTTATGGTAACGGGCATTTAGCTTCCGAAACAAGCGCTGTACGCGGTAGACCAAAAGGCCAATCATAGCAGAGAAGGCTTACGGAAAGGAGGGATTTAGAGAGACGTATTCATCCGTCAAGTTGTTTGAGAATCATTGAAGAATGTGGTGATGTGCAATGTATATTAAGAGAAAATTAAACTTTTTTTTTACCTTTGATGCATGTAAACCTGTTATAGGAGACCTCCGAAACAAAATTAGGCATAATAGGGGCACTATAAGTACAAAAAAGGACAAATAAACATAGTCAGTTGCTGGTACTTTACAATTTTACAGTATAAATTGTGTTCTATTTACTCATAAACAAACTGCAAAAATGTTCTAGATGAAAGTCTGAAAAAGTTGTTTCTGTGTTTGTTTTCACAGAGAGTGAGGAACCGTCTTAGAGATGCACCACAGAGCAGTGCAGTGGGGTCTTCTCTTCAGAGCCGAGTGGACAGATTGTCGAGTCATTTCTACGGCACACTCCAGATTCACACTGTAGGACCACATATGCCACCACAAATGCTACAGTTCCGTTTCGTTTCTCATTTTTTATGACTGATTTGTATGCAAGATTTTTATTCTTGCAGCATCCAAGTAAACGTGGCTGTTCACTTTATTATGAAAAGGCACATATACACTCTAAAAAAATTCTATAATCAATTAGTTATGACAATATATGTTTTAACATTGCTTTAGCTATTCAAAATAAGTTAAGCAAATTTCAACAAAGATTCAGCTAATGTTTTTAAGTCAGTTTAATGTAATTTAAGTTAAAATAACTTAAACATCCAAGTTGATTGTACTTAAAAATAAATTAAGGCAGCAACTTTTTTTACAGTATGTACTATATTGGCTGCATGGATGCAGTGTTTTCTACACATTATGAGTGAGCAGCACGTCTGCTACATCTACAGTACAGCGGTACACCACAAGAAATTGAGTCCAAATTGAAGGGGATGAGATAACACGAATGGGTAGTGTAAAATAATACAAAGATGTAAAATAGACAGCATCTTGCTGTACGCAACAATATATAACTCATTGATTCGTTTTTTTCATTCTTTTTGGAAAACAAAGCTTGGTCTTGGGCCAGAGTGTTGGTGCTGGAGTAAAGGGTTTGGCATGGAATGGCAGTGAGTAACATGTGATTGTAGGGAACAGCCCATATGGATACAGGAAGCACTGGGACAGCCTGCATTCTGCGAGGGTGGTAAACCACTGAAGCAGAGAGGGCTGAGTCTGGAAATTTACAGGGTCCAACAAATCACCAATGCCAAAGATGTCCAGCCACCCACATGCTTCTTTACTATCATAAACCAATGCCAAAAAGACCACCTGCTCATTTCTCAGACCCTCATGTAAAGTATAACTGTTTTTCAACATCCTGTGGCTTCAAAGTGTGTATGGATCAAATCGTGACAACCCTCAGTTTGGAAAAAACAACCCAAAAACTGCATTAACAGTAATGCACTTACAATTGAAGAAACCTTACACTGTAAAAAATGTCAATTGTCTCCAATTGAAAATGTTCTAGTGACTGATCACATCTAAATTTTTTAGTTGACCAAATTGAATTTCTGTGAATAAAATTGTATCAATTCACAGAAATTCAATTTGGCCAACTGAAAAATTTAGATGTGATCAGTCACTAGAACCTTTTCAATTGGATAGGCTGGAAATATTTTACAGTGTAGGAAGGATTTAAAAGTAGACAAGCATATTTCATGTAATGTCATTTTTGTTTAAATCATTAGATTACTTATTTATGCAGAATGTAGATGTTTGTGCCTATACTTTCAAAACAGTGTATGCTTTATGTTTATTCTGGTGCAATGTCTTGTCTCATAGATTCCAATTGTGAGTGCAATACTGCAAACAACTCTTTTCAGATAAGTTGGCCAATAAAAAAAAAGACAAGAAAGAAAGAAATTCAGAAAGAAAAGAAAACCAAACCTAACGAACAAAAGAAAAAGAACTAAATGAATAAAAGATAAAAAGAACAAAAGAAAAAAAAGAACAAAGGAAAGAAAGAATGAATGAAGGATAGAAAAATAAATGAAGCAAGGAAGGAAGAGAACAAACAATGTATGAAAGTATGAACAATCAAGAAAAAGAAAGACTGAAAGAATGTAAGAACGAACGCAAGAACGAACAAACAAAGGAGGAAAGAATGAGAGAACAAAGAAAGAAAGAAAGAAAGAAAGAAAGAAAGAAAGAAAGAAAGAAAGAAAGAAAGAAAGAAAGAAAAGAAGGAATGAACAACAAAAGAAAGAAAGAAAGAAAGAAAGAAAGAAAGAAAGAAAGAAAGAAAGAAAGAAAGAAAGAAAGAAAGAAAGAAAGAAAGAAAGAAAGAAAGAAAGAAAAGAAGGAATGAACAACAAAAGAAAGAAAGAAAGAAAGAAAGAAAGAAAGAAAGAAAGAAAGAAAGAAAGAAAGAAAGAAAGAAAGAAAGAAAGAAAGAAAGAAAGAAAGAAAAGGAATGAACAACAAAATAAAGAAAGAAAGAAAAGGAATGAACAACGAAAGAAAGAAAGAAAAGGAATGAACAAAGAAAGAAAAGGAATGAACAAAGAAAGAAAGAAAGAAAGAAAGAAAGAAAAGAAGGAATGAACAACAAAAGAAAGAAAAAAAGAAAGAAAGAAAGAAAGAAAGAAAGAAAGAAAGAAAGAAAGAAAGAAAGAAAGAAAGAAAGAAAGAAAGAAAGAAAAGAAGGAATGAACAACAAAAGAAAGAAAGAAAGAAAGAAAGAAAGAAAGAAAGAAAGAAAGAAAGAAAGAAAGAAAGAAAGAAAGAAAGAAAGAAAGAAAGAAAGAAAGAAAGAAAGAAAGAAAGAAAGAAAGAAAGAAAGAAAGAAAGAAAGGAGTCAGGGCAGGGTGATTAATCACAGCTGCCGTCCCAGCGAGTGTTTCGTTTCGTCTTCCCCCTGTGCTGGCAGGATGTGAGCGGTGGGCTGCTGAGACACGCCCCGTATGATGCCTCACATCCAGCACATCATTAGAAGAAATGATGCACATTTACATGCTCGGCTGGCCGTTGTGTCATTGAGAATGAGGCAGCAGCGGTGGCGCTTTCCAAGGGATCCACCCCCTTTCCACAACACCGATTCCATCGCACACACTCACAGGCCAATCCTAGGTTGGGACTCGCCTGCCATCTGTTGTTTAATGGTCTCCTGTAATGGATCCCTGCCCCAAGAGCCCAGTCTATTCTCTAAGGGACACCTGCAGGCCAGAGAGCTCACATTGCAACGGGTAGATCAGAGACTCATACCCTGGCTGAAGATGAATGAGGCTACATGGTCCAAATGAGGCTACGGTTGCATGGTGGACTCTAGCTGGACAGGATTCCCATCCTATACACAAGAACCCTCAAAATAAGATTAACCCCCTTCTGAGGGATCAGAATTGCTTTCAACATTAATAATAAGAATATAAATAAACTGAGAAAATTAACAGTTTGCTTAAATGTAAAAAACGGACTTTTAAACAAAACTCTGTCCTCCTCAAGGGCATAGTCGAGCTAATGGTTCAGGAAGTTTGCAAACGAATATTAGGTGAGGAGGAAAAGAAATGGGAGAGCAGAGATGGGATCTATTTATACCAGGCTGACGGAGCGGTTAAGAACTTCATCTCGTAGCTCCGATGGCACGATTGCTCAACTGAGGAGGGATTTGACAAGAAGCTATACGTGTCGATTAGAGATTATATTGCATGCTCCAGTGCAGAAAAAAGTGATGATGTGACCAAACAGTGACACTAAATATTGTGGAAGGGTCTTACAGAGAGATCCTATCTCTGGATTCAACGTGAACCTGTGCGGGTGAGAGGATATTTATGAAGGTGAGGTGTTTTTATATCAATGACAGCTTAAAGAGCATTTCTCTAGCAAATGAAAGAAAGCTAGAGGAAACCTCAGATCGATACGTCCGTCTTTGCCAAAGTAGAGAACTGGAGTGGTGTGGTAGATAAACGTGTCTAACATCTCTTGTACAGCCCCACTGTCTCACAAAAGGTTAATTGAGTCTATTTTGGTTAATGAGAGACAGGGCCTTTCTTGGGTTAACCAGCATATGGAAGCCCTTTCAACATCTTTTAGACCCAACCATCCGTCAAGGAAATCCACCTGTACCTATTTTACACTTTGAAATAAGATAAGGATGATAAATCATAAAAATGGTAATATTAATTAACGTCATTTGCAAAGATAAGAGTCACTATTAATAACCATTGACGCTGAAGTCCTGATAGTTTCAACTTCTCTATTGTGACATATATCCGAGTGAAACCGCTTCTCGAACAAAATTTGAGTGACAGGACAACCCGCCCTTTCATCGGTGAAGACGTCATGAATTTTAAAGGGGTGGTTGATTATGATATCCCTTTTTTAACTTTAGTTAGTGTGTAATGTTGCTGTTTGAGCATAACATCTGCAAAGTTACGACGCTCAAAGTTCAAAGCAAAGGGAGATATTTTCTTTTAAAGAAATTGCTTTCTAAGGACTACAACAAACGACCAGTAGGGACTACAACAACGAGATTCTCGTGGGTTAGTGACATCACTAACCCTAAAATTTACATAAACCCTGCCCCCTGGGAACACGCAACAAAGGCCCTGTTGAGAAGAGAAAGAGTTAGTTGTTGCCATGCCATAGCATCTGTGAATATTAAACGCAAAAAGACAGTTTAAATATGAATCCTGCTGCAACATAAAATGTCATAGACGCAAAGAATGTAAGAACGAACGCAAGAACGAACAAACAAAGAAGGAAAGAATGAGAGAACGAAAGAAAGAAAGAAAGAAAGAAAGAAAGAAAGAAAGAAAGAAAGAAAGAAAGAAAGAAAGAAAGAAAGAAAGAAAGAAAGAAAGAAAGAAAGAAAGAAAGAAAGAAAGAAAGAAAGAAAGAAAGAAAGAAAGAAAGAAAGAAAGAAAGAAAGAAGGGTAGAAATAGAAAAACTAACAAGGACAAACAAAGGAAGGAAGGAAGGAAGGAAGGAAGGAAGGAAGGAAGGAAGGAAGGAAGGAAGGAAGGAAGGAAGGAAGGAAGGAAGGAAGGAAGGAAGGAAGGAAGTTCAAAGCAAAGGGAGATATTTTCTTTTAAAGAAATTGCTTTCTAAGGACTACAACAAACGGCCAGTAGGGACTACAACAACGAGATTCTCGTGGGTTAGTGACATCACTAACCCTAAAATTTACATAAACCCTGCCCCCTGTGAACACGCAACAAAGGCACTGTTGAGAAGAGAAAGAGTTAGTTGTTGCCATGCCGTTGAAATGCTGAACCTTCCTTAACCCCCTCGAGTCGGCCATCGCGCCGGCGTGATCGACTTGCTTTTTTTCTTATCAGTGCCAAAGAGACTCAAATAACTCTGTCGATTTTTATCACAAAAAAATCCTAAATCGTTGTGCTTTTTGTCAAAATAAAGAAATCGAACATGATGCGCGATCTGCAGCCTCTCTGTCAAAGACGTTCATTCAGATAGTCTTCAGAAACGGAACTCTAGCTTAGTGAATACTTGTATCACAAACATGAGACATATGTCTAAAGAAACGTTGAAATGTCAGGTTTTAAATAATGTAAATCAAAACAAAAACAAAAATTCTGTGTTTATGTAATCTGTTTGAAAAGAGAGAGATGTCAGTCGTTCGCAAGTGTCTCATCATCCGCTAATGTGACCAAGCCCACGGAGCGCAGTCAAATACTGAGATTCAAATACTGAGGCGATGCCCACACATCAACTAAAACAAACACATCAAGTAGTGCTACACTTCAGCTACATCGTTTTTAGACACGTCGAGGAATAATCCTGGAAAAATGGACCTCATGAAAAGCTGTTAATTTCTAAGAGCAACGGATTCAGCAACGGATGTTTGTAAGGTAGGCTAAGTTTATTCTGTTAGCATCTGTGAATATTAAACGCAAAAAGACAGTTTAAATATGAATCCTGCTGCAACATAAAATGTCATAGACGCAATACTGTTTAGACAAGATTTATTTGGCCTGTTTTGGACAGATTATAACGTATTTATTGTAAAATAGCCTAGTGTCACATCAATAAAGCTTTTATTCACAAATGTCTGCTCAGATTCTATAAATATAGTACCAGTATTTGGCTTCATATTGATGTTTAAATATTCAAAAGAATTAAAAATAGTACACTGCAAAAAAATTTCCTCTTAGTATTTTAGTCTTGTTTCTTTTTTAAATATCTAAAAATTCTTAAATCAAATTTACTAAATAAGTGAAATTACATAAAATATTATTTCTTGTTTTGTTGAAAATAAAAATAAAAATAAAGGGAGTTTTTGCTCAAAACGAGCTAAATTATATGCCAATTGGGTAAGAAAAATAATCTTGTTTCTGATTGAAATCTTGTTTCTTGTTTCTGTCCCAAACAGAAATAAGATTATTTTTCTTACCCCATTGGCAGATAATTTAGCTTGTTTTAAGCAAAAAAACGTACTTATCTAGTAAATTAATCTTGACTTAAGAATTTTTTGATATTTGGACTGGAAACCAGAAAAAATACTAAATAAGAAGAACATATTTTGCAGTGTTTTGATCACTTAAAATATAATAGGCCTTTGTAATGTTCATTTTTTGACTACATTCTAAATAAACTACAACAAAATATATTTCCTTTGTCATTTTGCTCTCTCAGTCACATACCTGAAGCTCATTCATTATGCAGTTCATTATGCGGGTCTTTTGTTCTCTCAGGTGTGATACCCAGCATTATTTATGAACGTTCACGCCTCCTCGCATATGGCCTTTGTAAAGAAAAAGTGTCTTACACAATGTAAATCGATATATTGTGTTATGTGAATGAGTAGGCTCAATGATTCTCACATCAGTTTGAAGCAAAAACTCTAGGCAACAACACCTATTAGTCAAGTCTTGTGGACACATATCTATTGTGTATTTTGAGCAGTTTTTTTCTTTTATTTTCAAAAACCATGCATAAACATTATTCTCTCAAAAATAGAAGCATGTACATACATGTTGCTCACATATTATGGTAGCCTAGTTTGTGCTGAATATAGTGTAAATACACTTTTGCCATTAATGTGTTTATAAGCAAATGAAAAAAGCACAAATGTCAGAGCATATTAAAACTTCTAAAGGGCCCCAAAACAGCTCAACCTGTAAGTGACCTGTAAGTATGTTTTATTCTTTGTTGATGTGTTTTCCATGGAAAGTTTCGTTTTTTTAAAATTGTATTTATGCAGTAGCGAGAACGTAAACAAAGGGAAACCCTGTTTGGCTCCGCTAGCCAGTTACCTAATTGCTAATTCAAATTTATCCGACAAACACCTAAAACTTATTTTTAATTCTGTTTTTGATATGACCACTGTAAATAAATCCATGATTAGTCTTCGTAATGGTCTAGTCATTCTGGAAACAGATATTTGGCTACACTTGTTGTATAAAAGACAAAACTAACGGTGCTATACAGGCAGTAGCGATCACTATAGATCCAGTCTGTAATCAAATAATCCCTTCGAGATCTGTAGTATCATTTGTTAGAACGATTAAAACCGTATATCAAAAGCTAACATAAACAGTAATAGCATTTACAAATAACAGCAAATCTACAAAGTATGAGACAACTACAAATAAATAAAAAAAACCATACCATTCTGAAACGTCCTGTAACAGCTGTTCTTGCACAGCTTCTGCTTGATCCTGTTCACTAATATTCTCTGGGTCTCATTCGGGCTCAAATTGATAAGGAAATATTGACGCCATTGTTTATTACAGTACACCTGAGCATATGGACCTAACCATAATGATAAGGGAAGTGACGTAAATTGCGAAGTAAATATGCATAGACACACCTCTGAGTGAGAAGCACAGAGACTGCCATTTCTGTTTACTCGCTGTATCAGCTAAGGTTAGCTAGAGTATTACAATGTCTGCGCCAAAAAACATTACAAATGTTCTGTTGTTGGATGTACCAATGAGTCTCCATAGACTCCCGGCATCCGAGCCACTGAGGACACCGTGGTTGAATTTAATTTTTGATGGAAATGTGCCAAAGAATGTTATATATTTACGCAAATCATTTACGCATGACTGCATCACCAACAAGGGTCAATACCAATGCCTATCACCAATGCCTAATGCTCTAACTTCATATCTAGAAGTAAGGATGGCACTTCATATTTTGTGAATGTTTGCAAATTCCTGTCTGAATGAGCTTTCAAGAATGCTGTACAGCTAATATGGCTAAAGCTAATATGGGAGCATCAGCTCATTTGCATTTAAAGAGACACACACAAAAACAGCGTGTTTCTGCTCACACCCAAATAGGACAAATTTAATGAGGGCAAATTTGACACGCTATAACAAATTATCTGGGGGGTATTTTGAGCTGAAACTTCACAGACACATTCTGGGGACACCAGAGATTTATATTACAGTACATCTTGTGAAAAGGGGCATAATATGTCCCATTTAAGGCCTCGATACTTCAAGCGAAATCAAAGAACTGGTGTGAGGTCATTTCGAACAAAATCAGGCCAAACCAAAGTTTGTTTGGAGTTCCGGGAGTTTGAAACAGCTTGCCAAAGCAAACTGTATTTAAAAAAATATTAAATAGACTAATATCATTGTTTTGTGGCGATTACATGATATGTGCTATTTGCCATTTCCACAACACTCTAGCATGAAGGGGGAGCGTTCTGCATCATTCACCATTTTCTTTAAATTTAAACCCTTACTATTATTATTAATGTTCACAACCATCTCAGTACACTACAATTTGTTAACAAAGAGCCCCGAAGGCTCATGGTTCAGAGTCCTTGCTCAAATTGGTGTTCTTTCCCCCCACCGTGGGCTCAAAACTAGGTAGTGTTGAGTAATTAGCTCAATTTTTCAACCGAACGTGATAATTACTTTTGATAAATATTTGCATAATTGAACTACTAAGTGCCTCGTCCTTTTTTCAGTCCCTCTACCCAACCCTCCCTTACAATGTGCTGGAGGTTAATGCTATTCGCCAGCACACAACGTTCCTCGAGGGTTCTAGAAAGCTATGCAATGCAAAAGGATAATAGCTGATCTTTTGTTGTGTGTAGAGAGGCATTATACATTAACAAGGTTAGGATAACTGTGTATATAGCAGGACAGGGACAAGGAATATATTGCTAATTTTACAAAATTTTAATAATGGATAAATACAATAGATACATATACATAGGTAACTGTAATAAAGTAAAATTAAAAATGTTTTTATATATCTCAATTTTTTTTAAATGTGTGTACTGTATTTAAAAATAAATAAATAAATAAAACTTCAGTGGCTTTCCACTAAGGACTAAGCCAAGAGTGCATAAATCAGAGGCCTGGTTATATTAACTGGAAAGAATCTCATGGAATATTATTTCAGTTGCTCACGGGCTTAAAGAAGAGTGAATTAAAGAGATAGAGTGAAGGCAAGCTGAGAGGAAACCAAAACCAGTGTCTTTCTTCCTCCCCACACCTTTGTGATATCAATAATTCCTTATCTAAATGGATACAGAGCCGCCTGTAACAGCTTTTTGATTTTGTGTGAGACCATGCCAGGCCTCATAAATAAATATGAGGTGAGGTGGGGGAGTTCTGGGATGCTGTAGTTTACCTCACGGTGCAGGAGACTCACGCTAAGAGCCCTGGCAGAGACTCTGTCTGACGGGTACTGCCAACCAGTCACGGCACAGTACATCGCCCAGTGGCATGTGGAAGACTTATGAAATGAGGAGGCAAAGTTCCCTTTCTGAGTGTTTTTCTTTAGTTTTTCTGTAAACTTGTATATATAAATTCTATATTTTAAATTCTGATATTTTCAAGTTTAAGGCATATGAACCGGATTTAACTTACACTATTCACAGGGAACAAATATACTGTAATAATTATTATAAAATTTGTTTATAAAATTTGAAAATCTTTTAACAACACTATTAAATTAAAATCATAATAAAGATGCTAAAAAAATCTAGGTCGAATGTTCAGTGAAAAAGTCATCCCTTACATCCCAAAAACACAAACACAGTTCTCATTAACAACAAGATAGCACGAGCACGACAGACCAACTAACAAACATATTACAATTATGACAAGATTAGAGGGTTATATCGATCACGAAAAGAGGACCCAAAGGGAAAAATATATATATATATCAGGAGTTTATTGTCTCACACTTGTGAGGACAGTGAGGAGGTTTAGACGCTCCAGGCTTATACGGTGTGGAAATGAATGGGTCTTTATCATCGCTGAAGTGAACGACAATACGATCGCAAATGGACAAGCAAGCGGACAACGCACTCGAGCATATTCAAGCAAAAGCCAGCATATATTAGTTCTGTGAAACAAAACCAATGTTACCAATGTTATCGAGAAGAAATAAAGCAACCTCGGCATCCGATTGCAGGCCTTAGCGCTCCTTGAGTTCTCTCCAGCGTTGGAAAGCTGATACTTCTTGGCTGATGGTAAGCCTTCTTTTGTTCCACAGACATTTTCCACATTTGTTTTTTATCTGCCATCTCTCTCTTTCTGTCGTCGCTCGGCTAATGTCCGTCCTGTGTCGTGTATTTTGAATAATGACGTGCACTGAGCCCTCTCTTCTCCCCGTCATTAGTAGACACGCCCCTTACTGCTGATTGGCTATACGTTTGTTTTGGTACTCGGCCCTAGACACTTTTATAAAGCAGTTTTGAAATACCACTTACCCCACCTTTAAGTCAAACACCTAATGTATTCAGTGAATGTGCTTCTAATTTATGCGCATGCCCTCTAACTGAAAAATTGGATCCATCTCAACAAAATCGAATTTGTTTACTCTCACAAACTGTACACACACAACACAAACATCACGTAAAAATAGGTGGGTGGAAACCTTACTAATAGAGTATTTGGTGATTTCATATCTCATAGCATTTACGGTTTCATTTTGTACTGTCGATTATTATTTTCTCACTCAAATTTCTCTGAGAGCAACACTACTACCCTTTTCTCCTCAAGGAAACAGCTCTGCCAAAAGCCAGATGAATGATGTTCATTAAAAAGCCTTGCGCTGACCTGACACAGAGCATACAGAGATGCATTTTTCTTACGCAACATTAGGAGTGCATGCCTCACCTAATCTACATATCCACACACTCACACACAGAGGCGATAATAGAGTGAGCGAGAGACGAAAGGAGAAAGCCAGACAATTGGGGGGGGACTTTTATTGTGAAACAGAGGCAGAGGGATTATTCTCCTGCCGCGCTGAGCCCAACGAGCCGTGACGGGTCCATCTCCAGTTCCCGACACACACAGCAGCAGTGTCTGAAATGCTTCTTCGCAACACACACACACACACACTTACACACCCTAAACCTCCGCAAGCCAGTCGCGACCTGGCTGGAATTACGTAATGTTGCAGCCAGTGCGGTTGTCATACAGCAGGGAGGGATGGGGCTTGAGAGTGAGAGAGAGAGAGAGAGAGAGAGAGAGAGAGAGAGAGAGAGAGAGAGAGAGAGAGAGAGAGAGAGAGATGGGAGGCGGGAAGGCAGTGAAGCAAGAAGTCAGACTGATCTATTAGAGCTAATAATTACAATAATAAAACTGTAAAGGTGCAGTCATCACCCCAGACGCGTTGTGAACAAGTGTAGCCCTCTCAAGGTCAGACGAGGGAGGGCCGCACTTTAACGGTTACTTGCTCAGAATCCGGCTGAGTGATTACAGGTTTGAATTGTCCTTCTCGTTCAAGGTCATTTCACCAACATTGCCAAGTTATGTGACCTTGACTGTACCTGAAACACTGAACAGCAACTGGATTTGCGATTGCCATAGTGTCAGAATGCATTAAAAAGATTTGATGTTTACATTTTCTGAAGAAAAACTCTCAAACGTGGTTGCTAGTTTGTTGCTTAATGGTCAATAAGAGTAGCCTAGATGCCACCCGAGCTTAGCCCTGCCTACAACATTTGAGGTTGTGAAGTTCAGTCTGGACTCAATCCATTGTGGAGCAACTAAGCTTGAACCAGAGCTGTTCGGACCAATCAAATTGTCAGGGCGTGCTTCATACGATGATGGACAGATGATCCACAATAAAGTAACCATGCATGTCACCAAAGAGCGCTTGGGTTGAATTCGTTCTTTATGGGTTGAATGAGAACTTCCGTTCTTATATGCATTCACCTTTACTATTTCTCTCAAAAATGATGATTGTGTTGGTAAGTACTAGCCTGGTCCTACCAGACTCTCGTACATTTCATTTGTACAGAGAGTCTGGCCACTCTCCATTGACAAGCGTTTACTTCCTTGAAGGCGGCTACTCTGTTTAAGTTTAAAACTATTGGAACTGCCAAGAGCCACTCTGGATCTGCCATAACCAATCGCTAACGTTTGGTCTGTGTTTCTCACATGGAAATCCGTAAAAATAAATGTGCAGCCACCTCAGTGACAAAAAACCTTGTGCATTCGGATTGTGATTTATTTACGGTGGAGGGGAGAGTTTTGTGATCGGGAATGCGCTGCTCACGTGGTCCATAACATGATTTTATGCTGTAAATAAAATGTCATTTGCTGGGTATGATAAGAATAAATGCTGCCGAAAATAACGGCCCAATTCAAATGTTTACGTGTGCTTTTCTTCCTTTTATTTTTTGAGCGGTGATTAAATATATTGCTCTTGAAAATACTTGCCAGCATTTAAAGAAATACAAGTCTAGAAAAGCATCCAAAATACAGTGCAACCGTACGGTGCTCTGCAATGGTCAAAAAGGATATAAACAGTGAATTTTGAAGTGATATGTGGATTCGGACAGCAATTAAATGACCACACGACCTTGGTGTTTGTCTAAAACAGTAGGTCATTTGGCCGGGGATTTTTACGCGGATGGTGGGAGATGGACGGCAATAAAATCAATGACTAGCCCATGTAAATGATGACCATACCTTACGACCGCACGAGAAACAATTACCAGGGCTTCAGCCAACTCCTTCGCCACTAATGAAGCGAGCTGGAAAATCAAACTTTTCCCAGGACACAGCATCATGGCCACCAACAAAACTCAGCAAAGATTGTTCTTGCTCCGGCTTTAACTTCTGGATATTCGGCAGCAGTGCCACAACGGAATGAATGGGTGCGTCTCAATCAGCTCCCTAGTTCAGTAGTCAGGGCACTGATCAGGACATAAGTCAATGAGCTGACTCCCTGATCAGTGCCCTGATCAGTACCCAATGGCTTCACTCGCATCTTTCTCCGCCGCCATTACAGAACTACAAATCAAACTAGCGCACGACATCAACGTCATCGTTCTCAGCCACTCCCTCTGTTCGCTGATTGGACCGGTAAAAATTTGTTCGGAGAAAACCTAAGAATATACCGCAGTCCCAGACGGAGTACTGAAGGAAAATGAAAATTGAGCAGAAGTACGTAGGAGGGCGGAGCCAGGCTAGGTAAGTACTCCGTCTATCCTTAAATTCTTTCTTACAACACAAAGATCATTTACACTCATCTTCTTCTTCTACTTCGAGCGTGCGTGCAGTTGAGTTCTGTTGACAACTATGCGTCGCTCAACATACGTCACTTACTCCGTTGCTCTGATGGTTGTAGGTCTATCCAATTGAGTGCAGAGGCATTTTCTTTCCTGGTTCGGTTGAAATGCCCCATAATCACAGCCCAATGGAGCAGTATCAGACTCATATTCTGACTAGAATCTGAGTATGATGACGTCAGGCTACAATAAGAGTCTATTGTATGCAAACCTCTGCTCTATGACTGCGTTTACATGGACAGCAGTAATCTAATTATTGACCTTTTTCTGAATAAGACAATATTCAGATTAAGGTGTTTACATGAGTTGCTTTTAGAATATTCCGTTCATGTTCCCGTTTTACATGTTATAGAACACAACAATGGCACGTCATTACGTCCCCATGCCACGCTACGCTGTCCTACGTCCAATCATAGCAAAACTTTGGCGGGTCTGTTAAACTTCAATGGGCTCAGGCAATCCGCTGTAGTTTTACCTGCGGGTGTCGCTGTTGGACAGTTGGCGAGTGTTACTTCATAAAAAGAGCGATTTTTATACTTTTTTATGTAATTTATATATATATATATACATTGCTTTATATATATATGTTTTTTTGTAATATTATATAATGTCTCTTTCAGTTTTTTTTTTTTTAAGAGACACTGTCCCACTTGCCTCCTTGACAGCCTATATTTCATAAGCACTTTGAATTGCCACTGTGTATGAAATGTGCTATACAAATAAACTTGCCTTGCCTATATTTCAAATAATAGCTTTGATTAATGATGAAAAGGGTTTCAAAATCGTAATTGTTTTGATAGTTTTTCCCTGCCGTCGAGCCACAGGCGTTCACTAAATTACCCATATGGCTTGCATATTGGTCACAAGGATATGGGATTACAGATACAAATTTAGTGTATTTTACTTTTACAATGAGCAGAATAATTACAACAAAAAGAAAAAATATAGAGGAGGCGGTGTCAGAATGAGCAGTCAAGCAAGACACGCACAATAGCAACACGTCATGGCAACAATATTTCAGACTGACAGATACATAAAATGCATGTAATGTTCTCCGATAATGCGACTAAAATAGGCATACTCCACATGTCTTAATTCGATTTGCGTTTAAATCGAGTATGACTTTAACCGGATTAATAATTAGAAATTGCTGTTTACATGGTAGCTTCTTAATCAGAGTATTGTCCTAATCAGGTTAATATCGAGTATTGTTGTCCATGTAAACGACGTACTGTATGGCTCCTTTAATGTAAGATCACAAAGAGCAGCCTGCAATGATGACTGAGAGTATGTGACTTTCATCATTAAAGACAACATGAAACAACTATTTATTTGCTAAATAAATTATCCAAATTTTTTAGCACTTTTCCCCCATCATTTATCAAAATGTTTTTTATAAAAATAAAATTAAATAAATAAATGAAATACATACAATATAATACATAAAAAACTGCCAGTGAATGGGCATTTTTAAGTGTGTGTGTGTGTGTGTGTGTGTGTGTTTTATAAACATATATATAATGTTTTTATAATGGAAAATAAATAAATGAAAAAAAAAAACAATACAATACGTAAAAACTGCCTGAGAAAGGATTTTTTTTGCTGATGCAACCAAGGTCAAATGTGTGTGTGTGTGTGTGTGTGTGTGTGTGTGTGTGTGTGTGTGTGTGTGTGTGTGTGTGTGTGTGTGTGTGTGTGTGTGTGTGTGTGTGTGTGTGTGTGTGTGTGTGTGTGTGTGTGTGTGTGTGTGTGTGTGTGTGTGTGTGTGTGTGTGTGTGTGTGTGTGTGTGTGTGTGTGTGTGTGTGTGTGTGTGTGTGTGTGTGTGTGTGTGTATGAAATATATGAACCGATAATATTGAAAAAGAAAAATCATAATCTATGGTCGGTCTTGTATTGTATTGTGAAGTGATGAAACATATCAACCAATAATATTGAAATATATATATATATATATATATATTATTGGTTGATGTATTTAATCACTTCACAATACAATACAAATCCCACTGAATGAAATCAAGACCGACCATAGATTATTTCCATCCGAATATGCCCATTTGATGCATATAGTTTCTCAGAGACATAGAAAAACAAACCTCTTTCCCCAGGTCTTCTCGTATGACCTGCCTGATCTCCTCCATGCTGCTCTGAGGCGCTCTGCTGTGCAGGATCTTCAGTGTGCTGGTGTACTCCTCAGGCAGGAGGTAGTCCAGGGCTCCCAGGTGCTGCCCTACTTTAATGAAGGTCCCTCTGTTCATACAACACAAGTCACGGAGCCTCTCTGCTGAACGCAAGTGAACCTAAAGAAAACGAGACATTTAAACAAATGTTTAAACTTTTGGAGCTATTTTAATTTATAAGCCCTCATAATTCTCATTTATACAACTAGCCTACTGTTAAAAAGTTCGGGAAGAGCAATTTTTTTTTTTTTTAAAGAAATATATACTTTCAGCAAGGAGCATTAAACTGATCAAAAGAGACAGTAAAGACATTTGAAACGCTACAAAAGATTTCCATTTAAAATAAATCCTGTTCTTTTGATCTTACTATTAAATCAAAGAATCCTGACAAAATCCACAAAAATATTAAGCAGCACAACTGTGTTTCTTGAGCATCATATCATCATATTATAATTTCTGAATTATCATGTGAAACTGAAAACTGGAGTAATGATGCTGAAAATTCAGCTTTACCATCACAGAAACCGATTCAATTTTAGAATTTACAAACTGTTACACACAACATAAAATATTACTGTTAGATCCAAATTTTAATCAAATAAATGTAGCCTTAAAGTAACATAATAATATATATATATATATATATATATATATATATATATATATATATATATATATATATATATATATATATATATATATATATATATATATATATATATAATACGCTGATTCACAATACTTAAATCACCAAGGTATGTTATTCAGTGGTAAAATGCAACTGAATAAGCGTGGCACATAAAAAAGATACTTTAATACTTTAATATATACAAAGGCACTGTATGATTACCATATTAAAAAACAATGTATTCCAAAAAATAATGGAATTATCAAAGTGAATACTACCATTTATTTCTACCAAGTACTACCAAGTTATTTTGAAGTATTAACCAAAAGCAATTAAGAAAACCTAGAAGCAAAACACTATTATTAATTAGCATATTAATTCGCTGTGAATTAACAAGAAAAACATTAAGAATGGACAACATAAAAGAACCACATTTTGATTAGTTGCCTGCATCATTGCTACCAGCAAAAGAAAAAACATACACAACACACTATGTTCCCTCCCCGTCATCTCATTTGTCTTAAATGCTGTTTAAATGGGACGTCAGTTTTACGGGGGGTCTTTGTGCCGTCCCGTCCCAACACCAGCTGGTAGAGTTGATAGTACTCTTGGAGGGACGTCCCTTTGGGACCTGAGCAAATAAACTGCCGTGAAATGAGCTCTCTTAACCCTCTCACCCTGACAAAAGACCGTCTTTTGTGCTCCAAATGGGGCCGCATATGAGGCTGGTCGATCCGATTCAAATCATCCCTCAAAAGACAAAGTCCACATGCACCTAATTATACCGGGTGGGGAGTCTATATATATGTATGTCAGCATGTGTGTGCAGGGATTAAACTGAGCCACAATAAACCGGAACAGCGCTCAGCACCATAATTCAAAAAATTGATACAAATTATTGCCAGTTTTGTCAATTAATTTAATTTCCTGTATGATCCAGTCCAGTTTTTGTTTTATCCAGTACACAGACTTGTCTCCATGAGCAAATACATTGGCTGAGTTAATCACAATAGGCATTGTGTGTGTGTGCGCGCGAGTGTGTGTGTATGAGTATGATATACAGTATATTATATATATATATATATTATATATATATATATATATATATATATATATATATATATATATATATATATATATATATATATATATATATATATAGTCAAACTAAAGTTTATTCAGACACCTTCAACATTTTCTCACATTATCACAGTTTATTTCGCTATAGTTTAGAAAATGGTAATACAATATGACAAGAACTCAGAGTAAATTTCATCTTAATAATGTCAGATAACTTTGATAAAAAAGTATGTAATGAATTATAATCAACCAATCAGCTGTTAAATTTAAATGCACAATCAGATAATACCAATTTAGGTCAACCAATGACCAAGCAATGCTTAATTTTGTTCAGTCTGTGGTGTAAAAAGTCGCATTACCAATTAAAGAAAAAACACTTATGCAAAACATGGTCAGGTCAAAGTGTCTGAATAATTTTGGTCCCAAATTTTTATAATTTTTACTGGTAGTCCACTGTATGAAGAATTTTTGGGTGTAATATGTCACAGTTTACTTTATTTTGCTACATAAATTAGCTATAGTGCCCTGCACCCACCAGTAAAAAATGATATCTGGTGTCTGAATAATTTTTGGTTTGACTGTATATATCAGAGCAGTTTTATAGTTAACATTGACAGCCCTAAAAATACATTTAATCAAATAAAATCCAACCAAATGCCACACATAATTTTGCTTGGTTTATTTAAGGTTGTTTGCAGTCACAGACAGTTCACGTTAAAACCAAAAAGCAAAATACAATTGAATTTTATTTGTATATGCAAGCATTTCATTTGTTTTTGGTTGTTTGTTTTTATGTAAATATATGTTTTAATAATTACGCTTTTTGTGTGGATGGAGGGGAATCATGTCATACTGTATCTTGCCTTGGCACCCCAATCACCACCAGATTTTAGGGTCCCCCCACCTCTAATATCTTAATTTAACCTGTGTGTGTGTGTGTGTGTGTGTGTGGTGTGTGGTGTGTGTGTGTGTGTGTGTGTGTGTGTGTGTGTGTGTGTGTGTGTGTGTGTGTGTGTGTGTGTGTGTGTGTGTGTGTGTGTGTGTGTGTTGTGTGTGTGTTTTTTCCTTATTTCTTGAGTGCTTAATACCCCCTCCGGTACAAAAAACTTTGGATCGAGCTGATATTTCTGACAGGATGTCGAGGGGAGAGTAAACACACTTCTGTCAGACAGGATTTGCTGTTAATCCTCACATGCAGTGGAGGGGAGATTTGAAGGTTGTCCTATGGGCATTTTCTGCTGTACTGTTCGAGCTCAGCGCCGCCACCACCGACGGCAGCCTAGGCCGTCCGGCTTTGCGGCGTGCACAAAACCCCATTTTCCGTGCCCAGAAAAGCCAATAGGATGTGACAGCTCTGAGATAATTACGAGGGTGATGAGAAGACACTTTATTTCGGCGGATACTAAACATGTGGTTCTCGCCTTCCCAGCCCAGAGCCCAAACATGCTTTTGATGGTGAGGATGTGTCGAGGAGAAAGGCAGGGCTAATAAGAGACGAAGGAGGCAGTAATAACAGTCATGATCTCTGCCTGCTCATCATCAACACCTTCTATACTGGATCTGTGGAACCAATAAACCAAAGTGGAGGGACGGCGGCATAAGAAAAAGGATAAGAAGAAGAGCTCTACCCTTTTTTATTTTTCTCTGGCTAATCCCCCAGGGAGAGAAAACTGTGCCACCTGCCATCTTACAGTCCTGGCAATGGAAGACGCTATTGGCAGGCAGTCAGACTTCCTCCATTTCTTTCACTATTCCAACTCCACGTTTCTCCCAGCCACCCGCAGCTACTGCATTTGCATGGCCAGTCCATTAGAGGCAGCCTGGAGGAATGTGGCGGCTTTTTACAGGGTGTGAAGGGAAAGCCACTCTGGGATTTGCTGATTCGCATCGGCATTCACGCGACGACCTACTCTGTGGCATGCAGATGGCCTATTCTTAGCTTTTAAGAAAGGAAAATGTATTAAAATCCATCCATAAACACGTGCTGACTTTCAAAGAAGCACAGAAAGGGAACTCCAGACCCATTTCTTTTCTAAATATATTCATAAAAAGTGCAGCTTTTACTGCAGCAATTTACCGTGAGCCAGCGGAGAGTGAAATAACACAAGAGCGCTCATCGTATCTGATGAGGCGTCAATCACGTCTTCCATCAAGGCAATGCTGAAGAGTCTTTTGTTACAGGAGTTGTTCAGCAAACACAAGTGTGACAGCCAATCAAGTCCTCAGAGCAGCACGGGGAGGCACAGGAGAAGCCCTCCACATGTTCAGAGTGTAATAAGACAGGCAAACTCAGCAGAAAGCGTTGACTTTATGTGGGCAAGCAGGAGAGAGAGAGAGCTCTATAGATGAAAAGATCCCACACACATGGACGAACAAAGCTTTTGCTATGAGCTCTGCCAGACTTAAAACACCTCACCAAGTATACAAAATGTTCCCTGTTGAAATTTGCTGCTCATGCAGTGCAGAGATATCAACCTTTAGGACTATAGAAATGAGATATACAGCATAGAAAGTGTAAGTTACAAAAGCTACAGTTAACAGGACTCCAACTACAACTTAAATTGAACCTGTTTAAACCGTGCACGTTCCTAACTATCTGGCTATTTTTGGATAATTAGCACTTTGAGATTTTTTTTACTCATCTTTTTTGTTAGGATTGATTGACAGAACAAATAGATTGAAAGGACGATGATAGATACAACGGTTGACAGACAGAATAAATTGAAAGGACAATAATAGACAGACAGGATGACAGACAGACAGATAGGCAGAATCTACTAAAGTGACGACAGACAGACAGACAGATAGAAAGAATAAATTAAAAGGAACGACAGACAGACAGACAGACAGACAGACAGACAGACAGACAGACAGACAGACAGACAGACAGACAGACAGAGAGACAGACAGACAGACAGACAGACAGACAGACAGACAGACAGACAGACAGACAGACAGACAGACAGACAGACAGACAGACAGACAGACAGACAGACAGACAGATAGATAGATAGATAGATAGATAGATAGATAGATAGATAGATAGATAGATAGATAGATAGATAGATAGATAGATAGATAGATAGATAGATAGATAGATAGATAGATAGATAGACTAAATATATTAAAATGACAACAGACAGACAGACAGAATATATTAAAGTGACGGCTGACAGATAGAAAGAATAGAATAAAAGGAATGACAGACAGACAGATAGAAAGAAAGAATAGATTAAAAGGACGACAGACACAGACAGACAGACAAAATATATTTAAAACGACAACAGACAGACATATAGACAGAATATAGATTAAAAGGACGACAGACAGACAGACAGAATAGATTAAAAGGCAGATAGAATAGATTAAAAGGCAGACAGAATAGATTAAAAGGAAGACAGACAGATAGACAGGCAGACAGAGAGAAATAATAGATTAAAAGGAACGAGAGACAGACAGACAAAATATATTAAAATGACAACAGACAGACAGACAGAATATATTAAAGTGACGGCTGACAGATAGAAAGAATAGAATAAAAGGAATGACAGACAGACAGATAGAAAGAAAGAATAGATTAAAAGGACGACAGGCACAGACAGACAGACAAAATATATTTAAAACGACAACAGACAGACATATAGACAGAATATAGATTAAAAGGACGACAGACAGACAGACAGAATAGATTAAAAGGCAGATAGAATAGATTAAAAGGCAGACAGAATAGATTAAAAGGCAGATAGAATAGATTAAAAGGCAGACAGAATAGATTAAAAGGAAGACAGACAGATAGACAGGCAGACAGAGAGAAATAATAGATTAAAAGGAACGAGAGACAGACAGACAAAATATATTAAAATGACAACAGACAGACAGACATAGAAATAATAGATTAAAAGGAACGACAGACAGACAGATAGAAATAATAGATTAAAAGGACGACAGACACAGACAGACAGCCAGAGAAAATATATTAAAATGACAACAGAGAGACAGATAGACAGAATATAGATTAAAAGGATGACAGACAGACAGACAGAATATATTAAAAGACAGACAGAATAGATTAAAAAGGCAGACAGAACAGATTAAAAGGAAGACAAAATATATAAAAATATATAAAAGTGACAACAGACAGACAGATACAAATAATAGATTAAAAGGAACAACAGACAGACAAAATATATTAAAATGACAACAAACAGACAGAAATAATAGATTAAAAGGAATGACAGACAGACAGACAGACAGACAGATAGAAAGAATAGATTAAAAGGATGACAGACAGAGACAGACAGACAGACAAAATATATTAAAACGACAACAGACAGACAGATAGACAGATAGACAGAATATAGATTAAAAGGACAACAGACAGACAGACAGAATAGATTAAAATAGATTAAAAGGCAGACAGAATATATTAAAGCGACGACAGACAGATAGACAGAATATAGATTAAAAGGACGACAGTCAGACAGACCGAATAGATTAAAAGGCAGACAGAATATATTAAAGTGACGACAGACAGACAGATAGACAGAATATAGATTAAAAGGACTACAGACAGACAGACAGACAGAATAGATTAAAAGGACAACAGACAGACAGACAGAATAGATTAAAAGGCAGACAGAATATATTAAAGCGACGACAGACAGATAGACAGAATATAGATTAAAAGGACGACAGACAGACAGACAGACCGAATAGATTAAAAGGCAGACAGAATATATTAAAGTGACGACAGACAGACAGATAGACAGAATATAGATTAAAAGGACCACAGACAGACAGACAGACAGACAGACAGACAGAATAGATTAAAAGGCAGACAGAATATATTAAAGCGACGACAGACAGACAGATAGAAAGAATAGATTAAAAGGAGGAAAGACAGACAGACAGAACAGATGAGAATTGCACGCTCCTTCAAAACTTGCGACATCTGTGGCATTGTGCTGTGATAAAACTGCACACTTTAGGCCCAGTCCACACGGAGATGCGTTTAGCTTTATATGTTAACATTTGGTACCGTATCAGCGTTTCGTCCACACGGATCCAACGTTATGGGAGCATGAAACCGATATTTTTTCAAACCAGGTCAAAGAGTGGATAAATCTGAAAACGACACCCTTGCATTTTCATGTGTACAGCCAATCTGTATATTTTGTGAAACGGTGATGTCATCACACCACGTCCCGCGCGGGAAAGACTAGAAAGGGATACAACTACGGGCACTGGGCATGCTCACATCAATATTGCGTCATTTAATTACTGTATTTTCATTATTGTAAGGGTAGGTTTAGGGTGTAGGCGTCAATAAAACACATCTGGTAAGTAACACATGTATTTATTGTTATTTTATTGTGAGATTTTACCACACTTCCTACCATTGCTGTACCCCTTCTAGCCACAACTCTTCTTCTCCGTGTTAGTGCATCTCTGTGGCAGAATTACAGCGCCACATACTGGCCTGGCATGTATACTACATCGTTTTGAGTCGTTTTCATTGCTCTCGTGTGTACGCAGATATTTCTTGAAACGAGAAAAAAAAAAAATTGGATAGGGAAAGCTCTGGCTTCGTGTGGACGGGGCCTTAGAGTGGCCTTTTATTGCGGCCAGCCTATAAGGCACACCTGTGCAATAATCATACTGTCTAATCAGCATCTTGATATGCCACACCTGTGAGGTGGATGGATTATCTCGGCAAAGGAGAAGTGCTCACTAACACAGATTTCGACATATTTGTGAACAATATTTGAGAGAAATAGGCCTTTCGTGTACATAGAAAAAGTCTTAGTTCTTTGAGTTCAGTTCATGAAAAATGGGGGTAAAAACATCAGTGTAGCTTAGATATTGGTATCGTCATCAGCCATTACAAAAAACTAAAATAAAATAAATTGCCAAGAAAATTGCTATAAGTGAAACATCAGCTTTCCCTTTTGCAGCTCTTTTGGCGTGTACAGTCTGTCATCGCTGTTCTATGGAGGCAACGAGGCCCTGCGCAATTAATACCCAAGTAGAGCAATTCCCACTACCTCCCCATCACCTCCTCTACTGTTCTCTTCCTCCTCCCCAAAAGCCCTTCCCCTCCCTCCATACCTCTCTCTCTCTTCCCGCAACCCTTTCATCCGTGGACAGAGCGGCACAAAGCCAGAGCTCTGACAACTCTCGTAATTGCCACAGACATTAATGACATATTTCAGCAGCAGGCAGAAGCCATTAGATGGCCTTTGAAAAATGCTTTGTAGGACCATCATCAGAGCATGTTATTGCCAGGGGACTAATGGGGAGGCAGCAGAGGTTCCTCTTATGCTGCTCCTGCTCTCACTGTGCAAAAAACACCAAAGAATAATGATCAGTCTTACATCAAAGAAAACATGAATTAGCAATACTGTCACAAACTTGACATGCTAAGACAAACTGTTAACCTCAGTGCATCAATACGGCAAAAGTGCCAGGTCAAATTGCTTTTCGGTATCAAGAATAAATAAGTAAATACATTTATAGAAACCAACAGTTTAAGATGTGAAAATACTGAAAATCTAATCAAATTTTATGGTACAAAGTTGATTGCCCAGCATAAATAAATGAATATACAAACAAACAAATAGATGAATAAATGCATAAAATGCAAAAATAAAATAAATAAAGTAACCCCATGCATGGTAAATAAAACAACATGCACTACAAACAAATCTAAAGGCTATTAGTGTAAAACAAACACTGGCATAAATATTCCAGACACTAATTATAGCCGGAACAATGTTTCTAGGTTTCAGGGTCTATAACATTCTCTTTATGTACACTCTGTCACTGAACTAAAATTATAAAAGTCTTTCCATTAGAAAAGCACTTATTAAAAAAATATATATAACAAAAAAAAAAAACATTAAATACAAAATCAGCTCACAAACCCATACATAACTCTAGTGCCAGAGACAATGAGAAGAGATAGTGGCGAACAATTCATTTACTCAAAACCTGTGAGGCGCAGAGAAAGTATTTTCTAAAAGGAACTAGCTTAGTGTAAAACATTCACCCTTGGAAACAATATTTACGCTTCAAATATCTTATGACAATATCTTCTTGTAGAGCTTTTCTTAAAAAGGTAGCACTATGCTAAGCTAGTATGCCAAGTTAATAGCTTGCTAACTGAACTGAAAACACAAAGAAAGGGAGAGTGTTTGGGTTTAAAACCACCATTTTTTTCTCCATTCAGTGATGCTAGCGTCACCTGAAAATGCTTCACCAATAAAATTGTACACATTAGGCTCAATGCAAATCATTATGGGAGAAGTAATAAGATAACTTAAGCTCTTTACAGCTAGATATTTGAGCGCTAGCAGATAGCTTCTTTAGATAACTACTTGAAAGTAAATAAAAACATCCCTATCCTGTCATGTAATGCCACCTTAGAGAGAGCGGACTGGTATGGTGTTACCGCTTGCTGAACTGCTCATTTTATTTCATTGACTTTTTTCTCATATAGCAAAATGTTTTGGGGGTAAAAGTACAAATCAATGACCTCTAAAATGCTGGAGTCATGTATTACAGCCCTATTGATCAAGCAACCAAAGAATCACACCTTCATACAGCTTCAAGCCTGAAGACCACAAAAAGGGCTTCATAAAAGGTAGATAAAAAGTAATAATGATAATAATGGTCCGTCTACCCATTTCTCTCTTCCTTACTTGTTTAATAAAGGGATTTCACGTATATAAAAGTTCTATACACCTTTGCGTGAAGGAAAGACGCAAAATGGCGGCTCTTTCTGCTGTGATCACTTTCGTTTGAGGTGAAAAGATGCTCTGTGCACTTCCATCATTACACAGCGGCTTAGCCAGTCACTCCTTTTGTAAGCAAAGTGGAGCGACATGCGTTTATAGAAATTGCATCTACTATTGCCAGGCAATTATTGCTTTACATTGTGACTTCATGAATAACTCTGAGGGAGCGGGCAATTTAGCGGCTGCCCAATCTCAGAAAATTCCCAGCAGTCAATAAATGCACACTAGACCATTAAAAAGCCCCTTTTATTCATCTTCCCCCCACCTCTGCGAGCAGTACCTACTACCGCCCATCTCAGTTTGAAATTGCTTGGCCAGATGGAGGGCTGTGGGGTCTGTTTGGCTAGCTCCTGGCGCTAGCAACAAATTAACATACAGTAATGAATTGCCTGAGTAGAACAGAGATGCACTTAGCCCTTTAGTGGTGATGCCATCGAACAAATGGAAACATATCTCATTCGTGACAGACCTAAAACAAACAAAACCTTCATGGATTACTTTCCTCTTACGATTTACACATCTGCTTTCTTACGGCATGTTGTTAAACACGAGATCATGTGTTGACTGCCTCTGTTCAGTCTCAGCGCAAGTGCTAGAAATACTGGCAGGTATTATTCAATAGTCTCTTAACTGTAGGCATGGAAGACGGGAAGACACGCACTACCAAATTTACGGCCATGCTGTGAAGCCCCTTTGTAACTTCTGAAAGGAGTCTCTTTCCGCCTGGTGGGTTTTCAATAGAATAAAACGAGCTTGCTGTTATTCCAGACAGTGATTCCTTAGTCATGATGTTAACTGGCCTATTTGCCCAAATCCCCCAGAAGAAAGATTAGCCCTGATTAAAAGGTTGAGATGAGGTCAAAGGGCAACGTCTGAAATAAATACAAATCACCTGGAGTGCTGGTAGAGTAACCTTTGGCTTATTAGGCTGGTGACATGCACATAAACATTAAAAGCCCAAATATATACTACTTTCAGAGGAAAACAGAGAAACACATTATTTTAGTGCTATCGTTACATGCTGTTACTATAGTAATACATTATGCATAATCACATGCCTAAACCAACCCCGGTAACACTTTATTTTACAGTGTTCTTGTAACATGTTACATAGTAATAACAGTAAATGATGCATAATTACAGGTAACTAACCCACAACCAAACCCTAAAGCTACACCTATAGTAAGCATGTAATTAATTATTATTACTCAGTCTCTTGAAGCCAATACGGAAGTGACATAAACTGCAATTTATCGACTGCCCACTAGGGACAGGCTCCAGAAGGGAGCAGAATCTCGTTGAGCCCCATGTTAAAATTCCCAACTTTACAGCAGAATAAAACATGTTTACAGCCTGGTACAAATTGTGGTTTTGGTCTATGGCTAATTTTGCCCTTCATGACAACTGTGAGGCGGGTGAATTTTTTTATTACTCATTCGTTTACATTATATAAAGCATTAAAGTTCTGCAAAGTTAAGGGCGTGGCCACTTCGAGTGACAGGTGGATAGCCATTTATCTGCTGTCTGTTAGTCATCGCGTCACTTCAGCTCCGCCCACGTCCCGCCTTTTTGCCCATTTTCTATTATCTGGGAGTGACGCGCGATGACGCGCTGCCAAGATGGCAACGGCCAGCTCGACCCTACTTTACGCTTCAAAACTGCTCATCAGAATCCTATGGGTGACGTCACGACACTACATCCATATTTTTTTACAGTCTATGGGTGAATTACACTAACAAGGGCACCTTAAAATAAAGTGTAACCCCAACTCCTAACCTAGTAAGTACATGTAGTTAATTAAATGTATATTAAATATGTAATTAAATGTCAGTGCACAAATGCACTTATAACCAGAATAAGTTAAAAAATTGAGGCAATCGGTTAAGAAATTTGCAGATTTTTATTTTGTACTCATATTTTAATTGCTCCTAACTTCAAATATTTGAGTAAGTTAATTCATTAATTTAAATTAAAACGATCAACTTAAATATTTTTAGTAGTGGACACTTTCTAGCTTAATTCAATAAATGTTATCTTGCTAATTGTTTACACAATGATAGCATTAGCATAGCATAGCACTTTTATACCTGTTATCAAACTAAGCTCATGCACCACTCATCAATTATTAGATACAATATATACACAATTTTCCATGCAAGCAAAAAAAAAAATCTGCATTATACACATATTTTAAATCAAATTCATATTGCAACTTTTTATTTTGGGGGTAAAATTTGACCTGGATACCCTTAGGCAATCACTTTTTATGAAGGTTCACATTCCTTAGTGGCACAGTATAATCAAAAGCATGCAGAAAACAATTAAAAAAAGAAACTTAAGAGAGACATCAGAATCTGATAGCGGCTGAGAAATGTTCATACCACAAGCCCTCAAGAATAATGTGCCATTAGCAGCAGCTGCATTATGTTCAATTAATAAAAGCAGACATCCCAGATTACATCTGAAGCAATAGGGGTTGAATTATGCAATCCCACACTTCATTACTGAATGCTCTGTGAGCCAAATCAATACACTTTCTGTCATATTAGCTTCCATTTCCCTTCCTATAAAGGCTGTGGAACTTGATGCTGGAGTGTTTGTTGATTTACTTATTTAAAGGATGATCAGACCAACTATATTGTTAAACATTGTTACTCCATCCTTTTTCAATTTATTTCAACCCGCTACCCTATCATCCACAATATGAAGAAGCAAACTATGTGGAAAGGCAGCAAAAAGAGATCAGCAAAATGCACATTATTAATACTGTGATGCAATAAGTGATTTGAAAATCCACCACAATCAGTGTGAAATACTGATAATTTTCGACCATGTTCAGCCAATCAGAGGCCCTTTAATGCTCATTAAAGTTTTGCATTGCATTAAAAGGCGGTAAAAGGCGCCTTTGATTTTATTTTTCTCTAAACCACTAGATGGCACAAAAACTTGCCACAGAACTTTCCAGAACATCTACTTTTCAAGATGCACGTGGACATTTGGCTGAGGTGGCTAATTCGGTGGCTAATTCGTACGCATCTTACGAGGTGGCTAATTCGTACGCATCTTACGAGGTGGCTAATTCGTACGCATCTTACGAGATGGCTAATTCGTACGCATCTTACGAGGTGGCTAATTCGTACGTATCTTACGAGGTGGCTAATTTGTACGCATCTTACGAGGTGGCTAATTCGTATGTATCTTACGAGGTGGCTAATTCGTATGTATCTTATGAGGTGGTTAATTCGTACTTATTTTACGAGGTGGCTAATTCGTACGTATCTTATGAGGTGGCTAATTCGTACGCATCTTACGAGATGGCTAATTCGTACGCATCTTACGAGGTGGCTAATTCGTACGCATCTTACGAGGTGGCTAATTCGTACGCATCTTACGAGATGGCTAATTCGTACGCATCTTACGAGGTGGCTAATTCGTACGCATCTTACGAGGTGGCTAATTCGTACGCATCTTACGAGATGGCTAATTCGTACGCATCTTACGAGGTGGCTAATTCGTACGTATCTTACGAGGTGGCTAATTTGTACGCATCTTACGAGGTGGCTAATTCGTATGTATCTTACGAGGTGGCTAATTCGTATGTATCTTATGAGGTGGTTAATTCGTACTTATTTTACGAGGTGGCTAATTCGTACGTATCTTATGAGGTGGCTAATTCGTACGCATCTTACGAGGTGGCTAATTCGTACGCATCTTACGAGGTGGCTAATTCGTACGCATCTTACGAGATGGCTAATTCGTACGCATCTTACGAGGTGGCTAATTCGTACTTATCTTACGAGGTGGCTAAATCGTATGTATCTTACGAGGTGGCTAATTCGTACTTATCTTACGAGGTGGCTAATTCGTATGCATCTTAGGAGGTGGCTAATTTGTATGTATCTTACAAGGTGGCTAATTCGTACTTATCTTATGAGGTGGCTAATTCGTACGCATCTTACGAGGTGGCTAATTCGTACGTATCTTACGAGGTGGCTAATTTGTATGCATCTTACGAGGTGGCTAATTCGTATGTATCTTACGAGGTGGCTAATTCGTATGTATCTTACGAGGTGGCTAATTCGTACGTATCTTACGAGGTGGCTAATTCATATGTATCTTACGAGGTGGCTAATACGTACGTATCTTACGAGGTGGCTAATTCGTATGTATCTTACGAGGTGGCTAATTCGTACGTATCTTACGAGGTGGCTAATTCGTACGCATTTCACGAGGTGGCTAATTCGTACACATCTTATGAGGTGGCTAATTCGTAAGCATCTTACGAGGTGGCTAATTCGTACGCATCTTACGAGGTGGCTAATTCGTACGTATAAAGACAAAACAGGGAGCGGGGAACAGGGAATATGACCCATCAGTCCATCGACTAGAATTTCTTACTTAAATTCCTAAAAGATGAAGGTTGTAAATTCTGTATCAAATGAATCATCAGCTGAAACTGCAAAAATAATGCATGCATAACTAATGACAAAGGTTTACAGAAAACAAATCTACCATTGGTCAAATAAACGGGTAGGACCACAAACTCATGCTGTTGGATGTCAAAAATGCAACAAACAGAAGAGGGTTTGAATCTCAAACAACCTTCACTTATTAATCTCTTTAAATGAGCTATACGATTATGAAACAAAACCACAATACCCGGGCACGATATACCAGACAATCATTTTCGACACAAATTGTTAGTGCTGGAGCTGTAACACTCCTCTGAAAACTTCATTTAGAACCGTGTCTATTTATTACTAGCTTCGCTGTGATAAGAATGCAATTTGCATTTTAGAATATGAGAGAGACGATTATCAAAAGAGAGAACTCAATAGAAGAATCAAGACAGAGGCTAAAGCATGCTAATGTGCTGGCCGCAAATTCATTACTGCAGCCATTTCATGCACTGGTGGAGCCCAAGCAGCGTCTGATTTACTGTTCTCCTCTCTAAGAGGCAGCACACCATTCCGTATCTCTTCGAATCTCCAGACCACTGCTCGGAGGAACGCCATCTTTTTCTCCAATGCTAGATATAGTTTAATACTAGAACTGCAAGTAAGCCCATCTTTAAGCGAGATGATGTACATGTGATTACAGAAACAACTCACAATTACATGGTGTTAATGGAAATTTAATTTGTAATTTGAAGTTAAAACAGTCCCAGTATATACTGCAAGTCAATGACCAGAGAGCATACAGGAACTGAGTTCACATTTGTGGAAGGAAACATCAGATAAAATAAAATACAAATGAATAATACAAAAATGTAATAAAAAAAATTAATAATATAAAAATATTTTGAAACAAAATTTTATTAAATAAAAAATAAATACAAATAAATAAAAAATGTATTAAATAATATTACAAAAAAAAATAAAAAAAAAATAAAATAAAAAAAACATTGGAGCCCAGCAAGAACTGCAACTTAAAGTTAGTTCGGACATATTTAAACTGTCTAAAAAAAAGAAACAAATTAACAATAATAATAAATACAAATTAGCTACAAAATGGGCTGTATCTAATTCTCATAAATGTTTTTATATATCTGAGTAAACATTGGTCTATTTTAACTGTCAGCCTTAGGGTATAATCATCCGTAGAGGTGCTAAGGGTGCTAAATATGATATCCAAGCTGGAATGCAATTTATTTGCTTTTCTTTTCTCCTGATAATGCCAGTCTGTGTTAATCAGCAGCATGTCCTTCCCATTTTAAACCCAAGACACTCCAGAGATGCAGACACAAGCACTGAAACACAGTAAATGAGTCTTAGACAAATCAGTCTTACCCATATCAGGAAACAGAGTGACTTTAAGGTTTGAATCCAGAGGCGATTCACAAACTCTCTCTATTGGGCCCTTGAGCAATCCACTTAACCCACGGCTTCTCCAGGAGGACTTTTTAATAAACATAGTATATGATAAGTATTTAAGGCTGCGCAATATATCGGAATTATCGAAATATCGCAAATGTACATATCGCGATATGCATATCGCAAAGGTACGCAATATCTGAATGATTTTAATACGCTACTTCAACATTGTGAAAAGTGTATGTTTTAGGTTGACGCATATAGCAGAGAATAGACTGGGCACACGACTGTTACTTATGTGACTTGCTTGACGTCAAAAAGAGTTATTAAATGCAATAGCTTGCAAAAAACAACTCCTTGCAGTCTCGCACTGTCTGCTGTCTGACACACACACCGAAACGTCCGCACAAGCCGTTCTTCTTTTCGTGTCTTGTTACACACTCGAACTGTCAAATACACACATAGTTATATCAAAATGGCTGTCTTGATGAGTATTCATGCAAACACAGTCGGTTATGCTTTAAGTGAAAGATATCAGTTGGGGAAAGAAAGAAATAGATTTTACACACTTAAAGCAATATCGTATCGCATCGTATCGCATCGAATTAGCATGTTTTTACGTTTCCGGCATCACCTTGCCAGTGTTTCAAAGGTTGAGAATCTGTTAATAAGCATCAATAGAGTTCTCAAATGAAACTTCTCACTAATTATTTTTATTGGATTTTAAGTGCACACTAGTCTAGTAAGTGTAAACAATAACACAGTTATTAGAAAGCATCTGCTAATACAGTTATATATATATATATATATATATATATATATAATATTATATAACTGTATAATATATATATAATATAAAATGACTGCTATTGTATGTTGTGATTTCATTGATAAAACAGTACAACATATACTTTGTTCTTTTAAAAATTAGTTTACGAATTTGTATTCATTATTTAATAATATATATATATATATATAGAAAAGTAAAGAAATCGTTAAGGTACATTACTGTTCAGGAGTTTGGGGTAGGTATAAGATTTATGTTGTTGTAAAGAGTTTCGTATGCTCACCAAAGGATATGTGTTTCATTAAAAAAAAATATTTTATATATATTTAAAAATGTAATTTATCCTATGATGACAAAGCTGAATTTTCAGCATTATACTCCAGTCTTCAGTGTCATATGATCCTTCTCGCAAAATCTTTCCATAGTGCTCAAAAGGAACAAATTGAACCTAAAAATGCACTTTGCAGACAGTCCAAATAAACATTAAGCCATCCATGCTACTACTGGTCAGAGCAGAACACCTGCCGCCAAGAAACAGTAATGGACCTTTAAAGGACTTCTGCTTTTTCACATCACAAGAGACTGCCATAAATTAATGTAGAGCGAAGCTAAAAGCCAGTAACTACAATGAGTGCTTTCTCCCTCCATTGCAGCTAATTATATGCCTTTTTTTAAAAGCTTTGAGATAATAAATTCCAAGAGTGTTGATGGATGTGCAGACCAGACTTTAATATCGTTCACAGTGACTGGCAGCGTACAGACATATGCTACACCATAAACCATGGGAGCTTCCAAGAAAATCATCTATATTATGTGATTTACCGTGGCGCACATATAGCAACCGATTGTCTAATGTAAGGAGTAGATAAGGAACAGCGAGAGAGCAGGAACATAAGGCAATTTAGCTTTCAGCCACGTATAATTTTCATGTACAGCCCCACCATGCTTCAGTAGTCTAGAGCAGATTTGTGCAGTGAAACATCCTCTGCCACAATTTTGCGGTTCCAGTGACTCCAAACCTGTCCAGAAGGGCCAGATCACATGACAAAGCATCTAAACGTCCATTAGGACTGCAATAAAAGTGTAATGCAGAACTATTGATGGTACGACATCCAAATTGTGATACAGATCTAAATGACCACGATATCATTATCCACCTAGAAAACTAAATTGCTATGCAGGCTTATCGCTACCTCTCAAGTTTCAAGTTAATTTGTCACTCCAGACATATACAAGAACACAATGGAACAAAATAACAGTCCTTCAGGTCCATGGTGCAGTTACAGAAAGAATGTTTTGTACATAAAAAATAACAAAAACACAGATACATATGACTTCTTGTCCAGGTTTTGAACGCATGCAATGCTTCAAAACACTTCTGTTCCTTTCATAGAAGCAATTCATGACAAAATGGCAGCTATTTTGTGTTTTTGTGTTCGTACTTTCCCACTATTGACGCCATTACGAATTTGCTTTCCTCTTAGCAATTTGGTATTAACCATGTTAGGCAAAGAGGCACTGCTACATTACACTTAAAATGGCCAAAGTGTCAAGAAGAAAATATCTAGCTCATTTTCAAACACAAACTGAAGTGTTATACCCCATAGTTTAAAACAACGCTGCATCAATTTTATTCATCAAATGTCCATAAATGTAGATGAGCTGGCTCACACAAAAAACTTCTGTTTTGAAAAGCTCTCATAGCTAACAGCTCAAAACATGTTGGTGGTGATTTGACGTTGGTTGAATTGTCAGATTTTTTTCATAGAGTGGTAAATTATTGGTAATTCTAGCTGGTGATCAGAAAATAACATCTGAGCCAAATGACTAAAATGCGGGATATCAGAGTAGTTTAAACTCGACTATTCACCTTTGGCAACAAAATTATTATGCTACTGTAAGTATTAGTTTGCATGTTACTCTACGCATCACTCTAAACTGGCAGTTAAAGGTGAAGTGTGTAATTTCTGCGCTACTAGCATCACCAAAAGTGATTTCAAAACCAATGTTTACAAACCATCTGCCACTGGTCAAACAAATAGTCCCGCCTAAACTCACACCATTGGTGTTTGCTAGTCAATGTGATCAAACAAACAGAGAAATTAAAAATGAACATGATCAGTATTATTAAAATAGTATCATCCAAAACTTTAAAAATGATTGGTTAACAGTTGAATCACGAGAAATGCACACCACCTGCAATCGGAGTGCTGTTTGTTGCTAAACAAGCACATAATGTGTTTACCAACTGCATTTTTTTTAATACATTCGCATAAATACAACTGCAAAGCGATTTGCGATTTTTATACAGATTGTCCACTTAGTTCTAATCAAAACAAAGTTATAATGGGTGTCAAATGTAAAGCAGGACAGGCTGGTCTGTGACTGGATGCCTCTCCAAGACCCCCCGAGAGCAGCGCCAATGTTAATAACGACAAGCAGCAACAAAGCCCATTACGAAAATGAGATCACCCTCTGTGCGGTGAGGACTCCCTGCCAAGAGCCCATACAACAGGCCCCAGGCACAGTCACACATATAGAGATGCCCGTCACCTTTTCCTCCTCCCTGACATGCTGTAAGGGAGCAGCTTCCAGTTCAAAGGCAGGGTTAGTGGCCTACATACTTATTAAGTACTTATAAGATCAACATTCTGTCAACATTAGACTGGGTATATTTGCAGGGTCATCAAAAAGATATAAGCTATATTTTACTTAAAGAAAAACAAAGCCTGTGTACAGTTAATGACAGCTAAGATTTTTCAGTAACACTTTACATTAAGGTTTCAATCATTAGTCATTAACATTAGTTAACTACATTAGCTAACATGAACTAATATTGAAACATACTTCTGCTGTGTCTATTAATCTTTGTTAAAGGATTATTTCACTTCAAAATGAAAATTTCCTGATAATTTACTCACCCCAATGCCATCCAAGATGTTCATGTCTTTCTTTCTTCAGTGGAAATTCAGAAATTAAGTTTTTTGAGGAGAACATTTCAGGATTTTTCTCCATATAATGGACTTCAATGGCAACCAAAATGTTGAAGGTCCAAATCAATGCCGTTTCAAAGGGCATCGAAGGGCTCAGCACGATCCCAGCTGAGGAATAGGGTCTTATCTAGCGAACCCATCTGTCATTTTCTAAAAAGAAATACAAATTTATATTCTTTTTCATCTAAATTGCTCATCTTGCACTGCTCTGTGAAACACTGCGGATTGCGCAATCACACCGGAAAGGTCACGGTAGACATAGGCAGAAGTACCGACCCCATGTTTACAAAGCGCACATGCGAAGACTAATACAAACGTCCTTTAGCAAAAAAGGTATACCAACGATGTCGGACGATTTTGAAGTTGGAGATTTTTTTTGTAAAGGGCATTTGTATTAGTCTTCGCACATTCGCTTGGGGGCGGTACTTCCGCCTACGTCTAGCATGACCTTTCTGACGTGATTGCTCAATCCTTGGCATGTTGCAGAGCAGCACAAGATGAGCAATTTAGGTTAAAAAGCATATACATTTGTATTTATTTTTTTTAAATAACCCGATCGTTTCGCTGGATAAGACCTTATTCCTCAGCTGGGATCATGCAGAGCTCTTTGAAGCCCTTTGAAACTGCATTGTTTTGGACCTTCAACCTATTGGTTGCCATTGAAGTACATTATGTGAAGAAAAACCCTGGAATATTTTCCTCAAAAAATGAAAAAAGAAAGACATGAACATCTTGGATGAGATGGGGGTGAGTAAATTATTAGGAAATTATCATTTTAAAGTGAACTAATCCTTTAATGTTAATTTCAACATTTACTAATACATTATTAAAATCAAAAGTTGTATTAACATTAGTTAATGCACTGTTAACTAACATGAACAAACAATGAACAACTGTATTTTTATTAACTAACATTAACAAAGATTAATAAATACTGTAACAAATATATTGCTCATGGTTAATTCATGCTAGTTAATACATTAACTAATGTTAACAAATGAAACCTTATTGTAAAGTCTTACAAATTTTTCATGCAAATAAAAGTGTAAATAATAATAATAAAAACAAAAAACCTCATTGTTGTCAATGTTGTATGAAAAAATGTTATGTGTGTGTGTGTGTGTGTGTGTGTGTGTGTGTGTGTGTGTGTGTGTGTGTGTGTGTGTGTGTGTGTGTGTTAGTGCTATCAAACGATGAATCGCGATTAATCGCATCCATAATGAAAGTGTTTACTGTGTATAATTATAATGTATATATAAATACACAAACATGCATATATTTGAGAAATATTTGCATGTATATACTGTATGTATGTATGTATGTATGTATGTATGTATGTATGTATGTATATACTGTATGTATATATATATATATATATATATATATATATATATATACACATAAATAATATTAGTCATGTGCATGTCACAATGCAATAAATCTTAATAGTTATAAAATGTTCAGTGAGATAATTTTATTTTTTAGCAAAGAAAGCTGCACATTTAATCATTAAGATATTGCGACCTCCATTCAAACACCCACACAATCTTATTCTTAAATGACAAAGATTCGGCTAATGATAATTTAATGATTATTTAAGCTTTGAAGAGTACGATCACACCAAAACATTCAAATCTGAGTTGGTGCTGCTGCTGACCCAGAGCGAGCAGTTGTCATGTATAGGTATGAAACAGCTTCACAAACAGCTTGGTCTTTTCAGCCACACAGTCTCACTATTTCTGTGTTACAATAATTGAAATTATCACAGAAGTAAAAAGTTTATAGATGGGATATAAACACTGGTGTCTACAGAGATCAAAATAAAGTAAATCCCCTTTTGAAAGTACCTTGCCATTTCAAATAAAAATTGTATCAATTACATCGTTACACCAGTAGGTGGCGACAGGTGACTGTTAAATTGTAATTGTAATCATTCATTCACTCGAGATTTGTTCAAAAACGTTGATTCATCCAGTAATTAAAGCTGCACTATGTAACTTTTCCGCCCGCTAAAGGTCGCCTATTCAAAACAAAGAAGTCGTTTGATGACGCAACGTTTGAGCGCAGGACATGTGGTCTTCACCTCACAGCCGTTGGAAAAGAATCGGGATAGGACTGAGATATCATGTTCATGGGTGCGATTATTAAAATTACTGTAGTATGAAGCAGAGCAGGACCGAGTGTCTTGGGAGCTGAGCAAGGCCACTGGAGCAATTGTTAATAAGAAGAGCGGAACACACGCATAGCCAGCAGCGGGACTGTTATTATGGCATAGTCGCCGGCAGGACTTTTATTATGACACAGTCGCCGGCGCCACTTCCACTTTTCCGGTCACGCAGCTCTGTTTATCATATAAGATACATTTGAGTGTGTTGAAAAAGATGTTATGACTTTATTACTCTGTGCGTTCACTCGCTGGCTGCTAGGACACTTTTTGCACATTGCAGTGAGAGCAAAGAGTAAAGAGAGTAAATAAAACTGGAAACCGGGGGTAACGCAGATATGACGCAATTGTTCCTTGGTTAAAATAGCAATTTTCTCACGATTTACAAATAGTTGGAAACATTTGGGATATTGTAAGTACTCAACTGAACAAAATATATAACACTGGCCAAGTGGTTTTTGGATATTTTACTGAACATTTTTTACATAGTGCACCTTTAAACAAGTGAAGTCTTTATAAGCGAGTCATTGAATCATTCACTCAAATACCCCTTTTCCACCAAGGCAGTGCTAGAGCTAGTTCAGAGCCAGAGCTAGTCCCAGTTCATAGTTGGTTCGACTGAGGAGCCTTCTAAGAACCGTTTGCTTTTCCACGGGCTGAGAGCCACAACAGAGCCATGTTACGTCACTGTGTACGTCTCATCTCTCTCAGCAACGCTAGCGAGGCAGTGTTGCCAGGTCCGCGGTTTTGCCGCGGGCTGTTTTTCATGTCCGTGGGTTGAAGCGACCCCAATTATGTGATATTTAGCCCCGGGAATGCGAATTTTAGTAGGCAACCATGCCAAAAAACAACACATATTTTACCCCCGAATGTGATTTTTACCGGGGAAGCCCCCCTGAAACGCTTGATTTGGGCTTGTTTTGAGTAGCAATTGGGCGGGTTTTGTTGTGAAAACCTGGCAACCCTGGGCAGCGGGAGACACAAACACACCAGGCTTGTTCGAGATGCACCGGCGTTGCGCACACCGATCCACGTATGATAAAAAACGCATGAGTGAATCAAAAGTATAAGGAGTCGTATGCTCTCGCTGGACTGGACTGGCGATCGGTCTCTGCACAGCACCGCTGCGAACAAGCCTTCCATCAAAAATGCAAACGTTGCGTTACTATTGATTCACATGGCTTTACGATCCTACATCGGCATCAAAACACAACAAAAACACAGCGAATCCAACGCATTCATTCAGTTCGCCGTAATTTGTATAAACGGAGATTACAAACGATCAGCAGCTGTTAGCTCCATTAGCTGTTATTTCAACATGGCGGATCTCAAGTTTGTGTTGGTCTTGTTGACCCCGCCCCCAGCGCCTGACGTAATCGGTTCTTCTAGCCCTGTTCTAGCCCAGCAATGTTTTGGTGCTACTTAAGAACCACTTTTCCTGGCTTGGAGCTGGGGCTTTGGGTATGGAAACACAAAGAACCGATTTGAAACTCTGGCTCCGATCTAGCTCTAGCTCTGCCTTGGTGGAAAAGAGGTAATTCTGATTTTTAAATAATTCATATTAATTAAACATTTTTTAAACATTTAATCATTTGTAAAAAAAATAAAAATAAATAATAATAATAATAACTACATGTCATTTTGTTTAGTTGTCTATTCAGAATTGTGGGATAATCATGATCTCTATTTATTTATTTTTTAAATGTGATTCTCAATTTATCCTGAATTGTGCAGCTCTACAGTAAAGATTTTTTACATTTTGAACTGGCTTGAGGATCTCCAAAATCCAGGACAGTAGCAGGTGATAAGGGTGAGAGAGTCTGTCTGTGGTTGAGCTGTAAGGGTAGAGCTAGGCATCTTGAGGGGGGCCGCTGAAGCAAGGAGCAGCAGATATCAGGGCACTGAGCATCTGTGGGGTTCACCAGGAGTCTGTCATCTCTATGAATACCCACCAGACCTTGAAATTTAACATCACACTTCTCTACGCCTTACACACACAAACACATACACACCAACCCTCAGTCTTCTGTTTGTCAAACACCATGCTAATAGTTCACAGTATATATAGTCAAACCAAAATTAATTCAGACACCTTCAACATTTTCTCACATTATCACAGTTTATTCACTATATTTTAGAAAATGGTAATAAAATATGACAAGACTTAAACTGTGTCAGAACAAATTTATCTTGATATTGTCAGATAACTTTGGTTGATTGTAATCCATTACATACATTTCTATCAATCAGTTGTGAGCTGTCAAATTTAAGCACACAATTAGATAATACAAATTTAGATCAACAAATGACCAAGCAATGCTTAATTTTGTTCAGTCTGTAGTGTAAAAGGTCGCATTAGCTATTAAAGAAAAAACACTTGGTGAAAAACATGGTCAGGTATCATATCCTCACTTACATAAATTAACTAGTGTCCTGCACCCACTAAAAACAAATATATCTGGTGTCTGAATAATTTTTGGTTCGACTGTGTGTGTGTGTGTGTGTGTGTGTGTGTGTGTGTGTGTGTGTGTGTGTGTGTGTGTGTGTGTGTGTGTGTGTGTGTGTGTGTGTGTGTGTGTGTGTGTGTGTGTGTGTGTGTGTGTGTGTGTGTGTGTGTGTGTGTGTGTGTGTGTGTGTGTGTGTGTGTGTGTGTGTGTGTGTGTGTGAGAGAGAAAAAAATATTGTTGGGGAAACATCACTGTAAGAAATTTATGAGAAGGCGAAACATACTGTGGCATTTCTCCCAAATACAAACTCAGAATCAGGGTTATTATCGACTAACAAACATGTTTTTAGTTAATAGTTTTAGTTATTAAAATAAATATTTGTATTAGATGAAAAACGTAAGCTATATGAAAAAGAGGAATTGATTTATGTTTAAGCAGAAGCACTAAAATGACCAAATGGAAATAATTAAAAACTGAAATTGAACTCAAACTAAAACTAAAAATGACATTAAAATAAACTAAAAATAAATAGTAATATTTAAAAAGAACAAAACTAATGAAAATGACAGAATCACTAAATAAATACACTACAGTTAAAATGTAAACTGAAAATATACAAATAAAAACCTAATAGTATATAAATAATACTAAAATAACAATGCTCAGAATGAGGTAAAATTATAAAAAAAATTAAAAGTGAAAAATCTATAACATTTTACTTTCACCTGTACACCGTAGAGCACTTTAAATGGTTTCCGTGCTACAGTACTAAAAAACAAAGAATCGGGAATATAGTTGTATGGTTACCCAGACATTGATTAAACATCACCATAATTCCACCCATAAATGAAAAATGTATATTTCTGTTAAAAGTGACAAACAAAAATGAGGTTGGACCAATATACAATCTATTTATACGGGTCCATTTACTAAAAAATTAACAGAATGCGTGTAAATCATTCATAAAAGTATGTGTACATATACAGTGTACAGTGTAGGAATTTACACCGTTTTTGTGTACAATTTTAATAATAATATGAAAATAATATATTTTAAGATGAATTATCGCCACAATAATTTGACATTGAACAGACTGTATTTCTATCCCTCACAGCCTCATTTTCATTCACACTAAATTAAATATGGTGCCTACTCTGCCTAACAACTATGGTCAATATCCTACCAACCCCTTGTACACCGTCCTGAGACACACTCAACGTAGTCCAGATAACATCCGTATTTAAAATGCAAAAGGAAATTAACAGAGTAAATATTCATGTTTTTTTGTTCGTTTTTTGCTGAGTGTGTGGAAGGTAATAAAAACAATTAGATATTTAATTATGATATTTAAGCATTGCTATCTTTATAATAGGAGTTCAGCTTTTCTGCAGCAGTGGTGTTTCCACAGCAGCTGCCAAACCTCAAGCTCAGACTGACAGCATAGTGAACATGACAGAAAAATTAAGTATTTATGTGGGCTGCTTGAATTGGGGCTGTCAGCATTCCCACAGACTCTAGCCGTGATTGAATGAAAATGTTAAATGCCTCAATTGCTCCCATCATATTCCCAGAGGGATTCCAACTCTTTTTTAAACCCAGAATGCCACTGTGAGAAAGCCTTGAAGGACTTGAGTTATGTATACCCATATTTACATTTACATGCCCCTCAGAAGTGTTTGTTCTTTCCATACTTTCAACATACTTGCATAGCAAAGGCAAACTTCACACGCCAATGAGACTGTATAGAGGGCCTTTAGCCAGTGCTGCCATCTAGTGCATGCAAAGTTGATTACAACCCAAATTATACAACAACAAAAAAGATATTTTAAGTGCCTCCCTGACTTTATATCCAAAAAAGGCTTCAGATAATTAATTCTAAACATAGATAAGCAATTTATAAACCACATAAAATAAACGGATCAAATAACAAGGTAGCCTAACTATAATTAGCTTCAGTAATCATCATAGTCTTACAACGTCTATAACTCCATACTCCATAATTTTGCTCTCTATGCATTAATAACACGCAATAGTGATCATTTTACGCTAAAAAGCCATCCATAATGTGCTGTTATGCAACACATGATTATACAAGTCTTGCACTATATCCTTTAAAGGAGAAACAAGGTTGACTCTTCAGCTGCAGGTCTAAGAACTGGCTAGAACTGGTTAGTTTCTCAACAAATTGCTCAAACTTATTAGCCTGATGTCGTCATACTCAGATTCTAGTCAGAATATGTGTCTGATACTGCTCCACTGGACTGTGATTATATTGGGGCGTGTTTCAACCGGACCAGGAAAGAAAATGCACTCAATTGTATAGACAACCAATCAGAGCAACGGAGTACGTGACTTATGTTGAGAAACGCATAGTTGTAGAAGAAGATGAGTGTAAAAGATCTTTGCCGGTGTTGTAAAAAGAATTTAAGGATACACGGAGTACTTACCAACACGATCATCATTTTTTAGAGAAATAGTAAAGGTGAATGAATATACGAACAAGTTCTCCATTTAGGAGTAGAACGAATTCAACCCAAGCGCTCTTTGGTGACGTGGTTTACGTTACTGTTGAGCATCTGTCCATCATCGTATGAAGCCCGCCCTGACAATTTGATTGGTCCGAACAGTTCTGGTTCGAGCATAGTTGCTCCACAACGGATCGAGTCCAGACCGAACTTCCCGAACTCGAATGTTGTGGGCGGGGCTAAGTTCGGCTGGCATCCAGGCTACAAACTTATAACAAAAACCCAAAACTGATTTATAAATTTAAGAACATCATGCACTTAAACAAGTCCCCAAAAAATGTTGGTTTAACTTTCAAAAAGTAAGTAACCTGCCTTCAAATTTTGAGTTAATTGAAATTAAAAATTTGAGTTATGACAATGAAGGAGATTGGTTTAATCAACAGAAACTCAAAATATTATGTATATATATTATCTAAACCACATAAATTAATGTTGATTTGACAAAAGAAAAAATGTGATAAATCATGAAAATAATTATTTATATATATATATATATATATATATATATCATACTCCTAAATCAACCAAGGACCAATATATATTCTAGAATTTAATAGCCAATTTAGCATAATCTGTTTAATCATTTGAAAATCTTCAAAGCTACTACATAAAGTAATCTTTTTGGAATGGCGTCTGCATTTAGGAACCCACTATTCCCCGTATCCTCAGCGGACGCATCTGCATGACGCATTCCAGATGTAGTGTGTATCAGACGATATGAATACCGCCTTAAATGTTTACAATTCCTTCGTCCTTAATGGCACAGCTGAGAAACTCCTAAAATCAACACTGTTTGTCCTCAATCCATGGACACATTCTCTTGCCGCCTGCTTGTTGGCTTCATTTTGAAAAGATGAGTACAATGCAACATCTGTGTGACTTTTGGCACGCTCTCCACCATTTCCTGACAGTGAATCAGCATCTGATGGCGGCGCAGTCGTAATGAAATGCACCGCTCTCCCCCCGGCAGCAGCCATCAACTCCCATATTATCTGATACTCGGCTAGATCATTTGTAGCGCTATTGAACACATCATCTGCCTGAATCTCATGCTTGTCACAAAGTACAAGGACGCCAATTTGTTACCATGTGCCCATAATGGTAATCTAGGCAGATCGTTCCACACAGTTACTCCATCGCCCCAGGGAGAGTTCCTGACCAGCAAAACCCATCTGAAGTCTATGGGTTAGAGTAGACAAAGCTGACATGGTCAGTTTTGGAGAAGCTACTTTGAAGCTACTAATAATTTAAATTAATAGTATGTACTACAAGCTACTAACAAAAACATTGAACGCATATAATAGGGCAATCCTATATATGGGTGATTCTAAGTCTTTATTTTTTTCTGCTTTTTTCAAATGGTTATATTTTTAATTATTTCAATAATGTGTTACTCTTTGACATGGATCACAAGATGTTACAGGCCATAAAAATATAATATTTTCTGTAAAAAAGTGTCTTGAAAACAATTTTTTCTTGTTGTTCGAATTAGTCCGTGTATTTTCTCCATCATGTATCATTGTGTAATAAAAAAAAAAAAATCCTTTTATTTTGGTAATAGTTTGTTTATGTTATTTATAAAACCCCAAAATAGTACTAATTCTACAACATTACATTGTTTAAAAATAACTTTTTCTTATAAAAATAACTTTTTCTTATAAAAATGTGTCTATAAATCTTCTGTAAATCAATTCTGTTACCGTACCACACTTTGCCTTTAAATTGGTGGAATTATCTCCCACAATTATGTACGATACAGGAAAAGATGTCACTTTCCCTCACTGATAAGATCTGAAGCACTAAAGTGTGCTCTCTCTGAGAAACTATTTTAATCTAAAAGGTTCTTACACCAAGTAAAACGTCACACGTGTTACTACAATATCAAAAGTAAAACAGAAGTTACCACTGATCACACAGTGGGTTGTGTAAAAGTCTTTTAATCATGATTTGATCAGTGCTATGTGGTCTTAGCGTTTATGCTAGCAATTGGAGTTTTGGGCTAAAAAGTGTACAATTGTAAATTATGTTACCGTCAAACTCTGTTACTAAGGTAGAGTAACAATGTTGACAGTATGTAACAGAATTGACAGTAACAGAGTTGACAACCAATGCTATAAAGAAATCAGTTTTTTCGTAAAAGTTTAAAAAAAAGAAAGCAACTTGTGTTTGGCAAGCACTGAATGACATTATTAAAATGGAATATGTTTTCAATAAGATACTGGAAGGAATTTCTGTTTGTGAACAGTTTTTTTTCCCTTAACTTTTTGAAATGCGAAATGTATCTCCAATTATAGAATCACTCATAAGCTCCGATTTTTCTTTTGAAATTTTTACTCCAAAATATGCCCACAGATTTTGTACTTGTTTCCTTCTAGGCAACATCATGACTAAGTAATGAGAAGAACACTATAACACTTGCAAATTAATTTCTTCTATTTTAATCCATTCAACATCCCAGTTACAGTGAAATCAGAAAAAGAGGAAAAATGTGTTCAGAATAAATATAAATAATATATACAGCATAAGTACAGCATGGCACTAGTAATGCCAAGGTCATGGGTTTGATTCCCAAAGAATGCATGAACTGATAAAAAAAATTATAATAATTAATAAATCAATAATAATGTACTCATATCATGCAATGCAAGTTGCACTATTCAATTTATGCAATTAGTATGTTTATCTGGCTCAAAAATGTAAGAGAGTTTGGTGACAGTAAATACAATTTTAAATTAAATTACAAAAACAAAAACAGTGACTAAACACTGCACTAACAAAAACACTGACGCTGTATAAGAGGACAATATCTTAAAAATTAGACAGATGAGACAACAGCAAAAAAAAAAAAAATTATTCATGTTGGAAGACAATCCACAATTCTTTCTCACGTTTAAGACTATTATTTGTAATTTACTGAGCAGTATAGGATGTGTGTAGTGTAGGAGATGAGTTAGTGTGCCATAATTCAATTAAACAACAATGAGCTACAACAAATACAAAAAAACTTAGTTGAAAGCAGTGTTGAACAGCAACATTTAACTGAATATATATATTCACTTTAAAAAAAATGATGCAGCGCTAAAATTAACTGGTGAATCGTTTGTTTGACCAGTGAATTGCTTAATTGCATGAACCATGGGGGGAAAACCCTAAAAAAACCTAAAAATCTGAGTGTTTGGCCTCAGCTCGCTCAATTGTGCCGTACACATCCTGCCGTACAAAGCTCATAAACCCTGCCCTCTCCATGCAATCAAATGGGAAGTGAGCCAAACCTAAAAAAAAACTAATTACACTTCAAATCATTTTTTTCAAAAGACAGCGTTTTGTCATTTTAGGTTGTTCTTATACGCAGACCTTGATACCACCTCAGCATCACTACTGCGCAGACTCTGGCTCCAAACGGGCAACAACCATTCCTGGGATATTTTGGCTTGATTTTTCTACAGTAGAAGGAAGAAGAGATGCGCTGGCCATCTTTTTTAACAATCTATAGTTTGCATCAACCTTCAAGGTATCTTCGCTCAAATGATCAGCTATGTCTTATCTGAAATATAAAGGTATTAGAGTTTTTGGTAGCTGCTCCTAGACTTTGGAACAAGCGTCCACTGTCCTTAACCCTCTCTTCGGTCATTTCTGACCGGAAAATTTTCTGTTTTGAAATTTAAAAAATCACTGCTTCATCGGAATGATATGAAACTTGGTGACTTTTCTAGCATTGTTGACCGACTATAGGAAATGGGAAATCGGCAAAAACACAAAAATTCTCTGAATATTTGTGTGTACAATCTACAAATCGGCCACGATGCTGAAAAAAAGTACACAGCAGTAAAGGGGTGACACTCTAAAACATTAAGAGTGGGATATTGACATATCCACACACGCACACTTATACACACACACACACACACACACACACACCTATGAAAAACTGAACCTAGGAACCACATTTAGAATTTTTTTAAATCACAGCTTCATCAGAATGATATGAAACTTGATATGATATGTGACTTTTCTAGCATTAGGTATGTAAATACACAAAAAATTGAGGGCATGATTCGAGCATGCTAAGTGGTCGTAAAAAAAATACTCCCACTGGTGATCTTCGATTAAAAATGACCACCATAGGAAATGAATGGGAAATCTGCAAAAGACAATTGCAAAAAATCTATATTTCTAACAAACAAAAATATATCTAAAACTTTATAATAAATAGTCTTTTTTAAGACTATTTTGAGATTTTTTAAATATATATTCAAATCCATCAAAAAAAAAAAAAAAAAATGTGTTCAAAAGAGAACTAGGGAATTCTCAAGCCTCTCCTTAGAGACCTAGTGATTACACCCATGGTTGCATGATTTCTTAAATAATTCCAAAAAAGGGTGCTAATCTTGAAAGCCTATTCTCTATTTTAACCTGAAATACTGCAATAATAAAAAAAAATAACAAAAAAAAATTTTTGTATAATTTTCAATGGCAAAAATAGATAATAATTATTGCATAACTATTAAAAAATACCATAAAATCCTCTCAAAATACAAAATTAAAAATAAAAAATATTATTGAAGAAAAATAAATTGCATTGGTTTTACTGGGGTGGAGGAAGTTTAATTTTTAGGTATCCGGTCACTTATGACCGGGAAGACCACCAATGCAACCCCTAAACGAAGAGCACCAGAGGGTTAAAAAACATCATAATACAGTGAAGATGCATTTTGTAATGTTACAATGCTACTTGTTGAAAAAACGTAGGTCAAGAGTGATTTCACTGGAACTGGGATGTTTTGAAAGGAAGAATTAAAATAGAAGGCATTAATTTGCAAGTGCTATTGTTCTGCTAATGACTTAGTCATGAGGTAGCCTGGGGGAAATAAACACGCACAAAATATGTGGGGCTCTGACGCAAAATTCAGAGAATTTAAAAATAAATAAAACTCATAGCACTTTGACTCAGTCTTACTTAAAGTGCAGCTATTTCCGCATGAGTGTCCATCTGGTTTGCACTCCCTTTTATTGACAGCACATTTGGTGCCCCATTACAACTGATTCTATTTTTCCCAGGCTACATCTGGCTTTCTGGCTGTTGTTTTGTATTTTTCCCCACTTTGTCATCTTTGATGAAGCCATTTCAGTTTGCTGCGTGATTTGGTCCACTTAGAGTTGAGTGACATTGGGAGGAAAAGATAGAAATGTCAGATTTTCTGTTCACAAGTGCAAGATATCTAGGAAAAACTCCAAGTAATGAAGCCATTTAGCAAACACCTTTATCCAAAGTAACATTCCCCCTGCAACCTATAGGATTAAGTGCCTTACTCAAGAAAACAATGATAAAGGCTTAAAGGGATAGTTCACCCAAAAATGAAATTTTTATGTTTATCTGCTTACCACCAGGGCATCCAAGATGTAGGTGTCTTTGTTTCTTCAGTAGAACACAAATGAAGATTTTTAACCCCAACCGTTGCAGTGTGATAGTCGTATAATGCATGTCAATGGGGATATTTTAGAGTATGAGAGCAATGAGAGTAAAAACACATAGACATACGAACCCATATTAAACCATGCGGCTCGTGGCAACACATTGATGTCTTAAGACATGAAACGATCGGTTTCTGCGAGAAACCGAACAGTATTTATGTTATTGTTTTACCTCTTATCAGACGAATGTCATCTGGTATTCCCAGCATCATAACTTCCGGCGAATAAGGTCAAAATACTGGCGCAGTCAAAGATATATATACGTAAATGCCTCATTCGACCGATCCGGGCAGGCACTAATGAGGAATCTATGTATATATCCATGATTGCGCCGGTATTTTGCATGTATTTTGACCTTATTCATCGGAAGTGATGGCGCGGGGACGGCTGATGCAGAGCCAAAGAAAAAAATGAAATACATTTTTAAATATAGATATTTTTCTTACACAAATGCATCGATTCGCTTCAGAAGGCCTTTATTAACACCCCGGAGCCGCGTGGAGCACGTTATTTGACGGACAGATGCATTTTTTATGGACTTCAAAAACAGAGCAACTATTACTGCTATTATAATGCTTGGATTAGCCAGAACATTTTTAATATAACTCAGATTTTATTCGTCTGAAAGAAGAATGTCATACACACCTCGGATGACTTGAGGGTGAGTAAATCATGGGCTAATTTTCATTTTTGGGTGAACTATCCCTTTAAGTAGGGGGTCTATGATTTCCGGGATCAAAGTCAGTCATACAAATGAAAGTTACTGTTTAACATGGAACAGCATGGAATTTGGCAAAATTTTAATGAATAAATCAAAAGTAGGGCTGTACACTTGCTGTGATTATTAAACCGCAAAAAGAAAGCTATGGAAATCTGAAGTCTGCATGTTCTGCGTGTCTCTGTGTGAATGAGAGCCGCAGTTTTGTCTGCTACACATCCTCAAGCATGCAAGACGCTCGTGGTGTTTTCAGCGTCTGCCATCTCACTACGACACTCCACATGAACGTCATCTCCAGAGCTGCTTTAAGAGTTTACTTTCACCATTTCCTTTGATAAAACTATCGCCAGATACACATGGAAACTCAAAGGTCTTCACTACAACCCACAAAATTAAATGTTTCTGAGTAAATTGAGGGAGAAAATGCATTACTATTGTACAACACAATGCAACAATAATAGTTTGTTAAACCTTGTGAATCCTTATGGACAACTTGGTCTTTTTTTATCATTTTGCCTGTGTTAATACTAACTGCATACATTTTGGCAGTTTTGCATACAAGTGTGTATTTTTATTGGAATTTTACTATTTTACCCCCTTTTAATAAATCTATTTGACACTAGGTACACACAATAGTTACACTCAGGACCTTAAAATGTCCTCATTGAAACCCAATAAAACTGCAATTTTTAATCCCAGGGCCATTTAACTATAAAATTATGCAAGGCTTCAAAATTAAAATGTGTAATATTTTTTAACAAGTAATGACATTTTCTCAGGTTTGGCCAGCAAATGCTTCTGCATATTACAGAGCCAAATATATTGCAGCTATAAACGTGTGTTGGTATGTCAGAGTGTGATTTGTATGTGTGTGATCAAAATTGTGTTTGGTACTGCGCCCAAACAAAACCTTTTTGAGATATCAACCTCAAATTTGGAACATGACTTATTTAGATTTATGGCTTTGATTTTCTAGCAGTTTTAGGGTTCAACATGCTTCATAAAATATATATTTCACATAAAATAACGTTCATAAATAATTTTCAGAAGCGTAAACCTCAAAAAATAGTTTTTACTTTAACAATAATCTGCCAAGGGTCTTCTTTATAATAGACCAAAGTTAAGTCTATTATAGTTTTTTGACATTTTTACTTTTTTTAATTGACGCGCAAGGTTTAATTGACACAGTAAACTTTTTTGGGCAAAAATGACTTTAAATTTAATTTGATTACATTTTAAAAGATCATTGTTAAAGTAATGCATTATTTTTAATACCACCGTTTTAGAAGATACATTTGTATTAAATCATAAAACACAGGAGCTCAATAACAGAATTTCATAGGGCACTATTATTGTACAAATGTAAATAAATGATTGAATTGTAAAAGTAAAACAGAATACAGAAATTAAAATGGAATTTGGCAAAGAAAAAAAAAACGAATTCCGTAGGGCCCTACTTACAAGTAGGGTTCAAACCAGCAACCATTTGGTTACCATTCAGGATCTTAAACCACTCTGCTACACCATCCTCCAACTGCTACGCTCCTAAAAATCAACTTTCCAAGTCATAAAGCTGTTGAAATGATTGGCTTCTCTTCGATTTCAGCAGTCTAAAGACGTGGTCGTAAAAGCGGAATCGAACAGTTAACCAAGCCTTTCATTCAGTTCCTTTAGTCTGTCCTCTCTGACATTGCAACCCCTCCCATGTCTCCTCCTATAACGCCTGCACTTGTCAGCATGTCCATGATGATCTGATATGCATTATTCATTAGGGCTAAGTAAGCTACATTTAATTTCCAAATCAGCTGCTCACATTCCCTTTAATGATATGCTAATAGCTAAGGAGACTCAATTCCCTTAGCAGCAGTCCCTCAGACTGGGAAAGTGTTTAGGATTGCATAATCGCACCACGATAAGCGTCGCATTAGCCTTTATGTGTTCCTGTCTGCCGTGTCCTGTTCTATCTCAGTCAGCAGAGTTAGCAGAACAATTATCTCTTGGAAACATGAGGTGTGTTAACACGCATGCATACTGTATATGTGCAGAGCTAAGTGCTTTTTTATTAGCTTATAGGTTTTAAGCTTCAGGAAAACACACTCTGTTTCCCGAATATATATGCATTAAAGCAAACGGGAACTTGTAACGCACAGGTTAATTTACACTTCAAATGGCGTGGCTTTGATTCTAGCCTAGCATTGTTACACAAGTTTAGTTAATGCGGTTTGTTCCATTTTCCTCTTAATTTTTACTGTACCTCCTGATCACACGGGGGGGGGGGGGTAGTTATGTTCTTCCTCAGTAATTTTTCATCATACCTGCATGCAAATCCTTGCCAGCTAACACACAACGTACTATGTCATTTATTTGGTACTTTTTGGTCATTTCATATAAAAAGCGTAACACCTGCTAATGGTATGGTACGCATAGGAGGGAGACAGGAGGCCATTATGGATGTCAATGAAGGAGAGGCTTCACTACGCTGAATAACGCGCTATTGTGAGGAAATTGCTTATTTAATTAATCAACAGCCCATCAACTAATCTTCAACATGTTTGCTCTTAAACATTCATTTTCGATTGATCTATTCTTAGAGTTTACACCGGAAAAAAAAGGCTGTTTAATAAGAGAAGTCACAGACATGTATGATTTAGTTAACGGCACTTCTCATTCATTTCTATGGTCTCCGTAAACAGTGATTGACTTTCGCACAACTGAACGAAATTCAAATGGCGTCAAGGCTGTAATGTGATTGGTTATCATGGCACATGTGATCCGATTTAGCCGTTACGCTTTCTCCAATGGTAGAGCCACGATCCCTCAAATCTCCCGATAATATAAAACCATAATCTGGCAGATACTGAATTGGGACAACACTAGACGTAGGTCAGTGAAACGGAAAACTCCTCCAAAGTATGTGAAGGTTGAACCGAGCGTTGTTAAATGGGACAGTCTAGCCTATGGAGGATTGCTCTTAAGTTGTCGCCTATAGCACTTTGTACTGGACTTTTTTGAAAGCTACATTCAACAATACTAAAAACAAAACAGGGTTCACACAACCTGCCTATAAAAATCTATAATCTATAAAATCACATCTGAGTAAGATATAAGTCAACGTTTGAACTGCTTTCAAGTTTTTATAATTTTCATTAGATATTTGAGTAGCCAATACTTACATTCTTACATTTAAATGTGTAATCCGGCATTTTCTCTCAAAAAAGTTGTGTTCCAGTTGTTACCGGCGCACAATGAATATTGGGATAGGGACACAGCTATAGTGTCATGCACGAGAAACACTGATCTACTATTCCAAACATAATTTCCAAACTTACTAGTCCTTCTAACTTTCATAAGGGCAAAAGTTCCTAAAAAGGCGGCAGCAACCTGGGGTTTTCACTCAGAGCCAGGGAAATGAATATATGGCTCATCCATATGTTCAGTTTTCCAGGCTGCAGCAAATCTATGAACTGATGAGCACAGCATTATTCCTCCATGTGTGCAATCCACTTCTGCGTCCTTCATTTTCTCTCTATTTCCCACAAGTAATTCCATTAGTTCAGATCTAGAGCTGATGAATGCCACCTGTTGCACTTTGCAAGATACTTTCTGAAAAACTGTTCATAATTACCTGCCCACAACCCCTTGTTACTACCACCCGATGAGGGTGTTTTCAACAAATGGAAGAAAATGCCGATTTATTACTTTAATGCGTCAAGCACTGAAAGGGGTCTTCCTGTACTCAAGCGCCCTTTAATGACAACTAACCAAGTCGATGGAACTGCACGCCACAATTTCAAGCTAAATCATAGAGAAAATCAAGAGCAACGGTGTTCACAAAATCAATTTTATGCTAACTTCATTTGCATGTCCGTAGCAGCCCCTCTTTCTGGCTGCGATGAAAATACAGTATTGGCGCAACCTAAAAAAACGATGATGAATTAGACGTCTAAGAGCACGCCTGAGCTAATGATAATCCGAAGGCGAAAATCTGAGATGACCTTCAGCGAGCACCTGCACATTAATCATCCAGTGATACGGCCAGCATTTCATTACCAGCCCCCGTATGATAGGTGCTTTCCTAAATGCCTGTGATCTATTACATCATCGCAATTAACATGGCAGTGCGGGCTGGTGGCGGACAGACTTGTGGGCTGGAACGTGGCGTTACAGGTGGCCACATCAATGAGGTTGCGGGTCTAAACACACATTGCATTTTTTTTTTTTTTATGTTAGACTGAAGTGCAAAGAATAACATTTATGGACTCACAGTCAACAATTCTCTCCTTCAAGAGAAGAAAAACACATTATTATTACAGCACCTCGACCGCATTCTGTTAGAGTGGCTGTTTCTGATTTTGTTAAGGTCTCTGCCAACAAACACTCCAGGCTTGATTTTCTCTCCAATGCTACAAGCCAAGATGCTGACTTACTCGGAACAACAACAACCTGTGCGAGGAACAGATTAATCATTAAGACAAGGAGGAAGAGAACGGTTCTAGAGTGAAAGTGAAAAGAAGGGAAGTGGGAAAAGACTGCCTTCTCACATCAACAGTGTTTTACCTTAAAAGAATGAGCCAAGCCAAACTCAATCCAAATTCCATTTTTCACACAATCAGATTACTGTCAATCCGCTTTCTTGCCGCTCACCAGAATCAGGAAGTCTCGGCTGCAGCGCCACTACATCAGTGCGTTGCTACTGTGGTCAGAGAGTCCAACCCAAAGCAGACCACCTGCTTTTTGTGAGTAACTGGACCCCCGGGGTCAGCTGGAGATCGGGTTTTAAAACCAACCTTATCAATGTTGTCTTTAGCAACGATAACATGATGACAATGAGAGAAAATCTCCACCAATGTCCTTTCTGCCTCTGTGAGCTATAGCTTTTCTAACCCTGTAATCAGTCTCAGACCCCGGTACCGCTCTGCTTCAGAAGGAGGGTCATGAGGAGGACGTTTAGGCTTCTCTGGAGGAAGTCGTGTGGAATAAGCCCTCGCTAAAGTCTAATCTGCTGTGCAAATGCCTGTGACGGCTGTCAAGGACTTTGAGACCTCTGCAAACAATCACACTTATACACACATAAACAAAAATGTACAAGCCAAAAATGCTAAGACGCAGCAACATTCCAACAACAAAGTAAATTTAACCTACAAACATACACAGTGCCTTCGTATCATTGCTCAGACAAGCTCCCTGGGCAATAGAGGATGGTATTAAGTCATCCTTAAATAAATGAAAAATCGCACAATCAACTGTGAAAACAGCCTCAGGTATCATTACAGCAGGTTGAAGGTCAGTGAACAACTAGGTAACTTCTTTTCAATTAAAACACCAAAAATATATCAATGAGCTGTATGCACAAGCTCTGAAGTAACACAATGTCGATAGCACACAAACAAAAATAATATTTTGGCTGCTTAAAATGAGCTAAAGCAGGGGTCTCCAAACTCGGTCCTGGAGGGCCACTGTCCTGCAGAGTTTAGCTCCAACCCCAAATAAACACACCTGAACCAGCTAACCAGTGTCTTACAAGGCCCTAGTTAGACACTGATTAGCTGGTTTAGGTGTGTTTAATTGGGGTTGGAGCTAAACTCTGCAGGACAGTGGCCATCCAGGACCGAGTTTGGAGACCCCTGAGCTAAAGCAACACAATTGCTATACATTTTAATCAGGGATGGAAATTAGCACCCGCCACCAGCCAAATGCGGGTGACTTTGTGTTATGGCGGGTAGACTCGCTTCACCTACCGGCCACCGTGGCGGGTAAATAAAAATAGCATATCCTACTGTTTCACCTGGACGGCGGACACTTTTAGAGGAGGCACACCTTCCAAAAAAAGTGCCATTACAAATCAAATTCACAATAAGTAGTAGAGAAGTTAATTTGCGCGTGGTTGCGTTTTAGTGGCTTTGTTGGCATAGCGGCAGAGTCTCGAGACCATGCGCTGTAAACGTGTGCGGTTTTTTAAAAACATCGAGCTCGCATCGCGTCCATCGTTTGAACGCAAGAGGATCTCCAGATATGGGGCTGAATATCAAAAAAGGTAACAATGGGTCTGTCCAGTAACTCGTGATGAACCTCAGGCCAACTGCACACTTTGCAGAGAAGCATTTTAGTGTCTCAGACTGACTGGCTTAAAGCCGCAGCGGTGACACACACATCCGTGCTTCTAAAGGTAAGGTAAATATTATATATTTTTAGACAGGTTAATTAATAGATTATAGCCTAATTAATGTTATGTATTATTTTAATCATACATAATAAATAATCCTGCCATATAAAGTTTGACATTTATTAAAAGAATATTTAGATAAAAATGGGACAAATAATTACATAATAATATAGTCATAATTTAAGTAAATTAATAAAAAAATTAACATTTTTGAATTTCAGAATTGTCAAAACAGTGATTACTGGTTCAGAATGACTGCTTAAAGGGACAGTTCACCCAAAAATGAACATTCTGTCATCATTTACTCACCCTCAAGTTGTTCCAAACATGTATACATTTCTTTATGTTGAACACATTGGAAAGTTACTGTGGAAGTCAATGGTGCCCCCAAAGCAGCCTGAGTACAAACTTTCTTCAAAATATCTCCTTTAGTGTTCAGCAGAACAAAGAAACTCATACAGGTTTGGAACATCATGAGGGAGAGTAAATTATGACAGAATGTTTTAGTTTTGGGTGAACTATCCCTTTAAAGTGTACCAAATAGGCTACTCAAGAGTTCTTAAGAAATTAATTAAATAATCAAATGTAAAATAATATAAAATGTTATATTTTATATTGTCGTGAATGGGTGTCCCTTATTTTGCCACACTGAAGGTGGCAACCCTAGTATGTCGTCAACACGCTTCAGAAGATGCCAAAACTAATATTTTCTTTGTTGGGACTAAAAACCTAAAACTGGAAGCCATAAAAGACCACGAATCATCCAAATGCCACATCCATTAATCTGCCCTACTCATTTAATGGAATGTATATCAGTTCATGGTTTGTGTGTGTATAAGAGAGAAAGAGAAAATGTCAGTATTTAATTGAGACTTGAGATTATATAAACTGCTTAAGTATTGTAGAGCTTGTAGTATTAATTTTTCACATGCAGTTATACATTGTCGGTTAAAACCAAGAAAGTGGCTGGTAAAAACTTGAGTGGCTGGTAGATTTTGAAATCCACTAGCCACAGTGGCCGGTGGACAAAAAAGTTAATTTCCATCCCTGATTTTAATATACAACTTAATTTCCTTGTGTTCAATCCCCCTTAAATATATTTCACATCGAAGTTTACTTAATCCATTTGTGTTGGGATTACATGAATGATTTCCGCTGCATTAACTGAAACTGGGCGGAAGATTTTTTTTGTTCCCAGCATGCTTTGCATCTGGCGGATCAGGAGAGTAAATGTTGAAATTAAGTGTTAAGTGAAGGGAAAGAACTGTTCATGTTTAATGTTTGATCATTTAAAAGAGTTTCTGTTATGATTAGGCTTTTGTTTGTCGGGGCTGTTTGTCTGTTTTGGTCTTGTCTCCTTGTATGAATGTATGTTTTACACTTACAAAAATGGACTTCAACTGCGATTAGGTTTCTGTGATTCCCGCTGGTGCACAGAGATGGTGTGTTCCGCTCTGCCACTTACTGTAGTGCTTCATCCAGCCTACCTGTATCCATCGGCCTGCCTACCTGACAGTGTTTGTAGTGTGGTTGCTGCAGACAAAGCATCTGTGTCTTTGACTGGGGGATTTTGTGGCGTGGTGGCCATTGTCATCGTTTGTTCCCATTTGGGGTTTTGTGCTGAAGAGAGTGCATTTAGGTGGATGGCTACATGTACAAAGACTATGATGCTATACGTCCAATGAGCAATAGCTTTGCTAAGTGTATGAACAAGTATCTTTCTACTTATGCTGTGTGAGCTGCAGACAGTCTTTTAATTGTTCAACATAACTGAACGTCAAATACAAACAGGTCTTTTCCAATTAGCCTACTCAAAATCACAGACTTCAATATATTTGAATCAACTCAATAAATTTGAACTTAAAGGGTTAGTTCACCCAAAAATGAGAATTCTGTCATTAATTACTTACCCTCATGTCGTTCGACACCCGTAAGACCTCCGTTCATCTTCGGAAGAGAAATGAAGATATTTTAGTTGAAATTTGATGGCTCTGAAAGGCCTCCATTGGCACAATGGCACGGTTCACTCTCAAGACCTTTAAAAGGTACTAAAGACGTCGTTACAAAGTCCATCTCACTACAGTGGTTCTAAAATAACTTTATGAATCGGCGATAATAGTTTTTGTGCGCAAAAAAACCCTAAATAACGACTTACATAGTGATGACGATTTCAAAACAAGGCATCATGAAGCTTCGAAGCGTTATGAATCAGCGAATCGATTCAGCAGTTTGAATCGCCAAATTTCAGCAGTTTGGCGGTTTGACACGCGATCCGAATCATGAATCGGCTCGCTGAATTATAACGCTTCGAAGCTTCATGATGCCTTGTTTTGAAATCGTCATCACTATGTAAGTCGTTATTTAGGGTTTTTTTGCGCACAAAAACTATTATCGCCGATTCATAAAGTTATTTTAGAACCACTGTAGTGAGATGGACTTTGTAACGACATCTTTAGTACCTTTTAAGGGTCTTGAGAGTGTAAAGTGCCATTGTGCCAATGGAGGCCTTTCAGAGCCATCAGATTTACACTAAAATATCTTCATTTCTGTTCCGAAGATGAACGGAGGTCTTAAGGGTGTCGAACGACATGAGGGTAAGTAATTAATGACAGAATTTTCATTTTTGGGTGAACTAACCCTTTAACTAAAAAAACATTTAGTTCAACCAAAGTCCCTTTAAGACAATTAATTTCACTCAGCGGCCATCTTTGAAACGCCTCTCAGGCATGCAAGTGCAGCTCCTATCTCTTTGAATGGGGAAACATCAAATTCTCCAAAACTGTTCACCAAACTTATGATTAAATTTCATGTTCAAAATCACCAATGAAATCTGACAACAACTGTCTCATAAATGTTGTATAACTGCAATGACGTGTGACTTTAACGATTGGCTCTTTCATTTAGAAGGCGGGGCTTTGTCGCCATATTGGGCGTTGCACTTTCTCCCATTCATAAGTAATCTGAGTGCACTGTCTTTGGGTCAACTAAATATATATGTTTTAAATGAAGAAATTAATTTTGTGTAACCACTGCCTTAAAAAAAATAAAAAATTAAAAAGCCATTTTTTCAGTGCAGAAATAATTACATTAAAAAGCTAACTCATGTGAATCTTTCCAAAATGCATTTTTAATTTTGGTTAAAATATAAGGGGGAAAGAAACAAAAGCAATTCAATAATGCAATTTCAGGCGCTCTTTTTGTAACATGCCTTGTTCATATCATCATTTATATTAGCCTGACGTCATCATACTCAGATTCTAGTCAGAATATGAGTCTGATATTGTGATTATGGGGCGTGTTTCAACCGAACCAAGAAAGACCTCAATTGGATAGACCTACAACCAAACAGAGCAACGGAGTAAGTGATGTATGTTGAGCGATCCATAATTGTCAACAGAACTCAACTGCACGCACACTGGAAGAAGTAGAAGAAGAAGATGAGTGTAAACGATCTTTGCCGTTGTTGTAAAAAGTATTTAAGGATACACGGAGTACTTACCAACACGATCATCATTTTTGAGAGAAATAATAAAGGTGAATGCATATACAAACAAGTTCTCCGTTTAGTAAACAAATTCAACCCAAGCACTCTTTGGTGACGTGGATTACGTTACTGTTGAGCATCTGGCTATCATTGTATAAAGGTCGCCCTGACAATTTGATTAGTCCGAACAGCTCTGGTTCAAGCATAGTTGCTTCACAACGGATCAAGCCCAGACCGAACTTCCCGTCCTCAAATGTTGTGGGCGGGGCTAAGTTCGGCTGGCATCCAGGCTACATTTATATAAAAAATTCAACAAATCAAATCAAACTTAAAACAAAAAAGAAACATTGATTAAAAGTTAACGTCTAAATATTAGATACAATTTACGCAAGATGATATGTTTAGTTGCATTTTAGAACTTGCGTATAGCATAGTTTTATCCCAAAGTGTTTCATGACCCACCATATGAGAACCATTCATTTACAGTGCTGATTCTGACACTTTTCGACACCATCTCGGTGATATTCACGCAATGATTCACTTCGCCTCCTCAGATTGTTGGGAGGGTAATCGGTCAACCACGATAAGACACAGATCCTCTCCTCAACGAAGACCCCACACAGGGTAAGATATCATACAGCCAGACTATTTTCTGAGCAGTGGGTAGAAAAAGTGCATTTTACAGCAGTGCCTCTCAGCGCCAGGGAAAACAGATTACATCCGTTTGTGCTCCGATGCCCGCCTGACAGCAGCAGTGCCTGGTACACCTGCCCTCCAACTTTGAGTGCATGCATTATTCAGCATCGCTACAGCTCTGCGTGCCACCGGTGTTGTCGTCTAAAACTGCAGGCGTCCATGTGCCGTAATCAAAGCAGGCCAGTGAGCAGCTTGTCTCGCTGTGATATCCTGCAGTTTCTACATGATAGTTTTTGAGAGACTAGGAGGAGGAGGAGGAGGTGGCTCTAGTTTCCAGATTCACCTTTATTTTTGTGGTACTTTAACTACCACTGGTAGTGGTTTAAAACTACAACGATAACATTGAAATTGATAACATTTGACTTTTTTTCACTTACTAATTATAATTAAAAACTGTATATAATCACTAAAAATAACACTAATTGTTGCATCATTTAAATGTTTAATTTAGAAATTAAAGGGTTAGTTCACCCAAAAAATGAAAATAATGTCATTTATTACTCACCCTCATGCCGTTTCACACCCGTAAGACCTCCGTTCATCTTCGGAACACAAATGGAGACATTTTTGTTGAAATCCGATGGCTCAGTGAGGCCTCCATAGCCAGCAATGACATATCCTCTCTCAAGATCCATTAATGTACTAAAAACATATTTAAATCAGTTCATGTGAGTACAGTGGTTCAATATTAATATTATAAAGTGACGAGAATATTCTTGTCGCTTTATAATATTAATATTGAACCACTGTACTCACATGAACTGATTTAAATATGTTTTTAGTACATTAATGGATCTTAAGAGAGGAAATGTCATGCAGGCCTCACTGAGCCATCGGATTTCAACAAAAATATCTTAATTTGTGTTCCAAAGATGAACGGAGGTCTTACGGGTGTGGAACGGCATGAGGGTGAGTAATAAATGACATTATTTTCATTTTTGGGTGAACTAACCCTTTAAGAAATACAATGGTGTCTGTTCTGAGATCTACAAAATTACAAAATAATGCATCCCCTCTGCGTTCTTATCAGCATGGAGTTATACAAAATATTTACTGACTAAATTTATGTCCATCATTAAAAAAAACATTTGTCAACTGAAACTAATGAACAAATGCAATTTTAATTTGTTTTAAATTAAGTTTTAATGAACCATTTACAAGTACCCACTCTTTAAATGGTTCCTCTACTTCAAAAAAATATAAATAGGATCTGCAACTAATTATATATATATATATATTATAGTGTGAATGTGTGTTCTTGTATATATGGTTTATAAGGACACATGTGTATAATGACATGGTTATTTCAGCGTAAACATGGTTTATAAGGACACTTCCTGTATAGAATATACACTTTGTATAAAGACCATTACACCTAGAGTCCCTGTAAACCACATACGAGTTTGTGTTTGTGTGTGTGTGCGTGCGTGCGCGTGTGCGTGTGCGTGTGTGTGTGTGTGTGTGTGTGTGTGTGTGTGTGTGTGTGTGTGTGTGTGTGTGTGTGTGTGTGGGCATGTTTTTGTGAAATATCACGACACAAATGTGTATAATGACATGGGTATGATATAGGTATTACAAGGAGAGGGTGAAATATGAGGATGTTACCCATGTCCTCACTTTTCAAAAGGCTTATAAATCATACAGAATTAGTTTTTTTTTCACAGAAAGTAAACTGTGCAGTTTCCTGTGATGGGTAGGTTTAGGGGTAGGGGCAGTGTAGGGGGATAGAAAATACGGTTTGTACGGTATAAAAACCATTACGCCTATGGAATGTCCCCACATTTCACAAAAAAAAACCCTGTGTGTCTGTGTGTGTGTGTTACTAATCAGGCAAGGCACTGCAGTCTTGAGTTTGGGTGTCACCGATGTTCTCAGGTGGTCTTTCCAGGGGCAGATAACAGACATAATCTCTCTCTCATCTGGCTCTCACTGCTGGGCTCTTTTCATTGGAGCCACACTGACATTGCAGGAAAAAGTGTTTTTCCTTGCTATTCATAGAATGCATTATCAGGAGACATCAGCTGTGGGTTAAAACGGCTAAAAGCATCTATTTAAGAAATACCAACTGTGGACCCAGTGATTTCTCACTCCCCAGGAATACTTTCTAAGTAGTCAATTTTGCCACCTTTGACTGCAAATTATGTGCCGGCGCAGTGGGAGAAACAGGGGGAAATGCATGCAAAATGATCATGCAATATCCAACAGCAAAGATTATATGACTGAAGAAGCAGAGGATCGTCAGATCCATATCTCACCATACATATAATTCCACATTGTATTTCAAGAATTGGGAAATTTAGTGCAGAGGACAACAGGTGTTAAAAAAAGGGGGGGGGGGCAAGATGTGACTCAATGGTCAAAACATCTGCAAACTGATTGCTGTGGACTGTCAGCTAGTAAAAGGCTTATGTTCAATGATATGGAAATAAATCAAAATATAGCTGCAAGCAGCCATTAACGGGGCCAAGCGCAACAGAAGCAAACAAGGAAGATAGCAGCAGACCAACTGAAAAAATTAGTAAAGACGTTTGAAGCAAAACAGTTAAAACACCACATTAAAACATTGAGTTGTATAGTGCCAATGTCATGTTTTGTTCTATTATAGCGCCACCAAGAGGCACAATCCTACAATTTTTTGTATGTGTCATCGGAGTGAGTCCATACATGTGTGTGTCAATTTTGGTGAAAATATCTCATTTTGTTTTGGAGTTATAGACATTTATATGAAAAAAACATGTAAAAAATGACTGACACTTGACTTTGATTGGATTTTACTACCCCTTACTATCAATATTTTGACATTTGGGCTTAAACATATAGATATCGACCTATGTTTCCGATTTTCTGACGCTGGTTTCGTCTCGATCGGACTAGCGGTTTCGAAGATATCAGCTAACGTTTTTAAAGCGCCAAATTACCGCGCTGCACAAACCATACGGCGAAACCTGGCAATTCTGGTATCGTTGGACTCGGCAAGGATTCAGGAGACAAAAAAAGTTAGTCCCATGAAAATAAGTCAACCCCACCCAAAGTTATAAGCGTTTGAAAAAAAAAATTATCCACTAGATGGCGCTGTTTCGAAACTTGCCAGGCTACTTCCGGTTCTCGTGCTGATGACCCATACCGAGTTTCGTAACAATCCGTTCATGCGTTCATAAAATACAGCATTTTAGTACATAATTCAAAATGGCCGACAGTCAAAATGGCCGATATGGTAAAATTGGATATCAGACGACTCGGCATGCCGTCCTGAATCTAACGAGACCACTTTTATGATTTTTGGACAAACAAGTCAGAAGTTATAAGCAAAAATAGCCATTTTTCGTATCTCTGGACCAGTAGGTGGCGCTGCGCCGAAACGCTGCATGTTGCCTCAGGTCATGCTTGTGATGACTTGTACTAAGTTTGGTTTGAATACAATAAAGCGTTGCGGAGATATTGCCTTAAGTGTGTTTTTTAAAGCGTTACGTAAAATTTGTTTGCGTGTTAATCAAAAACGATTTAACGAATCAACTTGAATTCCATGTTTTTTTGTCAACTCTGTCTGGAGATGATCTGGTTCAATTTTCGTGAAAATAGGACCAACGGCCTAGGACGAGTTCGAAAAAGTTGGGTTTCGGTTAATTCAAAATGGCGGGAACATTGTAATGACGGAAATGACGTCATAGGGTGCGATCGAATCGGCTTGAACCAATGAATCGAAATAAAAAAAGATTTTGTTTCTAGCCCTTATGGTTCAAAAGTTATTAGCAAAAACATAAGTCAAACTTTGGACAGGTGGTGGCGCTAGAGAGATTGATTTAGAGACTCCAAAATTGGTGTGGGTACTATTGGTAATGACCTCTATCAGTGTACCAAATTTCATAATTTTCCCGCAAACGGTTCTATGGGCTGCCATAGACTTCCATGGCGGAATAATAATAATAAGAAATCTAACGATTACAATAGGTGCCTCCGCACCTTCGGTGCTTGGCCCCTAATAAAACATTACATTACATTCTTTAAAAGCCATTTTATCTATTCAACGATTTACTCATCTGTCGCAATAAATGTAATGTTTTAATTATCTTTAAAGACAATTCAATTGCCGGCCCCGGTATAAACTTTACAGTATAAACAAAATTGATCATATTTGAATGTATTTCAAGGATCTGTTCAACTGATCAGTTCATAGATCTACTCTGTTTAATGAGCTATATAACAGGAAAACAAGGAATCAAACTTGATCAAAATGCAACATCCTCCTCAATCTCTGAAATGACTTTCCTTCTCAACTGATGTCACAAAGGAGAATTTTTGTAACCTTGCTTTTCACAATCCACTCACTTTTCCCAACATATAACTCAAGTAACATCCTCAGTATAATACTATTGATTACAATCAAAATAATATCAATGAAATACACAACCGATCAAGAGTTTGGGGTCTGTAAGATTTTAAAATGTCTCTTTTGCTCACCTAGGCTACATTCATTTGATAAAAAATACAGTAAAAACAGTAATATTGTGAAATATACGATTGCAAATAACTGTTTTCTATATACATTTCTTATACATTCAAAAGTAATTTGTTCCTGTGACAGCATAAGCTGAATTTTCAGCAGTCTTCAGTGTCATGTGATCCTTCAAAAATCATTCTGCTGATTTGGTGTTGAGAAACATTTGTTGAAAACTGTTGTGCTGCTTAATATTCGAGGAAACCGTGATACAAGATGAAAAAATTAAAATGGTCATCATTTACTCACCCTCAGTTGTTCCAAACCTGTATCATTTTTTTTCCTTCCGTTGAACACAAGATTGAAAAAGATTTTGAAGAATATGGGTAAAAAAAAAGCTGATGGGCCCCATTGACTTCCATGTTACGGAGGGGAAAAAATCCTATGGAAGTCAATGGGGCCCATCAACTGTTTGGTACCGGAGCTTCATCTACATATCATCTTTTGTGTTCAGCAGAAGAAAGAAATTCATACATGTTTGGAACAACTTGAGAGTGAGTAAATGATGATAGAATTTTCATTTTTGTGTGAACTATCCCTTTAATAGAAAGTTCAAATAAACTTTTATTTGAAAATATAAATATTTGGTAACACTTTACTTTAAGGTGACGGTTACATATTTACATATTTATGTACTTATTATGGTAATAACATTAAAAGTAACCATAATTACAAATAACTCACCCAAAACCAAACCTAACCATAACTCTGCAGTAAGTTTTCCTAATATTAGTTTCATGAGATTACTATACATTGTACTTATTTGAGTAAAATGTAGTACTCAGTTGTAATTAAGTACTATATGTCACCTTAAAATAAAGTGTTACCAAATATATTTATTTCAAATAAAAATACTTTGTCACTTTTCATCAATTGAATGCATCCTTGCTGAATAAAAGTATTAATTTCTTTCCAAGAAAGTCATCCTACAGATTGTCATCTGTCCCCAAAGGAAGTCTATGCCACATTCATGTTGACATGATTATTATAAAAGCACAAAAACTGTCAAGTAATAATCATTACGTCACACAAATGTGAGTAGTGATTTAATTGCTGAGATGGAAAGCACTTGGTAGGCACAAAGAGCAGGTGGTCTGGTCTGCAGAGAGCAGAAGCATGGTTAACTGCGTGGAACGTCCCTCATTACATGAGTCACACGCAGTGGCCCATTACAGAGCCGCAGCACCTGGGAGCCCCCCCATGATCCCTTGCACTGTTCTCATGGAGCAATGAGACATGCTCGTCCTCCTCCAAATCATCCAATGCGCCCCCAAAAACCATCCTCCTTCACAAATTTTTAGAGCTGAAATATGATAATGTACAAATGTGGTGATACCAAACTAGGAGTACATCTCATTCCACTTTCTAGTTCCCTAGAATTTGAATCATGAAAATGCACAAGCCAGGACCTTGATCGGTAAACATTGAGACACTGATAATTCAATTACACGCAGCAAGATTATGAGGTCATGTATTAAAATGTAGCTAACAAATGGTTTGGTACCATTTGTTTATTGTGCATTTTGTCATTTAGCCTATAATAAACAGCAGAGTGGGGGGAAAAGGTCAAAAACCATTTCAAATCTGTTTGTTTCAATTACTCAATTAATCATTTATATTCAACAATGTATCACTCAAAACGAACATACTGCAAAAATCTCAACATTTAGTAAAATGCTAGTCTCACGTAGCCACAGCAGAAGGTCTGGACTCCATCTGACTGATTGGTAAAGCAACCAATCACAGTTTGTTTTATGTTCAGCATCACGTTTAGGGGCATGAAGATGTAAAATCGATGTCCCTACAATAACAGACCGGCATGTAAAACTCTTGGATGTCTTTTAAAGAGTCTATGCCATGAACTTCGCAATATCCAGCATTTAGTTGATCCTGATAAGTGCTCATTGTCACAGTTGTAAACTCGATGGCTTTCTTCCATGAGGGGGTTTGTCTGTGTTTCCAGGCGGACCGTTAAAAAACGCGACACACACGTCTCCCGGACATCCTGCAAAATTCAACCAAGATGACAACTTCGAAACTCCCATGTTTCCAATTTTGTTGTTTTTTACTAGTAAAATGCATTCTCAAAAGTGATCATGTACACCACGTTACAGTCCAATGTTAAGAATCTAATTTTAATAAATACTATAGTACTAAATGATTAGCATATTCCTTTACTATGGCATTTGCACAGTACTCCAAAAGATACCATGGTGCATGTCTAAAATACTGTGGTATTACTATGGTAAATGTGCAGAACAAAAGAATTACCGATGATTTTTAGGTGTACACCATTTAAAAGACTTTTAAACCTGTTAATTTGTACAACTGTCTACAATGCAGAAAAACATTAAATGAGTAAAATCTAAGCAAGAATGATCCGAAACAACCTTCGACCAGTGAGCTGAATCACCAAGTGAGAGAATAATTAGAAGCCAAATCTCTCCTCTATATTAAATCAGGGGCCTGCATTAATTCTAATCAGCATGTGTAGCCAGGCTTGACTGCGGGCCCCGAGGGGGAAGGAGAACGGCACCCTATCCTCTGTTCCCAGGCCTGGCAGAGAGTTCATCTGGCTCGGACCCTGCTCTTCAGGGTTCAGCGCTTCCCTCCAGCGACTGCCATCAGCGCTCAGACTCACACACACAGGTGAGAGACTGCAACCTTTCCCTGCACCAGCTGTTTAACTGTACCTGATGGAGCTGTTCAAATGGCCTTTATACACAGGGGTGGAAATGCCACAAGAATTATTGCCTGGCATTTGCAGCTATGATCCTACAAACAGCAAGCCAGATTGTTTAGGGTGTTTAAGAAATGTTTTTAATTTCAGTGTTTTGGAAGCTTGATCAATGCATCAATAATGAGATTGGATGTTAGTTTATTGACTTTAATGCTGTCATATTGGTTTGAGTAATGTGTTGGCTTGGATGACATTTAATAAAATTTGATTGCTTATTATACTACATGTAATTTAAGATTACATGAACGGCATAAAAGAGTAAAAATCGTTGTGTATGTGCAAGGACATCGCTAAAAATCATAGAGCCTAAGAAAAAAAATGTACAGGTGGGCAGAATATTGCACACTGCTTATTTCATCATATATATATATATATATATATATACACTCACCTTAAGGGTTATTAGGAACACCATACTAATACTGTGTTTGACCCTCTTTCGCCTTCAGAACTGCCTTAATTCTACATGGCATTGATTCAACAAGGTGCTGAAAGCATTCTTTAGAAATGTTGGCCCATATTGATAGGATCGCATCTTGCAGTTGATGGAGATTTGTGGGCTGCAAATCCAGGTCACGAAGCTCCCGTTCCACCACATCCCAAAGATGCTCTATTGGGTTGAGATCTGGTGACTGTGGGGGCCATTTTAGTACAGTGAACTCATTGTCATGTTCAAGAAACCAATTTGAAATGATTCGAGTTTTGTGACATGGTGCATTATCCTCCTGGAAGTCAGCTTATCAGAGGATGGGTACATGGTGGTCATAAAGGGATGGACATGGTCAGAAACAATGCTCAGGTAGGCCGTGGCATTTAAACGATGCCCAATTGGCACTAAGGGGCCTAAAGTGTGCCAAGAAAACATCCCCCACACCATTACACCACCACCACCAGCCTGCACAGTGGTAACAAGGCATGATGGATTCATGTTCTCATTCTGTTTACGCCAAATTCTGACTCTACCATCTGAATGTCTCAACAGAAATCGAGACTAATCAGACCAGGCAACATTTTTCCAGTATTCAACTGTCCAATTTTGGTGAGCTCATGCAAATTGTAGCCTCTTTTTCCTATTTGTAGTGGAGATGAGTGGTCCCCGGTGGGGTCTTCTGCTGTTGTAGTCCATCCGCCTCAAGGTTGTGCGTGTTGTGGCTTCACAAATGCTTTGCTGCATACCTCGGTTGAGTCAGTCGGCCCATTCTCCTTTGACCTCTTGCATCAACAAGGCATTTTCACCCACAGGACTGCCGCATACTGGATGTTTTTCCCTTTTCACACCATTCATTGTAAACCCTAGAAATGGTTGTGCGTGAAAATCCCAGTAACTGAGCAGATTGTGAAATACTCAGACCGGCCCGTCTGGCACCAACAACCATGCCACGCTCAAAATTGCTTAAATCACCTTTCTTTCCCATTCTGACATTCAGTTTGGAGTTCAGGAGATTGTCTTGACCAGGACCACACCCCTAAATGCATTGAAGCAACTGTCATGTGATTGGTTGATTAGATAATTGCATTAATGAGAAATTGAACAGGTGTTCCTAATAATCCTTTAGGTGAGTGTATACACACACACACACACACACACACCAACAACACAGTGGCTCCTAAAACAGTGTATTGTAAGTAAAGATTGTTCAGGCCTTTTCTGGATCTCTTGGTAGTATGTTATGCAGTTCATAGAATTAGCACATATTTAGTGCACTTTCAGAGGCAGAAGCACAACAAGAGATGCCCATTCATCTCTAGAAAGATTAATTTACAGAATTACAGTACCATAGCATTTCTTTCTTGAAATGAGGATATTCAAGAAAAATGACCACTTCAGTTCTGGACATACTCATGTGGACCCAGGCTTTCCTAACTACACTTTCCTATCAAATAAAGCCCAAAATAAATCAAATAAAATGTGCACACAACAGATATTCCTGGATATAACCCATCACCACCAAGACAAAGAGTTTTACCTTTGATTTGACAGCCCAGTACTCCTCTGTCCCATACTGTACATCTCTGAGAGTGGTGAGGTAGTCATAACTGATGACAGCTGTCTGAAAACATTCATTTCAGAGAGAAAGACTGTGAATAAAACCTGCATACTAGACACAAAAATAACTTAAAAAGTTTAGTAATTCACTTGTAAATGTAAATGTATTTAATATAAAATAAATATTAAACAGTAACATTTTGCCTGTTAATTGTCAGGCCCTGTTTACACCTGGTATTAAGATTTGAAATTGGACATTGCATTATTATGGAAACGGTACTTTCAAAACTTTTAAAGGGGCTTAATTTTCATATTTATGAACAACTTGGTTAAACATATGACTTTCAAGCTATTTTCAAGCAATTTTAGTGTCCAAGTTATTTTGTAATTTACAGTTAGGGGTGTGCCATAACATCCCATCCACATGATAAAAAAAAGTGTCATATCGCGATATCAATGATATAGCGGTGCGATGACGTATGGCGCATTTACGTTCCCTAGCGCGCACAACAACAACATCTGTCTGAGAGTAAGGGCAGCATGTCAGCCTAAGATGACGATTTTGTACATAAAAAGGGAGCTATGATAATTAGACGATATTTTGCTGTGTGTGTTATTGTGCCGGTACCTCGGCAGGTTTAGGACTGTCATGGACGGCTGGCTCCTAAAGTTTTTGATATTCTTCATATAATGTGTGGTGGGCAGTTCACAACAACAGAAATGATCTTTTCCAATACATTTCAATTGATCTTTTGATTTTTACCTTTTTATAGGCATTTTTACCTTTATACATTTATTTTTGAAACCTAATTATTTACATGCATCTTTTGTCAAAATCATAAATGTAATCAAATGTAATTATAATAATAAGACACAATAGGGCTGTTACCAATCAAATTAAATAAGTATCAACAAAATTCTTCTTTGCAAAGGAGAGGAAACACAGAAGCTGCATTTGAAGTGGCATTTAGATGCATTTACACTGTTTAATGCAGCTCAGAGGTGCCAAATGAATAACCTGCAGATACAAATGCATAAATAATGTTGTTTATGTTTTAAACATAAAACATTGAATATTTAGCATGACAAGCAAGTCCCACATCAAGATGTTGGGTCTGGGAACATTTGGCCATTTGGCAGGGCTCAATCCGAGGCGGGATAAACCGTTGTCTTTGAAATTCCCTCTACACGCAATAGGATAGCGCTACAACCAACCAGAGCCAGGAAGAAGGTGAAGCGGAGCTAGTTGATAGATTAAACTTTCGCCGTATTCCGGTCGGCAAAACTCAGAACACGTCTTCCTTTCTTAAGAATGACTTCAGTGCCGTTCTTTGTTCTTTTCTTAAAGAAAAGCTTAACTCCAAGTCTTCCAGAGTCTCAGCCAAAGCCGATTCGAAAGACCGCTGTTCGCCAGCTTCTTTGTTTACAAGTAGCATGCAGAACGCCGCAACTCTGCTGTCATTATGTTAAGCCCGCCCACCGACTCTATACACGATGTGATTGGCCTGACTAGAGTTTGGTTTTCCCAGCACGCAAGCCAACGGAGAGTTGCTAGACGACCCTGGCAGCTACATTTGCTGCCGCTGGGGTGCATCTAGATTTCTAGGCTATTGAATATTGATATTTTAAATTATTTTAAATCCACCAGTAGGTGGCAGCAAGGCACAGTTAACAAGCGAGTCATAAAAATTCAACCGATAAATTAATATGGCGGATTCATTCCGGAACGAAGCATTTGACTGTCATTGGGTGTTTCTCAAATGGAAGGCTGCGTCCTATGAAGGCTGCATATCTCCGCTGACACATCATCAAACGTCGCCGAAGGCCATCTCAATTTGAAGGATCTTTGGAAGGCAGCCTTTGTTTCGCGTCCTTCATTTTGTAGGACGCATCGGATGTATCCCTCATGGTCTAAAATCACCCACAATCCTTTGCGCACATTCCAATTCATGACAATAAACTGACAGAAAATTAGTTGGTACTGAGCTTGTCTGAATTTATTATGAAATATAAGACAAAAATAATGTTTTCGGACATAAAAGCATAGATGTTATATTTTGATTTGCAGTAAATTCATCACTAACACTAAACTGACAATATTGTAAGCCACTGGGAGACCGCAGACGGCTGTCATTCACTGTATTGCATTTATACAAAGCAAGTTAAATTTGTAATACAAAGTATTTTTTCAAAATTAAGTTTTAATAGTATTTTCGCTTTGTGACCGCAGGGGCGGGAGCCTGCGTGACGTAGCCATGCGCACTTACTAGATCGTCTCATTCTAGCATTTAATTGCTGAGGAGGACACTAGCCTACAAGCCTCAGAAGGACTGGACTAGGAAGGATGCAGTCTCTCTAGGATGCAGCCTTCCGTTTGAGAAACCCATAATCTATCTTAGGTCATCGAATCATTGATTCAACTGATTCGTTCAAAATGCTGTTTCATTCACGCCCTTAATTATGCAGAACTTTAAGGCTTTATATAATGTAAACAAATGAGCTATAAAAAATGTTTTAGCCATTCTACTTCCTCCTCCTTTTGTTTAATGGTGATTTACATAACCTACTTAGTGCACATCACCACCTATTTGTTGGTTGTGCAATAATGTTTTCAATCTTTCAAAAATGTTCTTTAATTCACTGACAATAAGGATTATATTGTTTATTTGATGCTAATTAATCGAATGAATAAGTTAACATTTAAACATAACCTTGTTATAAAAGTGCTTTAGAATTAATATATAAAATTGTATATTATATAACTGTAACTATATAACAAATTCAGTTATATTAATATGACTATATTACATAATACGCATCTGAATACCTCTTAAACAAACTAACCCTGGAACATAACCCGTTCCGGAGCAAAATTATGTTCAGAGAGTGAGCTGCTACTGCTACTTACATACCCTGAAAGTCACCTCCGTCTTTGGAACCGAAAGTTGAGGTTATACGCTTATTACTCTTAAACATACCTGGGTAAGACGCATAACCTGCTTTCTGGAATACCCCCCTGATGTTGAACCTGTAAGCACTGCACTGTGTTTACAATGTGAACAGCGTCAGAGACTGACACGGAAGAGAAGAAATGTTGAATAAATTAGTTATTTCGGGGGCTTTTTTGCACACAAAAAATATTCTCGTCGCTTCATAACATTAAGGTTGAACCACTGGAGTCACATGAACCATTTTAACGATGTCTTTGCTACCTTTCTGGGCCTTGAAAGCGGTCTTGATTACATTGCAGTCTATGTGGGGTCAGAAAGCTGTCAGATTTCATCAAAAATATCTTAATTTGTGTTCCGAAGATGAATGAAGGTCTTACGGGTTTGGAACGACATGAGGGTGAGTAACTAATGACAGAAATGTCATTTTGGGGTGAACTAACCCTTTAATGAATTAAAAGTATGAAATGACGAAAAATATTTATTCATATTTACCGTTGCAGCTGCCCTCCCAAATCGGACAATGCTGAGATCATTGAAGTCCACATTTTTGCTGTACAGGTAAATTCCTGACGATGCAAACACTGCAGTGGCCACAGATGATACCTTCAGTAGCCGAACAGCCATGTGAGGAACTGCAAAAAGACAGATAAACATTATCTATCAGCATCAAGCAGTTGACCCTGTAGTAAGCCTATCATACTCAAAACATCAGCAGATTTAAAAACAAATAGTAAATCACACTCAAATGCAGTATTAGATTCTGATTAGAATAACTGATATTTCATTTCTCATAATGTTTCACATGTGCCTTCCCATACGGAGTTTGTAAATAACAAACATATAATTAATGGGATGCTAATATAATTTCAGAAATAACACATAACAATAAACAGTTTGATAAACTTTGTGGGCGTGGCATTTAAGTTGTGACGTCGTTGTTTATTCATGATCAACTTGGGCTCATCATGATGCTTTTAGAAAACGCAGCCCTAGTTTACACAACCGAAAGCAAGTAGCGTTATATATCAGATGTATGAATGAGGTAAATTAAACTCCACAGCAACACAGTTTAAGCAAAAGCATATCGAAGCACATGTAATCCAGTTTCATTCATAATATCAGTCGGTGTATTGAAAGACACGGTCAGCTGATCACAAATAGTGTTTGTGTTATACAAGCGCTTGCGTAACACACAGAGAGAACATAACTAAATAACCGACAGCGTTTTATCACATGATGTTAATAACTGTGCTGAATTAAGTATTGTTAGAGAATCATAAAGCAGCGGATTGATTTACCTTCATTTACTCACGCTGTCATCCACTAACCGGTGTCGCTCTGTGACCTCTAAACTCCGGCTTCTCCGTTGACGTGCGCGGCGCAAAGCATCATGGTCAATGTAGTTTAGAGAAAAAGACCCATTCTTTGTGGTTTGGATTGGAAATTAAATAAACATTCAATCATTTTAAGCTTTTGATCCATATTAAGACATTTTTAATGCAAGCCAAAACAGTCCTGATTTAATTTCTTACACATATACATTCTTGTGATTGAAACTTACGCAAGGCACACATTACAAAATGTAATCACAACTATTTTTTTTCTAATCAACGATATGATTGAGCATAGCAATAAAAACCATTCCAACCACATTCTTCTTACAGAGAGAACCTCAGTCAAAAGATCTATTTTAAAATGTATTTCATAAACACATTATATACTCCTTTTCTTTGAGGTGAAGAGGACAAGGTAGTGATGGAGCGTGACCAGATTTAACATGACATGAGCTCGGACAGATAATGTGACCGGAACATTGGCAGAGTCATCTTAGATGCAGCCTTGATTAACCTCTAAATAAATTAACCACACTGATGAAATGATCCATGCATCTGCATAACCCAAGTTATACATAAAACTCTTAAGTTATTACTCAACTGTTACAAGTAAAAGTAATAAGGAATTAAGTCAATTTTGCCCAAGCATCTCTAATTACAATATATTTTCTAATTATATAAAGTACCGGTCAAAAGTTTGGAAACATTACTATTATTATGCTACTATGCTCAACAAGGCTGCATTTATTTGATAAAAAATACAGGGAAAAAACAGTAATATTGTGAAATATTACAATTTAAAAGAATGGTTTTCTATTTTAATATACTTTAAAATAGAATTTATTTCTGTGATGCAATGCTGAATTTAAAGCAGCCATTACTCTGGTCACATGATCCTTCAGAAATCATTCTAATATACAGTTGTGCTGCTTAATATTTTTTTATATAACCTGTGACACTTTTTAGAGGATTTTTTGAGGATTAAAAAGTAAAAACAAAAAAACATTTATTTGAAAATATAAATCTACACTACCGTTCTACATTTTGGGGTCAGTCATTTTTTTCTTCTTCTATTTTTAAAAATAGAAAAAAAAGTATCACAGGTTCCAAAAACACATTAAGCAGCACAGCTGTTTCCAACATTGATCTGCAGTGGATTATATATTTGTATATATATTTATATGTGTGTGTGTGTGTGTATGTGTCTATTTTTAGAGAATTTGATTTTGAAGGCTAAAATCCTAAAATCTATTCAGACACAAAGATAATATTAAATAGTACACTAGCAAAGAAAATAATATAATAATCTGTAGCCAACACAGCAAAAGACTTCAAAATATCCCATTTTATTCGACTCACATTTCTTTACATTTCATTGGACGTTCCATAAGAAAAAAAACACTAGACAAGCAGTCAACACAACAATGATCAAAACTCATTAAAGTTTGGCTTCTTGAAAACAAGCATGCCAAGTGAAGACACATCCACAATAAATAAAGAGTTCTCTGTTACTGAAGACACAACACTTGAGATGTGAAATCAGAACTCTTCAGATGTCCTCTGCTTCTTTGTTCGATCTTCTTCCGGAAAATGGCTTTCTGTTTTTTTGCACCTGGAGCTATGTTAAAAAAAAAAATAAGTAAATAGAAAATGACATTTTGATGCAGATGTTAAAACTATAACATTTACAAGGGCTTACTGCGCATGTGCACATCAATAATAAATATTAATTTTAAAAATATTTGCAATGTTTTAAGGGTATGATTTAGGGTGTGGGTGGGTGTATTGATGTTAATAAAGCCTCAAATCACATAAATATCATGCTGGTAGCACAATCTGATCGGTAGCATTTTGTGGACACTCACCTTTGCTCCTTCAATTAAATGAGGATCCTTTTGTAATGCATTCTGCAGCCCTTCCTCTGTAGTGAAGCCTATCCAGCAAAACCCCCGATGAAAACCTGTCTCTTTATCCTGCAAAACAAGAGAAAACTTGTTTCTCAAAGCTCAGCACGACGGGCATATTAAGAGAGTTGATAGACTGAATCGTATTTGTATACGTTACTTACAAATGGCACGAGACACTTCTTCACTTGGCCAAACTGCCCAAAGTATTCTTTAATCTCCTCTGAAAACAGAACACAGAACAGTAACACACGTAAGACAATTATCTGCTACACTTGCATATTATCAGAGATGCTTATGGTGGGTTATGGATAATGACTGATTTAATCAATTCATACGCGTATTATTTACAAATATGATGTATCTTCCTTTACTCACTCGTTGCGATGGTCCATGGTACTTTTGAAACAAATACTTCAAACACCTTCTTGCCAGCTGCTGTCGCTGCTGTCGCTGCCGTCGCTGCCATGTTTCGTCCTTGCCGAATGGAGCTTACGATGACCCTGACCACGTGACCAGAAGAAACAATATTTATTACCTTAAACTATACAATTTATTAACATAAATATCGCATTGTGATACCGTTTATGTTCGTAATTGTTATTTTATTTGCATTATGTAATAAATAAATAAAAAAACAAAGCGACACTTTGTATCATTGGCGTCAGAAGTAGAAAGGTCACATGGTGACGGCAAAGATGGCAGCCTCCATAGTGGAGCATGGAGAAGATGCTTTTAGAAAACTGTTCAAGTTTTACAAGAGGAGAAGTCCTCCTCCAGACTTCAGTGGGGTCATTAATTTCTCCAAACCTTGTAATGACAAGGTGAGACATTCAGACTTAATGAATATTGCGCATTCATTAACATTATGACATTATCCCCCGGTTTTACAGACAGCTTAAGCCTAGTTCCAGGCTAAAATGCACATTTGAGCTGGTTTAACTGAAAACAACTTGCACTGACATATCTTAAAATTTGTCAGTGCCATTGTTTTGTCTCAAAATGTACACCAGTAATGTTTTTTTCTTCTTCTAACTAACGTTTAAAAAACGACTTCCTAATTGAACTAAGGTCTAGTCATAAGCCCTGTCTGTGAAACCAGGCATGTAATACTTTCCAAAACGGGGTATTGTTATCATTAATCAGTTATTACAATATTTATGATCTATATTTATTAACGAATCTGACTATGAAAAATGTTTATTAAAAAGAACAATGTAATGCCAAGATGAGGCATTCAGATTTGAGGAAGATTGCGTATTTAAGTTTATGATTATAAATCTTTACTAAACTGTGCTAAGTATTATATTATATTATAAGAAGATTTGTGTGATTTTATGGTTTATAAAAAAAATAACGTGGCTATGAACTTTGTTTGTTAAACTACAACTACTATTAAGTAGTATATTACATGCTTAGCTTACACATGCAGAACTAGTTGTCGTAGTAGTATTGCTGTGCCTTTGTATTTTATTCAGTTTTGTGCTTCTAGTAATAAAATCTCGTTTGCTAGGTTTTCACCTGTGAACTTAACTCCACTCCTATAAGTGATGAAGATGTTTCTAAAGCTGGTCTTCGGCCAGTAAAAGACTGGAAAGCTTTTGGTTTGCATGGATATCCAGGTATGGTTTAGACGGTTTGAAATAATTGGCATACTGTATGTTCTCCAGAATGTAACGATTTTATGGGTTTGATATAGTGACAGAAGCCTATCATTAAATTCCTTATATGTAAGACGCGATTATATCAAAATCTCCTGTATTGCATAATACAGATTTTAATTTATTATTGCCGCCACTCTGATGGTTAAATGTTTTCAGAATTCCTATACAGGGTAGCCTGTTAATAACACAGAACACTCTATAAAACATGTTAAATCTTGCTCCTTAACATGCTGGTGTTATGGGAAGTCTTCCTGTTTACTTTTAATGAGATTAAATGAACTATATTGTCACTGTTGGAATATAGGTTTTATCTTTATATCCAACCCGTTCCTGCCGGGTTCTCAGCAGTACTGGGTAAAGCAGTGTCTGAAGATCTATCCACAGAAGCCCAACGTGTGTAACCTGGATATGCATATGTCATCTGTGGAGACTGAAAACATCTGGGAAAAAAGCATAGCTGTTATTCAGTAAGTCAAAGATCCTGCCATGCATTGGCAACTTAGAATCTTATTTTATTGTATATTATTTTGGTACTTTTTTTTTTTTTAGAATAAAACAAATGTTATATTTGTATATTTTGTAGGATCTGTGGCAATTATTTGAGTATAGATATGATATAGGTGTGCTGGGTAACTCCACTCTCTGATACTGAGCGTAACATCCCCATAGACACTTTTCTTGTGGCTAGGTCTGTGCTGGTAATTTTACTGTGGCCTAGATGGGTTTTGAGATTTGAGGTATTGCATTTACATTTACATTTAGTCATTTAGCAGACGCTTTTATCCAAAGCGACTTCCAAATGAGAGCAAAAGAAGCAACTAGAACAGTCAAGGGCAACAGTATGCAAGTGCTGTAGCAAGTCTCAGTTAATCTAGCTCAGAACACACAGGACAGGTTTTTTTTATTTTTTTATTTTGTTTTATTTTTTCTATTGCAGTTTGTTAGACCCCCTTTATTGTGTAAATGGTTTGTGCTACTGCACCGTACCTGATCCATCTCATGCTCTTCCTTATCTAAATGGCTCTGTGTATTATTGCAGGAGGAAAGGCTGTGGGAAAAGAGAGCCCAAAACTCTGCTAGAAAAACTGCGCTGGGTGACTCTTGGTTACCACTATGATTGGAACTCCAAGGTACTACATTCACTCTCTAATGTACCTTTTATGTGCTTTAGCAGTGTATCTAACACAAAATGTTATTTTAATGTTGGAGCCGATAGCCTCGTTGGCAGCGCTCTGACATGTAGTGCAGTTGCGCTTCGGGTGACCCGAGTTCAAGTCCAGGCTCGAGGACATTTCCCGATATCGCTCCCCTCTCTTCCACTTTGCACTCTGTCTACTCTATACTATCCTATCGCAATAAAGGCAACTCCTAGCCTGGATGCCAGCCGAACTTAGCCCCGCCCATAACATTTGAGGTCGGGAAGTTCGCTCTGGACTTGATCGGTTATGGAGCAACTATGCTCGAACCAGAGCTGTTCGGACCAATCAAATTGTCAGTGCGGGCTTCATACGATGATGGACAGATGCTCAACAGTAACGTAACCATGCACATCACCAAAGAGCGCTTGGGTTGAATTTGTTCTAATCCTAAACGGAGAACTTGTTCGTATATGGATTCATCCATACCTATTTCTCTTAAAAATTATGATCATGTTGGTAAGTACTCCGTCTATACTTAAACTCTTTTTTACAACACCAACAAAGATCATTTACACTCATCTTCTTCTTCTTCTACTACTTCCAGCGTGCAGTTGAGTTCTGTTGACAACTATGCATCGCTCAACATACGCCACTTACTCTGATTGGTTGGAGGTCTATCCAATTGAGTGCAGAGACATTTTCTTTTCTGATTCGGTTGAAATTCCCCTTAATCACAGCCTCATATTCTGACTAGAATTGAGTATGATGACGTCAAGCTAGGCAACTCCTAAAATAATGTTAAAAAAAAAAGAGATTTTTTATTTATTTAACTTGTGTACACTACCGTTCAAACGTTTGAAGTCAGTAAGATTTGTTTTGTGACAAAAATGTATTCATTTATTTGGCAGAAATAGGATGCAATAAATTGATCAAAGGTGACCGTAACCACTTTTACGTTGTTGCAAAAATTCAAATAGATGCTGTTCTTTTAAACTTTCTACTCATTAAAGTTTGTGCTGCTTAGTATTTCTTCAAAAATGCTGTTTTCAACATTGATAATAATAATAATTGTTTCTTGAGCAGTAAATCAGTATATTAGAATGATTTCTGAAGGATAATGTGACTGAAGACTGGTAGTAATGATGCTGAAAATTCAGCTCTGCCATCACAGGAATAAATTACATTTTAAATGCATTACAATAGAAAACATTTCAAATTGTAATAATATTTCACAATATTACTGTTTTTACAGAATTTTGTAATCAAATAAATGCAGCCTTGGTGAGCTTAAGAGACTTAAACATAAGCGTCCAAACATTACCCGTATGTACTAATACTGAAATTATTTTTATTTGATTTGATTTTATAATCATAAAAAAATATTTATAATATAATCATTTTGTTTTTTCAGCCAAAATAAATATTTCCCTGTGCCTATTGTGGCATTGTTTTTTTTCCTGGAGTGGGAGGGAGAAAATCGTAAAAATCGTATTGTCCAGAATCGTATTATCATTATTTGCTCCTTTCAGGACATTTCATCTCTAATTGTACAGGCCTGATGTCTGCCTGTCTCATTTATATGCTAATTACATAAAAGTGTTTAGTCTTCTGTCCTATTAAATCAGTCAGGAGGTGCACACCGGATTCATTAGCTCTGATGTTAGTTTGACACCGCCAAACGTCTGACGGCAATCAGTGAATTTTAAGCAGACTCTTTCCACCTCCCTTTAAGTAGAACTGAAGGCTGAGGCGCTCACTCCGCTCGGATCAGAGCTAATTCAGCTCTTTGGAGAGGCTGTGCTCATATGATTGTCCATTGATTAGACTTCCATGTATAACTGCTGACAATGACCCACTGTGAAAGCTACAGAGCAGAAAGAACGCTGCAAATGCTCTTTTATCAGTTATGTCAATCATTGATAAGGGCGGCATGAAGGAAGTTGTTATAGACTCGTCCTTCTATAGTGACGTATATCCGAGTGAAAGGGCTTCTCAAACAAGAAAAAATGTAGGATGGGACTTGATTTTGTCCATGGAGAATTGATTGGATCGCTGGATAATTGTGGTTTGCTATACACGTCATCAGTGAAGAGATGTCGCTTTGAATAAAAGCATTTGCTAAATGACTGCCTGCTTACCTCTTATAACGAGAGGCATTTTTACTCTATTGCACTATGATTACTATTACTACTATTCTGACATACTTTTATTCCGCAGACTTACTCCCCAGATCACTACACTCCCTTCCCCAAGGAACTTGACTCGCTTTCTCACAAAGTGGCAGCAGCCTGTGGCTTTCATGGTTTTAACGCTGAGGCGGGCATTCTCAACTACTATCGATCGGATTCGTCGCTTGGAATCCATGTTGACGAATCAGAGCTCGACCATACCCGACCTTTGTTGTCTTTCAGGTGAGGAATATTTATTAATATAAGAAATTCATAACCCCATTTCATGTAAATGAGACTGAAGAGGTTTGCTCAAGTCATGTGTATCTTATCATAACATCTTATTAGTGCACATGTAAACATTGTTTGTGTCCAATATTACTTGGGTATTTCAGAAAACAAAATTAAGTGCATGTAGCGTTTTATCCATACAGCATAAGAAATGCATTCATAAACACTTTTTTCTTTTGATGTTAGTTTTGGACAGACTTCCGTTTTCCTGTTGGGTGGGACTAAGAGAGAAGACTGTCCCACAGCCATGTTCATGCACAGCGGAGACATAATGGTGATGTCAGGACCCAGCCGCCTACTCTATCATGCAGTACCCTGCATTGTCCCCGCCCCTGCTGAAAATGTGCTGCCACCCTGCCTGGCCCAGAGACTAGAAGCAGAGGCGCAGGATGATGACATCATCCAAAGCGTGTCAGTGGAGGATTGGGAGGTTTGCTCCTGGTACTTGCAGACGTCTCGGGTAAATGTGACCGTTCGACAAGTACTCGGTTCCGGTCAGGACTTCCAGAGTCCACAGGCGTCACATTTATCAAGCTGTGAGGAATCAGAGGAAGAAACTCAAAAAAATAAGAAGAGGAAAACCAAATCAGGCTATGAGCGTGATGCTTAACATGTCTTTTTTTTTTTGGGATGGGATCGATGTTTTATTTATTTAAAATGCACCTGGTATTAAAAATTGTACATATGACTGCAAATAAATGTATTATTATTGTGATCTCTTCCAAGATAATGACTCTTCGTTCCAGAGCAGGTGTTGAAAATGCGCAACTGCTTATGTGCCACGTCAAGTCAGCTCGGCTTAAAGCGAAGTCCTTCATTTTACCCTGTCATGACCAACTTCACACACAATGCTTCTCAGTCTGTAGAACAGCAGTGACATTCAGTCCAGTCTGTGGTGAGTCGTGACAATTTGCCAGGCACAGGTCTGTTGATTTAAGGCTGGTTGCCATGTTTGCTCACCCAAGGCTGTAACACTAAACAGACCTGACCTTCAGAGGAAAACCAGGGAGACTGCGTATAATCTTTTTAATCTGGTCAAGCGGTGTCACGACATGTCAAAGCCAGTGTGAGATTGCCTATGACAAGTTCCCCAAGGGACCCAGGTTGACATTGCCATTGTCACTGAAAACTCTGGGGTCCTGTGTTACCATGGTGAATAAACACTTCTGACACTGCGTCTGCCTCTTGTGAAACACTATCAAAAGTTCATGTCAGCATGTGAGATTTGTAAGATTAATGTTTCTGGTCTTTTACATGCTGTAAAAACATAAATGCTCTGCAGTGTTTACCTGTCTGTCTTTTGTTGTCATGGTAGTTTGAGTTGATGCGAGATGTCACCTGGTTTGCCACATCCTGAGGCTGGGGTGGGTTACATGCCTGAAAAACATGGTAAAACCATGGTACTTTGATATAGGCTACTGTGGTATTCATGTACTTACAATATGCCAAGGTACCTCTTGGGATGAACACTTGAGAATGGTAAGAATAATATGGTTTTACCATGCTACTTGTCCAAATAAATGTAATTTTACCACAGTATAAAAAAAAGGAAGACTGGTATTGTGGTATATTGGCTACCATACAGGATGTTAACCATATTCATGTACCATAGTATTTACATGGTACTTCAAAGAATACCATGGTATCATCACAGTCCATATCCCAGTCCACGATGCACGAACCTATGGCAAGGACGCGCAAACCAATCAGGTCCCTTTCCCAAAATGGGCATGACCTACGGCTATAAAAGCCCCCCTTATGCCATAGGATTCAGATTTAATCTCCTTCAGTTTAGTTCCCTTCACTGACCTCCGGATTGAGAAGTCGCCGCCATCGAAAAGGCCTTCAGTGAAACGAGCCACCTGCTTTGCAGTTCTGAGGATGCCGGTTTCCTGTCTTCACTGGACTCCGCCTTCAGCCCACTGTTTCAGCTGCGCCATCCGGCATGCTACATATATCCTTTTTTAAGCTGTGTATGTGTTCGTTGTTGCAACTGACACACTCACAAAAAGAGCAGGCATTGTTTCAAATTTCTCATGTATCATGTGCCTCGTGCAGAGGCCCCCTCTACGGCAGGGATCGTCACATCCTTTGCACTGCGGGTTTAAGCCGTGACCACGCTGAAGCTGCACTCTCTAAGCACGGCTGCCCGGAGTGCGATGAAATGGCGCTGTCGACCCTGTGGGCTCGACTCGCCAGCTTCAATGAGGACCCTGCCACCTCCGCTTTCCCTCTTCTCTCGCTCGGGCCGTGCAGAAAGAAGCGCCGCTAACAGAGAATACCAAAGTCAAGTCATGTCACCTTTATTTATATACCGCTTTTTGCAATGCAGATTGTTTCAAAGCAGCTTCACAATGGTAACAGGAAAATAATGCAACAGAATTTAATAGAAAGTATTATAGTTAAATATTTAGTGTCCCCAACTGAGCAAGCCAAAGGCAACAGTGGCAAGGAACCAAAACTCCATCAGGTGACATAATGGAGAAAAAAACCTTGAGAGAAACCAGGCTCAGTCGGGGTGCCAGTTCTCCTCTGGCCAAACGAACAAACAGTGTATGATTATGATTCAGGCAACATTACAAATCAGAAGTCATATTAGATTGGAACATTCAGAGTAGTTGTCCAGTTCCATCTGGTTGAAGATCGGAGTCATCAAGCAGGAGACGGGCTTGTTGATGTCGATGAGGCCATCACAGGGGAGAGTCTAGTTGACACGGCCTCTGCTGAAACTTCAGGGCTGTCTGGCCCGGATCTGGCTGACAACAGTAAACCTCGGGATAAACAGAGAGACTAATATTAGCGTAGATGCCATTCATTTTATGATGTAACATCAGGTGTTATTGGAAGTGTCCCCGGTTCCGGCAGACCTAATTAATGCAGCCTAAACAATCATTTAACTGATTAGAATAATATAAATTAATAATGTTCTATGTGTATGCCATAGTAAAGAGATGTGTTTTAGTCTAGATTTAAACTGACAGTGTGTCTGCTTCCCGAACAGTGCTAGCAAGTTTAGGTGCTAAATAGGAAAAGAGCTCATTCAAGTACTGGGGAGCTAAACCATTTAGTGCTTTGTAAGTAATTAGCAAGATTTTAAAATGTATACAATGTTTAATAGGGAGCCAGTTCAGTGTTGACAGAACCGGGCTAATATGGTCATACTTCCTGGTTCTAGTAAGAACTCTAGCTGCTGCATTTTGGACCAGCTGTAGCTTATTAATTAAGCGAGCAGGGCGACCACCCAGTAGGGTATTACAATAATCTAACCTTGAGATCATGAACGCGTGAACTAACTGTTCAGCATTTTGCATTGAAAGCAAGTGCTAGAGGGGACGCATATACAGTAGGCCCAGTTTGAGTACTGCTGATGCTGAGGCCTAACATCCTCTGAAAACGTTTGAGAGGAGTGTAATTGCCAGCTTTGAACGACGCCACTAGGCGCTGGATGGTGAGCATGTGCTGTGACGTAAGCCGCACTCTCATTCGTATTGAGTCCAAGACTGTTCCCAGAAAGGAAATATTATGGCTGGGAGACAGTGGCAGTGTTGATCCTGAGACCCAGACATTCTAGATGGCTGAGGAGCCAGAACCTGTGAGTTATTAACTGCGCCTCTGATTGGGCTATAACCAGCCAATCGTCGAGGTAGTTCAGTATTCGCACTCCCCGTAGTCTCAGGGGAGTGAGGGCCGCATCCATGCCCTTCGTAAATGTACGGGGTGCTAGGGATACACTGAATGGTAGGACTGTATTGATAAGCCTGCCCTCGAAGGTGAATCTCAAGAATGGTCTGTGGCGGGGTGTTATCTGAATGTGAAAGTAAGCATCTTTCAGATCCAATGTGAAAAACAGTCCCCTGGGCGAAATTGCACAAGGACTTGTTTTGTTGTCAGCATTCTGAACGAACATGTGATAAGCGCTTTGTTCAGATGTCTGAGATCTAGGATGGGTCTGAAACCGCCATCCTTCTTTGGAATGAGGAAGTAGCAACTGTAAAAGCCTGCTTCTCTTATTGCTAAGGGGACAGTTTCTACAGCCCGTTTTACTAACAATTTCGACACTTCGGTACGAAGCATGTGACTCACGTCGCTTCTCACCGATGTCTCGACCACAGTGCAAAAGCGCGGGGGTCTGCGAACAAACTCTAGCGAGTAACCTTGTTTTATTATGTTCAACACCCACTCTGATATACCGGGGATGGCCTCCCAGGCAAGGGGTTGAATTAAGTCTGGGGATTGGCCGCTTAATATGTAAATGTAATAGGGACCCGGTCGCCCTGCCTTTTTTTGCTTGTGACACTGTAAGGACAGCACTTATGTGTAGTGGTGTGCACTGTGTAGTGGGTGCGCAATCTACATTTAGCACACGCCCGTCTCGGTGGTGGTTTTCGTCGCGTGCAAGGCTAGGTCAGAGGCGCTGTGCAGGTCTTTGAATGCCTCAGGATCAGGGCCAGACTCATCCAGAGAACGGAGAAGTTTGGCCTGAAACACTTGAAGAACAGCCATCGTATGTAGAGCCAAAGCCGCCTGGCTGGCGGAGGCGTATGCTCGACCAGTAAGAGCTGACGTAGTGCGGCAGGTGCGTCACTTTTGCCTAACATCCCCTAGCGGAGGGCGGGCAAAGATGTGCAGCGTCCTTTTCCTCAAGAAGGGGGAGACTCTTGTAACCTTTTTCCTTCACACGATTACACGATTTCGTCAGCTCGTCGTGAACTTCCAGGAAGAAGGGGGCAGGATGAGATCTTCAGGATGAGACCAATCGAGCCCGAGGTCTCCGATGGCCCTGGTCAGCAAGCGAATGGGCTCAGCATCGAGGCTGGCTCTGACACCACTGGTGCTGGCTTAAATAAAAGGTACAGGGTCAGCGATGGAGCCTGACCATTTCTCACTTCGGGATGCAGCGAGTGAAAGGCTGTCATCCTCATCTTCCTCCGCTTCTGGTCCGCTGAAAGAAATAGGACCGGCCGCTAACTGAGAGGGGCGCTGGTCATCCTGGGTGAACAAGACCGGTGAAGGGGATTCTGAGAGCAAGACACGTGGTGAGTGCTCCGGCGTGGGCTCGCTCGTCTGCTCTGAAAAAAAAAATCCACTCATTCACTGCTATAGGAGAGGAATAATTGCCTAAAATCGTTAAATCATCTAAATCAACAACATGTATGTTAGACCCTATACCGACTAAACTACTAACAGAGATGCTTCCAGAGGTCCTAGATTATCTTCTTAATATCATTAATTCATCCTTGTCATTAGGATATGTACTGAAAACCTTTAAGCTGGCTATTATTAAACCTCTCAAACCTCTTATTAAAAAAAACGCAACTTGATCCTACAGAACTAGTCAGTTACAGGCCAATCTCAAATCTACCCTTTCTCTCAAAAATACTAGAAAAGGCAGTATCCTCACAACTATGTTCCTTTTTAGAAAGAAATGGTATCTGTGAGGATTCCCAGTCAGGATTTAGACCGCATCACAGTACTGAGACTGTTCTCATTAGAGTTACAAATGATTTGATCTTATCATTCGGTCGTGGTTGTATCTCTCTATTAGTGTTACTTGATCTTAGCGCTGCATTCGATACTATCGACCACAACATTCTTTTGAATAGACTCGAAAATTATGTTGGCATTAGTGCAATTGCATGCTTTAAATCATACTTATCTGACCTATATCAGTTTGTAGCAGTAAATTAAGAGATATACCGCTCACAAGTTCAATATGGAGTACCACAAAGCTCAGTGCCCTGAGAGGAGGGAACGAGTATTGCTTAACCCGCCGTGCTATTGTGTTTAGATCAGGGGATCGCTTCAGTCGATTTAAACCTGAATCCTATGGCGTAAGGGGGGCTTTTATGCCATAGGCCACGGCCATTTTGGCGGGCACTGACACGCTAGGGCGCGAAGCACCCTGATTGGTTTGTGCGCCTCAGCCGTCTCACCATAGGTTTGTGCAGTTGCCGCAGCACAGCCAATCAGCACGCTAGTATGCTCTGTTTGGATCTACTGTGCAGCTGCACTGCGTTTTACATATAACAAATTATAAGGATCATTTTTGGCTTCAACACTTGATAACCTGATGAATATGTGACACTCAGGACATGAGTAATGCAACTGACAATTTAGCTTTGCCATCACAGGAAAATATTTTCAAATGTAAAACGGTTATTTGATAATATTTCGCAATATTACTGTTTTTACTGTATTTTTTGATCAAATAAATGAAGCCCTGGTAAGAGACGATAGTAGGCCTATATTGACTTAAAGACCCATGGTCACTTTGCGAGTAAAAACACTACAGTTTGTTCAATGCTGTTTAATCCCAATTTTTAGTGTATTTCCCTGCATGTGATTTTCAGGGCTTTGTAAAGCAATAATTCCTTTATTATTAATCCAGCTGTCCTTCTGAGACGCCGCGGCTGTCTTGCGAGTACAGTGCTGGATTAATTACCTCCTGTTTTTGCTTATTGTGTGACTGAGGGAGGCTGCATAGAAAGAAGAGGTAATTGGTTTTTGCGAAAGGCCTTTCTGCCGGCCATTTAAGAAAGCCACACAAACACCTCTCCATTAACCAAAGCAATTGTCACTTACCCAAGAACATTCCGCTGAGACAGTTCCACCAATGGCGTGATGGTGATTATCCTATTTTTTTTGGGTTCACGCAAGTTCCTGTATAATTACATCAAATGAGAATGCATTTCAATTCAATTGTCTGAAACCAAATTATTCCCTTACTCCCTGAAGAATTAGCTCCCTGTTCTATAAGTGCCCAAAAAGTGAAATTCTCAAGTTTCCTACAGAAGTCAAAAGGTCATTGAACATAGCATTATGTAAAATGCTATTAAACACCCACAGCCCCCGGAGAAGCATCAAGTATGTAGAAAGAGCTATCTGCGAGTGAAGATGAGGAGGCTTTCCTCTTCTAGCACCGCCACGCATGCCAGACCGGTTCTAGGTACCACATCCATTTCAAAGTAAGCAGAAAGGCCCTGCCCTCTCAGATAAAATTATACGCTGTCAGGATGATGTATGTAGTCATATAATTTTTATTGCTGCCACTTTATCTGCTCTTCCTGCTGGCACCATGTTTCTGCCCTGTTGCCCTCCCGTTTTCCCGCATCCCTCCCATTACTCTGTCATTACCAGTCACTGGCAGGAACCGGCGGCAGGTGCAAGAGTGCGAGACCTGCTCGGCCCTCTACGGCTCTGTCTTAAATCAGCAGACAGAACGATCAAGTTGTGCGTTGACTCCATGCAACACAAAATTTACAGCAAAGTCAGTCACACATCCATCACCGAGGAAGATGAAGCATCGCATTAGATTACAATGTAGTCCATTTGCATGAAACCTTTTATCTATTGTGAGAGCTTTTCCTGCAGTGTTTATCTTACAAGGTGAGCTATGACAGAAATATGAAGCTTGAAGTAAATTCCTGAATTCAGTAGTTGTATACTATTGTTTGAGTGTGGTAGATTTATTTGCAGGTATGTGCAGTAAATATAAAATTATATTTATATAGGTAGCTTAGTTTATCTAATATTATTGCAATATAATACAATTAAGTGTTTTTATAAAACAAAAATGTAGAAAATATATATTTAAATGTTATATAATATTATGATAATTTTTCTTTATTATATATTTTCTGCACAGACATACCAGGGGGGAAAAATCTACCACATTTAAATAGTTGTATACAACCATACTGAATGCAAGAATTCATTTCAAGCTTCATATTCCAAACAATATAATAATACAATATTGTATAAGATATGTTTATATAAATATTATAAAATTTTACAGTAATTTCTGTTTTATTGTGTATTTTTATATTTAGTCATAACATGTCCTGAACTAAATACTATTTATTTATTTAAAGTTTCATATTTTTATTCATAAATATAATATTGTATAGGTCAACCCAAATAGTATATTCGACCTTTATTTTTATTTTTGATAAAGTTAAACTTTAGCTTTATTTTATTTGACTGTTTTGCTGTACTTGGGCTTATTTGAGGTTTTGTTAGGGTAATAATTTTAAGAACTTGAACTTGTGACAAATGGGTTTGGTATCTGTACATTTATTATTTCATGTAGATAAATAAGACATTTTAACATATGTATTTATTTATTTTGCTGGTGGTAGTGTTACCATGGTACAGTGAGCACAGTGATGTTTTCAGAAGCTAATAATTTCGAAAATCGAGAATACTATGCTACTACCACTGTAAATGTCAAAAGAAACAGCAGTTCCATGGAAGGATATGTTTTGTATCCATAATGCATCAATAGTACCACCACAGCCCTTTTTGAGGGGGAGGGGAAGGGGGAGGGGAAGGGGGAGGGTGGGGGGTATGGCAACACTATCACATTCACATCTGTGCACCTATAGGTGCTAAAATGTGCTTGAGTACAACAATTTATTCTCAAGTCAAAGAGAAAATGTGGGTTTACCTTCAAAAGCCCTCATTTTGGGAGCTAATTAAAGAACATTAGCTTTGCAAATTGGGGCAAAATTGCGTTTGCTGTGTCATTTTTATAATCACTACCATTACCAATAATTACTGCAGCAGTCGCATTAAGATGCAGGACAGTGGCTCTGGGAACAGGCTTGTACCCTCATTCCCTTAGCAAAACACTCCCCCTAGTGTCTCCAAACATGATCATTTAACCAAAATCAACACTGTTCCTAAACATTGAGCACAGCAGTCAGGCCAGTGCTCCTTTCTTACTTGATTTCCTTTTACGCTTTCATCTGAATTAAGTTGCTGAGCTTCTCATTGACTGCAATGTGAGTCATCTTGTCTACCTTTACTGACTGATGGTGTGGGTTTTCCACACCATTAGCATGCTTAGCTTTTGCCCTTTCTTTGTGGTTTAAAGAGCACCCAGAGCTTGTCAGAACAGCTGCTTAGAGTCCTGTGAGATGATGAGCTGATCAGAGACAACATTTCGCCATTGTGGATAGTCCGGAACGACAGCGCCGGAATACCAAGTGTCTGTCATAATGGAAGTGGGATTTTAGATGTTCCATTTCACAAAGTAAAATGCTGTGCAGCCTATTTATTTATTAGCTATTCATTAGCAAAATAATTAGATGCTGAATGCACAATTCATTCAAACTTAAATGAGGAAAATTAAGAGGGCAATGAAATCGAAATGGTTCTGTCAATTTATGTGATGTTCCATAGTTTTATGAGAGCAAATGTGTGCTGATTTTCCAAGTATGCATCTTTGTGTAGTCATTTATATTAAGAGTGACATTTTTAATAGATTGTAAGTCCACAACTGTAAAATCATTTAGTATTGATAATGCAGCATTTGCATATTCTAATTACTTTTAGACAACGGCGTAAGATCTATATTATGTGTGTGTGTGTGTGTGTGTGTGTGTGTGTGTGTGTGTGTGTGTGTGTGTGTGTGTGTGTGTGTGTGTGTGTGTGTGTGTGTGTGTGTGTGTGTGTGTGTGTGTGTGTGTATATATATATATATATATATATATATATATATATATATATAGACCATTATGTATCTTGATTTTTCCAACCTATTTCTCTCAACTCTCCGTTTTTTTAAACGCCTGTCTCTCTTTGTTCAGCTACTGTAGTGTATAGCTCTACTTTGTAGTTTAAGCTTTCAGACACTTCACACTCAACCGAGTGTTTGAAATGTCACTGAGTGCTATACTTTCCAACACAATTTAAGCCTTTCAAAGGTCACTCTATTCAATGGCCTGTGCATTCTGTGAATTTGTTTCTTTTGTTTTTCTTTTTTTCTTTCGCTTATAGTTGTGAGGGCAATGACAGATGAGTACGGTTTTGTCTCATCACACAAACTCTTCTCCCGTCGTGCCAGAGTAACTCAGTGAGCTCCGCGCTTGTGTTCTCTCATGAGCGACGCTGATGGCTGTAGCTAGGAGACATGTATTTCTTTTTTATTTCCTGCCTTCACGAGCAACACATTGATAATGTCAAAGTACAAAGTAAAATATACCCGAACTCTTGAATGCTGAGGCAGGAGAGGCCATAAATACTGTTTTGTTTGCTAATGCATAAATCACAGCTTGCCTCTAGAGTATCTTATAGAGTTGTTTTGTGAAACTATCATCTGTAAAGATATTGCATAGTCATTGATGTGGCACAGTGGTTTATCTGTCAACATTTTGAGTAGTTGTGCTCACAGGGGTGCTGGTTTGATTCTGACTTTTTTTTCCACCTTTCTTGCAACCACCGCTGTCAACAGTTAACCAATGAACATCTTTTTACTGTAGATTTTTACAGTATTTTCATGCTCCACTCAGCTTTTTTTAAAACTCCAACACAAAAATAACTAAATACTCAGAAAACTCTGGATTAGAAAAACAAGAACAGAACAACCAACAATATCCGACAAGAACAGACAAAATGAATAACAGTTGCACATGATAATCAAATCAAAGAGAAACCATAGAAACTGAGACACAGTAAACTGAACTGAAACAAATCAAACCCACCCAAAACAGAATCAAACACAGAATACACTTAACATATCCCCCTATCAAGAGGGGGCTAACTCGTGCCTTATTAACTATTAAAAATGACAAATAGTCCAATAGAGGAGGGCATGAAAGGGCTTAAGTGGGGGATACAGAGCAGGCATAAGGGGTGACCACTGGAGCTAGGGAGGAACGGACAGACATCTTAGGAACGGCCTCCTTGTCCGGCGCAAATCAGGCAGAATTCTCAGGTACAGCTGTCTTGGCTGACTTTGAACTGGCAGACGAGGTGGAAGTTGGAGGCAAGGCTGGAACACCAAAGACATTAATAACATATTCCACCACTATTCCCTTGGTGGCCGACGATGTTGCCGGCTCATGCACCTGGTCAAACGTGTTAGGCTCGGGCTCCGGGGCGATATATGGCTCAGGCGTCTGCTCTGGCATCGCAGCAGGCTCTGTCTGCGGTGGGCTCTGGCTTTCTCTCCCTTGGGATGGTGGTGGCAGGTAGCACATGTGTGATCCTCCTCCAGCTCACCGGTAATAGGGGAACCACAGTGTAACAGGACCCAGTGCACAAACTCCTGGAAGCTCCCTTGAGGCCCGTCTCCAGGCAGGCACGCTCTCGTCTCGATATTGAGGCTATCTTCATTGTAGTGTACTAGATGAAAAAGGTCTAAAAATTCCTCCGTGTGTCTCTCGAGGGAGCAGCAGTTATTTTACTAAACGCAAACTCAAAAATAACAAAATACTCAGACAACTCTAGACTAGACAAAAACACGAACAGAACAACCAACAATGTTCTTCTTATTTTTGTCAGTATTAGTGTGCTTTGTGTTAAATCTTATGTTACATAGTAAATGTTTATTGCATTATTTTTGTGTTATGTGTGTTACCATGATGGTGTTTTATCTGTGTATGACCCTGTGTGCCGTCTATATACGAGTATTGACCATGTTTTACGAACAAGCTGCTTATGATGAACTCTGATTCATCATGTGACTTTCTATTGTGCCACCTGTATTATTGAGGTGGTTATCACATTTAAAGGTAAAAGGCAGAGTTTGGTAGTTAAAGCAGGAATATTAACATTATATCACTTAAATGAAATATTTGGTTATGGTTGTAAGAATGCAGGCCTCCTGTAAAACTGGAAACACTGTCACAGTATTTTTATGGTGATTTTCTGGCAACCACTGCCAGTTTTTCTTAACATAAATTTAATGGGATATTTTTATAGTGTACATATTCTCCATTTTTTGAGAGAAGAGTTTTTTTTAAATCTCCGCAATGGTTGTGATTACAGTAGACCTTGTTCAGGTCAGCAGTCAAATTACTTTCTGTCTCTCTCACTGTCTTTCTCTCACTGTCACTCTCTTTTCATATCTCTCCTTCTTTCTGTCATAAAATCACAGATTAGGTGAGCAAATGTTCAGACACTCTGAGGAGTACCAGCTGCTGTTGTTATGGTGATGTGCACTTTCAGCAGGCAGAGCCCCTGGCTTCCCGGTGTGTTGATTATGGCCCATTATGTTATTTGCGCAGACATTGTTTTTAATCGGCCTGCACCCGTTGCCATGGCAACGTGGATGGAGCAATGATTTTGAGGGGCTGGGGTCTTGTGCTGTTTGTTTACTGGTCACATATTTCGATGTTTTGGTTAGCGGTGAGGAATGAGGTGTGTCTGAGGTGTGTGTGTGTGTGTGTGTGTGTGTGTGTGTACTTGCCTGCTGTTGCTCTCAGTGCAAAGGTATCCATTAACATCAAAGCTCCCGTTAGTCAAATGTACTACATTCTATTAATGTTCAAGCACAGTGACCTTAGCCAACCTCAAAATTTCAGTTCGCTCAGATTCAAGTTCGAATTTTCACTTAATATTCCTCAGTATCATGTAGTACTATAGTAGCCTACAGAATATTAATATGTTAATACATGCTAATCATTCTTTCAGAAAATGATAATCACTCAGAATCACAGATTAATGTCACTTACAAAAAAGTACCATGGTACTACCATATGTACCATAAAAGTACTATGGTATAAGTACACTTAAAAATTAAGGTTTCAAAAGAAGGTTTTCTAAAGAACTTTTTTAGAACCGTTTGTGCAATAGAAAGATTCTATGGATGTTAAAAGGTCTTCACGGAACCATCGATGCCAATAAAGAACCATTATTTTTAAGATTGCATCTACTTGGAAATGTATATACTGTCAGGAACGGTTGGGAGAAAAGGGAGCGTGGACTCAATTGCAGGAAGAATATGGTGGTTTTATTAAGTAACAAAATAAAACAAACACAAACAAAACACCCACGAGGGGGAAAACCAAACTTGACATAAACTAAACACAAGGAGCAGGAACATGAAGCATGACAGGGAACAGAAGACAACGATCCAGCATAGGACTTCTTCTTCTTCTTCTTCTTCTTATTTAACGGCGGTTGGCATCCAGCTTTTGTTGCATTACCGCCACCTTCTACTCCGGAGTGTGAATCAGATTCCAGTTTTACAATCTAACTTCCCTTTGGTAAAAAAAAAAAAAAACAACAGCATAGGACTGCAAACACAAGGAGACTATAAAGGGAACAAACAAGGCAGGATGATGAGGGAGAACAGGTGGGGCAAATCAATCAATAATCAGGTAACAAGAGGGGCGGGGTCAGGACAATAGACAAGAGACATGACAAACACAAGCACATAGCCAGAAATGACAAATACAAGACATGTGCTTACACAAGACAGACATATGACATATACTATGATACTTACAGTTTAATTACATTCCAGAAAGTACTATGGTATTAACATGTTTTTAACCATAGTATCACATGGTAATACTATGGTACTTTAAAATATACAGTTAGGCTGAAATTAACGGATAATGGAATGTACATGGTATTCCAATGTACTTCCAAAATATAATAGTACTACAATGGTAAATATCCAAAAATCATGGTAAATGGTACATGATCAATAGGCGAAGGTTAGAAAAATGTGTCAGAAATGGTAAAAAGTTTTACATTTTTGTTATAAGTTACTCAACTGTCAAATAAAAGATTATCTCGATTGATATAAATAATATAAACTAGATTTTGCACAAAAAAAAATCTATTTCTAGTCTACAATACAATATCATTACACAATCATTTAATATGCTTTAAGACAAACCATATGCAAATTCATAAGTCAACACCATTGCTGAATATTTTCTCCTTGAAACTGCAGTGAACCAAAAACACGGTTTGAAATCGCTGGTGTTTATTACGTCACAAACTACCTTGTAACCAATCACGTCAACATGCGGGTGGGCTTATTTTTCTGTTGATATGGAAAAACGGGTACATTTAGCAATTTAGCGGGTGAATTATTTATATGATGTATATTACGATGTTATAATGCACTTCATGATCCACTTATGTTCTATGATGTTCAAAGCGTTTCTAAGGATGCTGATTTTTAGAAGGCAGACTGAGATGGCGAACGGGAACATGGTTTGTGTAACATTAGCAAGCAACACAATATTAGCTGTTTGATAATGCAGTCAAGCCCGAGGCTAATCATATTAATTACCGTTATGTGTCCGACGTTGTAAAGAGCGATACTGTTATGCAGTGTTTACCTCAGTAAGTTGAGTAAAGTTGAGCGAGTGGGTCTCTGAGCTCTTGTGAGTGAGTGGAGGCGGGGGTGAAGAAAGGGTGTAGAGTTACATTCAAGCTATTTTAAAGCACAAAGATTTTTTTTCCCCACAGGAATAAACTTTAAATATGTAATTTTGGGTATCAAAGACAAGTTTTAAGGGATACAATTATTGACTACAGGGAGATTTTAAGTTCTTCTGAATTTCGCATGTCTGTGTCTTAGGATTTGGATTGTTTGGGCATGTACTTAACTGTGATATTTCAGACTAGCTGAAGGTGAAAAGACAATTGTTTACATTTTATCTAATATTTTGCATGTTGAGGAGAGCAAAATGCTTTGTGTTTTCTGTCTCTGTCTCTTTCCCTTTTGGCAGCCTGTAATTTTTCTTTTTCAATCACACTGGCTCCCATGGCAACTCTATCTGCTGAGTAGCCACACAAGCTCTGTGAAATTGTTCCAGGGCCCCTGTAATTGGGTCCAGGTTAGATGCAGAGAGTAATGTAGTGCGCCAGGAACATTATAGATGCTCGCTGGATGCAGCGTGGATGGCAGTGTTGGCTTTGATGTGACTATGTCACCTTTCACATTATTTAGGTCATAACACACGACAGCTCTTTTGATAAAAGGCTCTAAAATAAAGAAGAAAAGGTTTGTATAGCTCCTGTGATAGAAACCATGTGTTATGTACAAAACATATGCATCTATTATGATATGATGGTCATACTGAATAATATTTTGCACTTAAATAAAACCAATTTAGATATTATCACACAAAACACATTTTCTAGGTTACTTGCCAATATTTGGCAGATAATTGTATACAGTATGTTTTGCTCCATTTACTGTTAAGTCTGTTTTATTAAGAATTTTACTGAAGATGTTGTGGGAGAAAAGAGTTCAAAAGTAGGCCTATGGACTTACAGCAAATCCTACCATTTGCCGTTTCTTTATGTTTTGAAGTTGCATCCTTTTATTTGATCTATTTCTTTATTACATTTTTTATAGTTTAAATGGTGATAAAAACATTTTTATATCTTCATATATATATATATATATATATATATATATATATATATATATATATATATATATATATATATATATATATATATATATATATATATATATATATATATATATATATATATATATATATATATATATATATATATTTCCAGCCATGCTGACTGCACTGCACTGATTTTGTCAGTTTTGTCTGTGCTGATTGCTGTGGTCCATTAGCGCCCCCTAAAGGACATTTGAAGCAAAGCAGGTGCTCTCATTGGACGTCTGAGCTCGATTGTGCCCTGAGAACAACCAGTTTAAGCAAAACTAGCTTACACACATGCTTCAGAATCTGAAAGTCAGAGAACGCTGTTAAAGAATTACAACTTTAATGAGACAAGATACTTTCAAGATCTGTGATTTGCTCTACACATGCAGATTTTATACAGTTTTTTGCAGTTGGCATTTCCAATCAAAATTAGTCCTAAAATATTGCTCCGCATAGTATGTGATAATTGTTTTCTGTAAACACCATTTCATAAAGGTTAAGAAATATTTATGCAAATGTAAAATCTAATTCTCAGCTCTTAAACATCATGCATCTATATAACATGAATAAAACTTGGGCATACTGCAAAAATCATTTTCGAGAGAGAGAGAGGCTTTAGAAAATAGAAAATAGAAATAGCCAGAGCAAAGAAGCCCCAGTGAAAGGAAGAGAAAAAGAAACAAGAGAGCCAGAGGATAAAGACCCAGAGCAACAGTTACAATTTTCTTTTTATCTCTTCCTTGACCATGTGACTGAAACCCTAATGTGAGACATTCAAACTGACCAATCAGGTAATTACAACTTCCCCCACTTTACTAAAGGTGTGACAAAATCTGGCCGATAGGCCTTCAGCATCTCTTTGTCTTTCCAAATTGCCCTTCTGTTAAAGGAGAACACGCCGACTTTTTGGGACTTTAGCTTATTCACCGTATCCCCCAGAGTTAGATAAATCCATACATACCATTCTCATCTCTGTGCGTGCCATAACTCTGTCTGACGCACCCACCGCTAGCCTAGCTTAGCACAAAGACTGGAGGTAAACGGCTCCAGCTAGCCTACTGCTCAATAAGTGACAAAATAACGCCAACATTTTCCTATTTACATGCTGTGATGTGTATAGTTACATCGTGTACTAAGACCGACGGAAAATAAAAATGTGTGATTTTCTAGACCAATATGGCTAGGAACTATTCTCTCATTCCTGCGTAATAATCAATGAACTTTGGGCCGTACCATGAGTGCAGTGGTGCAATGATATTACACAGCGCCTGAAAATAGGCTAACTTCCGTCAACATAACCAACGTGACAACCTGCTTGTCAGTAAAGCAAATGTTTTTGTTCAATTTCAAATATCAGATATCTTAGGATTTTCAATCCTACTCACACAAATGTGTTACTTCGAAGGATTTGTTTTAAAAATGCTGTGTTTTTCATTTATCTTGTAATTTAACAAAACAAAAAAATCCTTTTTTTTTTTTTTTTGCAGTCTAGAGGCTCATTTGCATTTGTTTTTCCAAAGCCCCTTGTGTCATCATCTGATAAAGGGGGCCAGGAAGAGAGAAGTTCCCTTCCAAATGTTCTAAAGCAAACAGGAAAGCCAGAGGAAATGAAAGCTGGAAAGTATGTATTGGGGAATCCAAAACACTTCCAGTAGTTCAGCAGGAGCTCCAATGTTGTGCTGGCTAATGCTATTCCAGCTTTTCCTTCCTGTAAGAAGAAAAGAAGGATCTGGAGGTTGGGAGAGGGGAGTATCCAATTGGATGAGCTCGACTGTTTAGGATCCTTCCTTTCTGCCTGTTCACTTCAGTGAATTCTCCGTTTGGTGTAATAGGTAGCCCTTTTTTCTGGTGTCGTGTGTTATCCCAGAGAGCAGCAGTGAGGGGGCTGATAACGGGGGTTTTCCACGTGTCCTGAATACTCATCATCCATATGACATGTTTCTGGCATTCGACGTCGTCGCATGGAACAGCCTATCTCCACATTTATGTAACAGGAATGTGTAACTACACACAACATAAATCAACAGCCATCCTCTATAGGGGCTTAGTTATTAGTGGCACTTGCCAAATCAAACATCATAGTTGCTCATATAAGATTATGGCTTTAAATAAACCCTTAATACAAAGCATTAAATATAAGATGCATAACTTGCCCTGGCCAATGTCTGCAACAGACATGAATCATAAGTGCAGCTTGTCGAAAAGTACTGTGCTATTACTTCTCTTACATAGTATATAGTGTGTACACTCTAAAAAAATCCAGCAATTGGGTTGTTTTAACCCAGCAATTGGGTTGTTTTAAGCAAACATTTAACCCAACCGCTTGGTTAAAACGACCCACTCACTGGGTTAAAACTACCCAATTGCTGGGTTAAAACAAACCATTCACTGGGTTAGTCCATTTTCAACCCAACGTGGTTTGTTTTTAACCCAGCATTCTTTTTAGAATGTACTGTATACACACTCTAAATAATGCTGGGTTGTTTTAACCCAAATTTGGGTCAAATATGTGTTATGGAACAGAGACTCACAACAAGTATGATGTTAAAAATAAAAGAGTTTATTTGACAGTAGAAGAATATGAAGGCGGGGTGGTGAGTATATGAGATGAGAGATGAGATTCAAGTTTATTGTCATTACACATGTACAAGTACAATGCAATCTGAGGATATGTTAAGCAGATGAATGGAGAATAGGAATACTGACAGTCTTTCTCTCTGAAGATGGATGAGGAGATCGTGGATGGCAAACAAGATGGAAGCTGGAGCACACACCTCGGTGAAGGAACTGATGACTGGAAGGGGACTTGGAAATGGAGACAAACTGCAGACACGGAGGACCAGGAATACGACGGAGACACGGAGAATCAGGAGATACAACAGAGACAAGTAACATTCACTGGAATCAGGTAAGTGGAACCAGGAAGGTAAGTCCTTACTCAAAACATGACCAGACAAAGGCCCTGTCCCAAATGGCACACTTCATGTGCACTTTCGGTCTTGTCCGTTAAGTCCACGAGACCGCAGGGTGTCCCATTTGTCATTTTAGGTCTCAGAATGGTGCTCGCGAGCGCCCCCTTTGAGTTCGATATGCGCCCTCGATGCACACTTCTGCCGAGCCCGCACTGGTGCGGGTTACGCACCGGACTTCTTCCCGGCAGTCAAAGCGGCATTACGTCGTGAAAGTGCGGACTCAGAGGAAGACCGCGAGGGTTTAGGGTGCCATTTGGGACAGTGCCATAGTGACTGTGTGAGGTCTGTGCTTATATGAGTCAACGCAGGTGTGTGTGATTAGGACTCCGGTGACATCGAACACTGTGATTGGGTGATGGTGGAGCCTGGCTGATCACTGACAATATTGGCCCAGTCCCAAATGGCACACTTCATGTGCACTTTTGGACTTGTGGACTTACAATGGCCGCTGCGTGCGCGTGTCCGTTAAGTCCACAGGACCATAGGGTGTCCCATTTGTCATTTAAGCTTAAAGAAGGGTGCTCGTGAGCGACCCCTTTGCGGCTGCTATGTGCCCTCGATGCGCACTTCAGCTGAGCCCGCAAGTTTGCGAGTTACGCAGAGGACTTCTACCCGGCAGTCAAAGCAGCATTACGTCGTGAAAGTGCGGACTCGGAGGAAGACCGTGAGGGTGCCATTTGGGACAGGGCCATAGACTTGGTCGGCATTACTGGGAACGCCCACAAAAACTTCATATTCGCCATATGCCGTGGGGAAAAACAAGCCATTAGAATGGATGCATGTATACCTTTATCTTTACTCTTTGTAATAATAACGATTTATTTTTGCTTGGTGCCGTCCCGAAAAGTTGCCATGTGGTGTTTTGCACCTCAAGTAATTTATCTGAAGTTTTAGAGTAAAGATAAAGCGTCTAACAAGGTCTACGTGCATTCATTCTAACGGCTTGTTTTCCCCCACGGCATATGGCGAATATGACGTTTTTTTGGGCGTTCCCAGTAATGCAGACCAAGTCTATGAACCAATTCAGTTTTTAACCCAACAGTTGGGTTTGTCCAAAACAACCCAGCATTTTTAGTGTGTATAAATACACACACATGCATGTATATATTTAAGTTTTATTTATATTTACATATAAAATATGTATATGTATATATAATATAATTGATAAAAAATATATATACAGTATACATGCAAATATTTCTTAAATAAATACATGTATGTGTGTGTATTCTAATATATATATATATATATATATATATATATATATATATATATATATATATATATATATATATATATATATATATATATATATATATATATATATATATATATATATATATATATATATATATATATATATATATATATATATATATATATATATATATATATATATATATATATATATATATATATACATATATATATCCCTCAAATATTTCTGGGCATTTTTAAAAATATATATTTAATAGAAATGAGGTATTTATTTAAAATAAATAAAATTTGCATTCACCCAGTTGAAGATTTAAATATTTATTTTTATTTTTTATATTTGAACTTTGAAAAATGTTCTTAAGCCTTGCTGTTTACAAAAGCTTACAATGACATCAGTCAATACTAAAGAGCTGTCATGTTTTTAACTTTAGAACACTGATCCAAATAAATAGAAATTCCTTCTGAATTATTTGGTAATACTTGAGTCATTACTCGTGAGCTACCATTATCTTCACTTTAGAATTCATTATACATCAGGCATGATTTACATTAATTTTGAACCTTTAGTTCTTAGTAGTCCTCTGGGAGGTATGAGAAAAATAGTTCCTGATTGGCTACCTCATTCAACTGAGCACTATATTATTTACTAATTCGTTAATCAGAGTTTAGTGTTAATTAATAGTAGTTACTAGAATAGTGTGTTATTAATTTGTTCCTGTGTAGTTCATTAATGACGGGACAGTTCTAAAGTGTTAGTGTGGGATTTTAGGATTGCCGTAATCTCACAGTCTAGCAGGCATAAGAGTGAAAGCTATGTCTATTGCATCAGATGTACCCGACATGAGATGAGCATGTTGAAGGGTGACCTAGCTCAGTACACCACTGCCGCTTTGATGAGTTTGACAGGTGATAAACCTGAAGTTGTTCATATAAACACACCCCATTTTGATATCCTCATCTGCACTGAGACGTGGCTTAAGAAAATGGCTACCTTTACTCAGTTTCCCTTTCTCTCCTTCCCTCCTTTTCGCTCTCCCACTCACTTTCCAACTCCAATGCATTTGGAGCCAGTAGCAAACATGAATCTAAGCAGGCGGAGAGAGATATAGAGGGAGCTCAGAACGCTGTGGTACCCCTGCCTGCCTCTGCAACCCCCCTCCTCAGAAACGCTTTATTCCCATCAGCTGCATTCCTCTTATCACTCCCTTCCAGATGCACGTCGGGCAAGAGGCTCCATAATTAGGTGGCGAGATCTCGGTCTCCGATCACTTTGGTACGTTATCAGGGCTGACACCAATCTCCTTGAGTGACATTCGGTTATATAAACCACAGTCCAGGATCAGTGTGTGAAAAGTCAATGCAGCAAGAAGATGAAGTTGGGGGGTGGGAAACGAGCATTTAGAGCTCTTAAAGGCTTGGGGCAAACGCTTTCCTACACTTCCCTTATTGTTTCTTTTTTCTTAATTAAACACAGAGCGGCTTGTGTGGAAAAGAAGGGAGAGAGGAGATAAAGGGCTTGTGTATGATGTTTCTGGCAAAGATTTCTTGGTGGAGCTGAAAAAAAAATCATATTCTGCCCAGAAGGGGAGAGTCAAGATAGTATGCTGAAACATAAGAACATAAGAGAGTATTTGTATAAAATTGATTCGCAGAATGCTGGTTTGGTTTGACAGCTTCTGGGTAGCAAAAATAACAATTCTCTCTATGCATTGGATCTGATTCCCCTAAAATATATATATATTTTTTGTGTGTACATTCTTTCTTTCTTTCTTTCTTTCTTTCTTTCTTTCTTTCTTTCTTTCTTTCTTTCTTTCTTTCTTTCTTTCTTTCTTTCTTTCTTTCTTTCTTTCTTTCTTTCTTTCTTTCTTTCTTTCTTTCTTTCTTTCTTTCTTTCTTTTTAGATATTTAACATATCATTGTGAGGTTGTGAGTTGAGATGCAGATAAAATATAAAATATATATACCATTGTTCTTCTATATCTCATACTGAACTGACAAAAGCTTCATTGATTATAAAAGGAGCGCTATTTGCTTGCTTTCGGTATAAATTCAGTCGCAATTTGAAGAAAACTTGATGGTTTGATGTTTTAGAATAGTTATTTTTATAATGTATAAGCCAATAAGTGCTCCTCTGCTGCCATCTACTGGCTATAGTGGTTAATATTTTTTTTATTTTTAAATAAAAGTGTTTGTTTGCCACCCAAGGCGCTTTTCCACTGCATGGTACGGCGCGGTACGGCTCACTTTTTGGTGCTTTTTCACTGCATGGCACTGCATGGTTTTAAAAAGACTTGCTTAAAAACATACTTGAAAAAAGAAATGGTTGAATCGTGGTCAGTGGACAAGGTGCAGACATTCCTTTGGTTGGTAGCTAAGGAGCGGATCCAGCGAGAGCTGGATGGGGTGATCCGGAATCAATCAATATGCTCCATTGCTCCTGTGTTGTGCGTTTGTTTGTGTGTTGCACGCTTGTCTGTGTTGCGTTTACGATAATGTCTCGGCAGTAGAGGTGGCGCAACTATAGCAATCATTCTATAAGTCCACCCACTTTGAAGAGGTACTAACTGCATTGGAAAAGCAAACTGAGCCAAAGCGAGCCGAGTCATACCCCGCAGTGGAAAGCTAAGCGAGCCGAGGCGTACAAAGCTGTACCATTCAGTGGAGAAGTGCCACAAGTTAGTTTTCCTACATCTTGAAACTTTTAGTTTTATAAATGGGGACAATCTTTGAAGGATGAACAAATAATGTTTTTAGTCATCACATTAAAAAATAACATTTAAATTGGATAATATTTAGGGCTTTGAAGTGCTAGAAAAAACATCTGACAATTTCTGCCACAATACCATGGTTACAGTTAGAGTTACTACAAACTGTCACCCCGCTTTTTGAGAATACACACGAAAATGCACTATCCAAACTTAAAGGGCTGTAATTCAAGAATGCTTTAGAATAATAGGCCTCTTGTTTTAAAGCAGACACTCAGCTGATTATTGCTGAAGTGAAAGCAATTCAAAATATGAAAGTATGAAAAAGTTATGGAAGTTTAAATTTACTGTAAATTAAAAATATTTGTTATTTTATATAAAATATATATTGAACAAAAATGTTTTAATCTAAAATTACTATAAAATCAAAGCCATATGTCTAACCAAGTTGTGTTCCAAATTTGAAGTTGATATCACAAAAATGTAAGTTCCCATGACATTTTGTTTTGGCGCTGTACCACAAATAGCCACCGGGTGTCATTGAAATTCCATTGATTGTTTTGTTTTTTGTTTTTTCTGCATTTTCCTGTAAATTTCTGTCCAAATGTCACTTCCATCACAAAACGTTCACCAAATATGGAATGTTTTGACTCATGCCTTTCCGACGATATGTGTTTTGTAAAGATTAGAAAAGATTTTGATTATAAAGTAGTTAAAAATAAATGTTGTAATATGAAACATGACACCGCCCACTAGGGGAGAAGCCCGCTAGAAGAATTTAAAGTACCCTTTCCAAGGTAATGCAACGTCCAATTTCAAAACGGATTTCAAAGGATGAATTTTGAGTCCGTAAGCTTTCGAATGATACCTAATTTATGATAATTACTCCGAAAAAAGGCGATCAAAAAAAGAGTGCCAGGTGTCCCGCCAGCGGGATAGTGACAGTTAAGTGGTTAACCCTTTAAGCTCCATGTAACAGATAAAATAGGCCCACATAATATAGCATTGTTTACTTAAATGCCTGTTGTCAAGGATGTAACAGCATATTCAGGATATATAATATAACAGGGATGTACATATCTGTTTACACTAATGTGAGTATTTGAGGCAGTGTGTCCCGCTCAATGTCAATGGTGATAACAGCTCTGCCTGCTGTTCATTGAATCTCACAGATGTTTTATCGCAGAGTAATGACTCCAGTCCATGATCCAGTTAGACTACCCCTGAGGCTTTACTGAACTTCTGCGCACATTTTTTATCTGATATTTCACTCTTCATATCATAGCCCATGTATCACTCTCATGCAGGGGGTTAATGTCTTTTACAATCTTGTTTTTGAAAAGAAACAGAAAGTGGCAGCTATTGTTTAATGTGTGCTAAATGAACAGTACAGTCTTATCTTGCTTGGACAGCATGAGATTGTGTGTTTTTATTCATTCATTTATATGTTTATTTATTTCCAGGCCTTTCACGTTTCGAGCATGTTCAAGGCGACAATGATGTCATTGTGTGGAAAACAGGGGGAAGGGCCTTCTTGGGCTGATAAATTTAAAGAATTGTTTATGTCTTAAATGTGGTTGAGAGAGGGCGTTCACAAGCTTTTCTCTCAGCAGAAGACACAGGGTGTAGTCTGAGCAGTGCAATGCGCTGAATCGGGCAAAATCCCATAGTTCCTAGACAAACTGTGCGACTGGTGATGTAAGAGAGACACCAACTGGCCCACAGTGTTTACTCCATTCTCAAGTTGCCTTGGATAAAACCGTCTGGTAAATAAATAAACTATATCTGTCTGTCTGTCTGTCTGTCTGTCTCTGTCTGTCTGTCTGTCTCTGTCTGTCTGTCTGTCTCTGTCTGTCTGTCTGTCGAATGTTCTATCTATCTATCTATCTATCTATCTATCTATCTATCTATCTATCTATCTATCTATCTATCTATCTATCTATCTATCTATCTATCTATCTATCTATCTATCTATCTATCTATCTATCTATCTATCTATCTATCTATCTATCTATCTATCTATCTATCTATCTATCTATCTATCTATCTATCTATCTATCTATCTATCTATCTCTGTCTGTCTGTCTGTCTATCTGTCTCTCTGTCTGTCTGTCTGTCTGTCGACTGTTCTGTCTGTCCGTCCGTCCGTCCGTCCGTCCGTCCGTCCGTCCGTCCGTCCGTCCGTCCGTCCGTCCGTCCGTCCGTCCGTCCGTCCGTCTGTCTATCTATCTATCTATCTATCTATCTATCTATCTATCTATCTATCTATCTATCTATCTATCTATCTATCTATCTATCTATCTATCTATCTATCTATCTATCTATCTATCTATCTATCTATCTATCTGTCTGTCTCTCTGTCTGTCTGTCTGTCTGTCTGTCTGTCTGTCTGTCTGTCTGTCTGTCTGTCTGTCTGTCTGTCTATCTATCTATCTATCTGTCTGTCTCTCTGTCTGTCTGTCTGTCTGTCTGTCTGTCTATCTACAACATGCCCTGCTATTGGTCAAAGTGGCAACAAGCAACAGCCTATACATTATAATTGATTATTATTATTATTTGTATTCAAATTATTATAACATGTACTATATAAATAAGAATATATACAATCCTTAAAGGGATGTAATTGCTAATATTGATGATAAAATACACAGTATAAAACATATTTTTTTCATCTTTCACCTGAATGGAACTCATATTGGAAATATTTGTAAAATGATATCTTACAGTTTTTCTCAGTCGCTTTGGTACATTTCTCGAATCATCCTCGACATTTGCAAAACAGCAAGTGCATTTCTCAAAACAATTTGTACAAATAGCAAAACACCATGGACTACCTGCAAAAGCCAGTCTCTTGCTCAAAATCCTTAGTTCATCTCTCAAAAGTAAATATCTGTGTCAATGAACATGACTGTGCCATCAGAATGACAAGTCCTTGTGTCATTGTGTATGAATAACACAGTCAAATTGCTTAGTCAGTCATATTGTCAATATAACTGTACTCTGGAGGGATGTTCTGATGTAAATATGGCTAAAATTTGATGACAATTATTGTAAAGTGTAGGTTACACCTTAGTGTATGTGGGAGTTTGAATGCAAGAGACTGGACAAGATTCACATTTACGCTTTTACTGTTTGTACTGTAATTTGTTGACAGACCATGTCATTGCGATACAGAAAGGAAAAGACAGCACTGCATAGCGCAAAGAAAAAACCCCCCAGAAAAACAAAAGTAGAAATGTGAACGTCTAACGGAAATGAATAGAAATATGCTTGACATTTTATGACAACTTGTTCAACCATTTTGCATGTAAAGACTTATGCTATGAACTAATGCCTAAATGTTGTGTGGGGCGAGACTATTCAACAGAGACCCATTATAATACATTTTCATCAACATGACATAAGCAACTGATAATGTAGGAAACAGCAGATAATTGTACATAATCATTTGCATGGATGTACACAAGCATTTGCAACTTGTTCAAAGAAATGAGAAACTGCTTTTTTGATGTGCACAAGTGACACAATGATGTGAAGATTGAACAGGTAGCTTTGAGAATTTCAATTCTGATCTGAGAAATGTACCAAAGCGACTGAGAAAAACTGTAATAGAGAAAATGCATATCACTCGGGCGAAGGGATGCAATCGTAGGTAGGCATTTTGCTTCCTTACTGCTTGTTTCCGAGATTAAGATTGTTCATATTTTATAGATGATCTGATTTAATTTGCAACCACAAGCATCATACAAGTATTTGAGTATGAACAGACAGGTGAAACACACAGAGGTTATTCGAGTTCAATTCTCCCAGGAGGAGAAGCGCGAGAAGGAACACGCCCTTTGTAATACAAACCACGCCCAATATCTGAGCTCTGCGTTCTGATTGGCTGGCGCGACTAACGGGGCGTTGGTTTCCGGTGAGCGGAGGCTGGAATTTCAGGTTTCCCTCTTGTGGGTCTCGGGGTAGCGTAGCGGGGACGCGCGTCTCCCTGATCACCGACTCATTACCATCTTTACGTTTTCATGCATTTGATCGTATGTGTTTAGTCTTGGATAAGTATGACTGAGAGCGCGGGGAATAAAAAAGAGGATTGTCATGCAGCGAATGGTGTGAAACCAGGAAGAAATGGCATGGTGAAGAACCATCATCACCATCATCAGTATCAAAAGCAGGAGAAGGTGAGGCCACATCATGCCTTCAGAGCTTCGAATAATGCATGTCTAATATTTCATATATGCATTTTGTCGCCGATTATGATGATGCATGGCAACACAACAGCTGCTCCCAATGAGGTGGCTGCCTGGCTATAGTGTTCAGTTAGTGCATGACATGCACTTTCGCTGTTTATGGCATGATCACATGTGGAAAAAGTAAAGTTTGACAGCCAGATGAGATGTAGACTTTCTCCTCATAATATATTTTTATGAGCCCTGGCCATCGTAACATCTGAAACATGATGATGTGCCATAAGTGGAGACTGTTTGTCGAACCAGAAGTTAATATGTGCAAGCTCATGCTTTCTTTGCATTTGTAAGTCAAATACATTGAGAAAGACAAGCCTAGCTTGGTGTCTTTTTTGTACCCAAAGCTTAAGGGACTTTTAAATATGAACCAACCCTGAGAATTATTTAATATAATATGTTAGGTTTATATTCAATTACTCTGTATAAAAACACTAGGTTTTAGTAATATACTTTAGAATTGTAGTTTTTGTGAATCTTTCCATTTATGTTTCATATAAATGATAGAAAATAGATCTATATATTGGTAATACAATTCTACTTCTATATTTGAATAGTCCCTGTATTAAATATGTTGTTGGTTTTAGTAACATACATATATTATATAACATAATACATTACACATATGTAAATCTTATTTTTATTCATATTTACATCTATATTCTATATTTAATTTAAGTTTGTTGATAATAAATCAGTCAATGGATCTAATAGCTAAGTAGCCAAATGGCAAGGCAAGTCAAGATCTTGTGTTTTGGAAGCAACTCATGATTCAAGTTAAAGCTCTAGGAATTTCCGTCATGTGCCTCCTGTAAGTGTTTTGAGTGGGTGATTTGGTCAAGGTAATCTATTCCAAGATGTTTTCTACTTTATTATTGTCACTTCTCCTTTCTTTATCCAACTAAAAACGTCTTGCTCTGATTCACTCTGCATTGTAATGATCAGCAACAGCCTTTAAAGGTATCTAACTTTTGTAAATATGTTATCGCTCATTTTTCCTGGAAGACACTTTCAGTCTTGCAGTTGAGTACTAAGTCGTGCTGCTGTCTTAGAGCTGGTGGCGGCTCACGTGGATGTCACTGTTGCTAGACTCCGTGGTATTTGTTAGCGGGGCATGACTAGTCACATGTGCCTGCAAATCACAGGGTTTTGAATGGACTGCTTAATCTGTTTGGACCAAAACTTGAATGTGATCATTTGGTCACCATGAGTAACCGAGCTCTTGACAATGGGAGACCAAACTTTTGTTTAAAAGAATTGTTTAAGTTAATCTGACTTTTCCAAATTATCGATGAATAAAGCTTTTTACACTGTTTCTGTACTAAACTTTTAAATGAACCGAAAAGGGATCCGTTGTTCTGCAAACGTTTGCATTGCACAGGAAATTTACACAACTTGTAATCAGTAACCACGATGTGATGGTACCATGACTACAGTGTTTTGATGGGCTTTGCTTTACAGGTTTACCATGCTGCATGCAATGGAGAACTTTACAGCAGGCCTTACGTTGAGTCCTTCGAGGAAACTCCCATGCTGGTTGCCGTGCTCACATACATGGGCTACGGCATCCTCACGATCTTTGGATATCTGCGGGATTTCATGAGGGAGTGGAAAATAGAGAAATGCCACATAGCCAGAGAAAGGGAGGAGCAGAAGGTAAACATTGGCATGTGTGCTTGGTGGAAAAAGTAAATATATACACTACCGTTTAAAGTACCGTTTTACAAGGATGCATTAAATTGATCAAAAAGTGACAGTAAAAACAGTTTCATCTTATTTCTATTTCAAATAAATGTTCTTTTGTACTTTCTGTTCATCGAAGAATCATGAAAATAATGCCAAGGTTTCAATATATTAGGCAGCACAACTGTTTTTAAAATTTTAATGTTGTTTACATGTCTATGTGGAGTTTTTATATATACTTTAAGACAAACCATGTGCAAATTCATTCAGTAGTTTCTCTTTAAAACTGCAGTGAACCAAATCTTGTTACTAATCACATCAACATGTGGGCGAGCAGGCTTTAGTATATCTATGCTGTAAAGCAGGGGAGTCTCAAGAGAAGCCAGGTTATACCGGCATATTTTTTTGTTGATATGAACAATTGGGTACATTTAGCAATATAGCAGGTGAATTACTGTATGTATATAATGAATATTAAAATATTATGATCCAATCTTATCCAACTTTCTTTATAAAGCACATAATAAAACAACATAGTTGACCACTGTACTGTACAATGAAATTAAATAAAAAATAAAAAGAGAGAGAATTACAATAATTAATAACCACGAAAAAACATCAACACACACCGTTCAAGACTAACTCAGACGGGTAGCTACAGCGACAATACCTCAACACTCATACCTGATCAAAATGTAAAAAAAAAATTTTTTAACCAATAAAACCATTGGGTAACCAAAGCAATGATCTCAGGACATGCGTAATATGGCCATATTTTTCGAGTTCCTGTCAGTAATCTTGCGGCTGCATTTTGGACCATCTGTAATCTGTCCAAAAGTTTTGTTTGAGAACCATAATAAAGCTAGTTACAATAATCGAATCGAGAGAAAGTAAAAACATGAATGATCTTCTCTAAGTCTAAGAAAGGCTTAATCTTAGCAATCATTCTTAGTTGATAAAAACTACCAGGGTTTCCGCGGGTCTTAAAAAGTCTTCATTTGACCATCTTCAATTTAATGTCTTTAATTGGAGCAAGTCTTAAGAAGTCTTAAATTAAATATCATGGCATTAAACTAGGGCCCTATGATTTCCGCGATGCGGAAAACGTGTACAGAATCGCAGAATCCATTCATAAAAACGGAATTTCCTATATAATGTGGAATGTCACGGAATTTGTCAACTTTTGGATGAATAAATCAAAAGTAGGATGGGACGGTAAACTTAAAACGAAAGTTCACCCAAAAATTTGTTACTAGTTTACCCAAAGATGTAATAGGGCTCTAAATTAAATTCAAAAATTAAATTGCATGCACTGCAAAAAAAAAAAAAAAAAAAAATAGTTTTCCTGTACAAATATCTAAACATCCTTAAATCAAGATACATTTACTTAAGAAGCAAAATTAAGAAATTAAGTCTTGTTTTTGTGAGTTTATGCTTAAAACCAGAACAAGTATCTGTCAATGGTTATGAAAATTACTTTCATTTGAATTGTTGATTTTTCTGGACCCACTGGCAGATATTTGTTCTTGTTTTAATCATAAAATCACTTTCACAAGATCACAAGATTTCTTATCTTCTGTCATTTTGCTTCTCAAGTAAAGGTATCTTGATTTAAGAATCTTATAGATATTTGCACTGGAAAACAAGACAAAACTACTTAAAAAAGAACATCACTTTTTGTTACAGTGTGATCAGAAGGTACGGTAAAAGTTACTTCCATATTCTAGTGTTTGGGAGCAGAGCTATTCTGACTTTAAGCAATTTTTTTGTAAAATGAATTAAAAAGTAATAAAGATATGTTGTAAATTGTATTTTCAAACTTTGAAGTGTTGCTAATACAACTTATTCTGTGCTTCCTAGACATTTACATTTAGACAACAAATTGACGTGTTATGCTCCTTTCCATTTCCTTAAATTTTCTTATAATTGGTCTTAAAAAGGTCTTACATTTACTTTCATAAAACCTGCATAAACCCTGTTTGACAACTTCACTTAATTGAGAGTTAAATTTGAAGGCACTGTCACAGATCACACCCAAATATTTTACTAAATGTTTCCTAAAACGGCTCAATGTACCCAGGTTGATTCCCGCTGTATCACTCATTTCAGAGGGACCAAAAATAATCACCTCTGTTTTCGATTCATTAAAGGGGTGGTTCCGTGTTTTTTTTCTAGGCTTGGTTGTGTTTATGGGGCGCAGTATAACAAGTCTTAATACTTCTTTTTTTTTAAAACGCTGTATTTTTCTTATATTTTACCTTTATTCCACACCGCTGTCTCCACTGTCCTTTGAACGGCTCGTTTGCTTCCTGCTTCTGTGAAGCCCATCCCTCCGTAAACGCAATGGTCTTAGATTGGTTAGATGGCCAAATGTAGTTTGTAGTTCTGCAACAGCTCTCTCTCTCTTTTTCGACGTGGCCTCGCCCACTTTGTTGCGTGTTCGCGGGGGCAGTGTTTATGTTAATAGCAAGGGTTTATGATGTCACCAACCCGGGAAGAAGCTTGTTGTAGTCCAAACCGGCTGTTTTTGTAGGCAATAAACTGCCATAACTTTAAAAGACAATATCTCCGTTTGCATTGAACTTTCAGCGCTGTAACTTTGCAGATACTGTTTATGCACAAGCAGCAACATTACACACTAACTAAAGTTAAAAAAGTGAAATCGCATGCAACCACCCCTTTAAGTCTTCATTAAGAAGTTTGCCGCCATCTATCCACATCATCTACATAGGCCAACAAGTGCCCCAATGCAATGGAAGAGTTTGGGTTAAAAGACAAATACAATTGATTATCATCGGTGTAAGAATGAAATGTAATGACACAACGTATTTACCCCAAATCAATCCTAACGATAGCATATAAAGAGATCGAACCTTGCGGGATACCACATGCTAGGGGTGCAGAGGCCAACGCAAACTCTCCCATGTAGACAGAGAAACTCCTATTTTGAAAGTATGACTTTATCCATCTGAGGGCATTTCCACAAATACCCACACATTTCAAGACGAGATATAAGAATATGATGGTCAATCGTGTCAAATGCTTCCGTCAGATCTAGGAGAAGTAGTACAGTGAAATTGCCATGGTAGGTCTCAAGAAAAATATCATTAAAAACAAAAATAGTGATGTTTTTTTAAAAACCCGATTGAAACACTTCACAGATCTCCTTTGCATCAATAAATGGCTGAAGTTGAATGAGGACTCTTCTTCATAATTTTAGCCCATTTTAATTTTCTATTTCAAAATGTTCAATTTTAAAATATATATATATTACCACTGACGTTCTAAGTTGTTCAAAGAGTGTCTAAGGCAGCGGTCTGACTCTGAGAAGGCGAACGGGAACATGGTTTGTGTGACATTAGCAACACATTATTACCTGTTTGATACCGTAGTCAAGCCAAAGGCTAATCATATTAATTGCCGCTATGTGTCCATTGTAGAGAGCGATTACATAAAACACATTACCATTATGATACATCGGCTTATAGATGACCCTGTATGAGTGAATGGAGGCAGGGTTTGTTTGCATATTCATGGATCCGCATGTACATGAAGCAAGGGTGTAGTTACATTGAAGCTATTTGATCAAATATAAGTTTTAAGAGATAAAATGATTGACTACAGGTGGACTTAAACAATAACAAGAAATGTTTCTTGAGAAGCAAATCAGCATATTAGGTTTCTGAAGGATCTTGTGACACTGAAGACGCTGAAAATTCAGCTTTGACATCAATGAAATTGCCTTTTAAAATGTTAAAATAGAAAAGTTATTTTAAATTGTAATATTTCACAATATTATTGTTTTAAACGTAGGTTTACTAATGTACGAGTTTTGATGTTAAGATGGAAACTTCTTATTATCAACAACCAAGTGGTTTACTGCATGTTTCATGTTAGAAGGAAAACTGTTAAAGATTAAATTACAATGATAAAATATGAAATATTGTTTTATTTGAAATGATTACTTCTGAAAATTCATATGGCAGAAAAGATTTTGAGAGTAATTTACTGTGATTGTACAACGAATTAAAATCAATTCATTGGTCATTAATTGGTGCAAGTTTGAGAGGAAGAGAACATTGTGTCAGAGGAAGGATATTGTGCAATTTACCGTTACTGTAAGGAACTTTAGGGCACTGAAAGGTTACGCTTTGTTTTGCTGCATGCTTTTGTATGGATGTTGTTTTTCCTAAAATATTGGATCCAAGATCACTTAGTCACCGAAATGTATGGAGTTGTTTTCTATTGGTGAAACAAAAATGTCAAGTATGTGACGGTTCCTGTTACTTTTTTCTCCCCAAGGACTTTGTTCCACTTTATCAAGACTTTGAGAATTTCTACACAAGGAATTTATACATGAGGATTCGGGACAGCTGGAACAGACCCATTTCCAGTGTTCCTGGGGCCAAGTTTGACCTTGTTGAGCGGAGTTCCAATGATTACAACTGGACCTTTAAGTAAGTAGGCTGTCTTGAACCTGAACACGAACAAAACCCCCACACCTCCCAAGATGAGAGCTGAATTCTGATGCTAATATCAAGGTCATTTACAAGCCCATGTACAATAAACCTTCAAAAGTAAGGCTATTTAAAGCATAACCTGAAATATGAGCTGACTGAGGTTGTATGAAACTTAATCCAGTTTACGGTTGTCAAGGATTAGCGTTTGCTCAAAAGTCATTTAACGCAATTGTATTGTGCTCTTTCAGATACACTGGGCGAGTGGTGAAAAATGTGATAAACCTGGGCTCGTATAATTATCTGGGCTTTGCAGAGAACACAGGCTTCTGTGCCACAGCTGCTGGAGATGAGACGGTGAAAGTTGGGGTGGGCGTGGCCAGCACCAGACAGGAAATGGGTGAGTGCTCATTGGTTTGCTTTTTAGAAAATATAGGGACATAAATGTTCTTAATGGGCGTTTATTATTTGTGCTTGCACCATTGCAAGCATTGATAACATAGACACGTCATGCCATACTATTTGCACTGCTGACATTAATGAAAGCTCAATTGTGTAGATTACTGCGAAAAAGTGTGCTTTTAATTTATTTGACTTTGCCCAATAAGCAACCACCTAAAATCCACCCAGAACACACTGGAGGACTATGGGGCCATTTACACAGAATGTGTTATTATGTTTAAAAAGCTCTATACACAAAATGCAAAGTGCGAGACGCACGCGCAATGGTGAAACGTGTCCATCTACTGCATGTTTACCTAGAAAAACAATGGAAAACTAGCACAGAGGAATGCAAAAACACATTCTTTGTGAATGTCCTCTATTATAAGGCTAGCTTACTGTTTATCTATTACCATGTCTACACGGGTTGCATCATGGCACAACAGCTAGAAACCGTCCAAACCGGACGTGACAAAGCAAGCGAAGCAAATCCATCTGTCCTTCGTATCAAAGTACATCAGAAATAGAACGGGGCATCATTTTACCGTCAGGTTTTTTAGTGTTGCGTCACGCCACGCTGCATTCAGTGTAGACAGCATCACTGATTATAATGGGTTCTATTTCTTTTGTCACGTCGCATCACGCCACTCGCGCCTGGTGTAGACACAGTGTAACGTCTTGCATTCAAAAACAGCTCGACAGGGTTGTTTTCACCGGAAGATCCAGTTTTGACATTTTAATGTGGTCTTTTTTTTTTTTTAAATAAATGAAACGTACATGGAAGACTTGTTCATAGTGAGATCAATATCACGTATTTAGAAAATAGGGTGAGTTTTTATTTCATGCCGACTTTAAATCTAGTTAGTTATTATGTAGTCTTATGTAGGAGCTTACTAGGATGACTTTGCTTTATACACAGGTGTCGGTTCTCTAGCACTGTTTATAATAGGTGAGTGTTTGCTTGCATTAGCTGATTTATTTGTGTGATTTGCTTAGGCAACCTTGACAGACATGAAGAGTTGGAGAAACTAGTGGCGTCATTCCTGGGAGTGGAGTCGGCTATGGCTTTTGGCATGGGCTTTGCAACCAATTCTATGAACATTCCTGCGATAGCCGGCAAGGTTTGAAGCTCTAGACAGTTTTTTTATTTTTTTTATTCACTCTCTATTTTCCAGTTTGCCAACTTCTCTCTTCCTATCTCTTGCTGTGATGATGTATCCAGGCAACTCCTAAAATTCGAAGGAGTGTCAGCACAGGCGGATCCCACCTTGACCTGTCAGTGCTTGTTTAAATGATACAAACGCTTCTAGTGTGTGTGAATGTTTTCCTTTGTTGGTTCAATCGTGGATGTAACATCGCTAGTGCAGAGGGAGGAGATTACTGTAATAGTGCAGATAGACCAATGGTTCCAACTCAAACAGTTTGTGTAGCTCACACAATGGAATGTGCTTGATGAGGCACAAAATGACCACAGGAAATGTGCTTTGCCGCAAGTAAAGCAGAGAGATTTCCCAACCTCACTTCCTGTTACAGGCTAGGAGAGGTCTAGAGATTTAGCACTGAAACGCCATTCATTTCTAACTTCCCTGATTTATATTGAAACAACAAGATAAAAGCAGCAACAAAGAGGCTTTAAGTCACATTTTAAAAAGCGTAGGACATGAGAAACTAAAACATTTAAACTTAAACTTTTGAACAATTGTGTGTGTCCCTCATTTCCATATCTTTTTTAAAATGAGTTTTGATGTTATACCTTTTCTACTGCTTTTTATGTGTGAAAGGTGTTATACAAATAGTACAAATAAAAATGTATTGTTACTGTCATTACATATTGACATATGTGACCATGGACCACAAAACCTGTCATAAGGGTCCATTCTTTTTTAATTGAGATTTATACATTTATTGAAATAAGCTTTCCATTGATGTATGGTTTGTTGTATATTTACGGTAGGAAATTTACAAAATATCCTCATGGAACATGATCCTTACTTAATATACTAATAATTTTGACCCATACAATGTATTGTTGGCTATTGCCACAAATGTTCCTGTGCGACTTATGACTGGTTTTGTGGTCCAGGGTCACATATATATTTATTACTACAGTATCTGTTGTATCTACTCAATGGCCATTTTCTTACAGTGACCTGACACATTTTTTTGCTGTTTGTAGGGATGTCTGATTCTAAGCGACGAGTTGAACCATGCCTCTCTGGTACTGGGAGCCCGGCTGTCTTGCTCCACCATCCGGGTCTTTAAGCACAATAGTAAGTTTACACTCACAGGCACATCTCTTATCTTACCATATTTACATATAAACACACCCTCACTCGTGGTTCACAGCTGTTAACAGCACAAGGTAAAGAATGAACTTTTTGGTGAAGCTCCAATGTGCATAACCCACGACATGCATCTGCTTGAGTGAGTGGAAGATTAACAGAACTTGACCCGTGTTAAAATCTTCAAGTAAGGTTTAAGTTTTATGAGGTTCCTTATTTGTAGTCTGGATTGTTTTTAGACTTGTTTCTGAATGCCAATTTGGTTAATGTCCAGTCAAACCCTATGAATACAAATGCTATCACTGGAAAGGTCAGCTCTCTTATTTTAAATAAATCGTTTAAATAGGCAATTTGGACAGATGACTGTCAGTGATTAATAAATGAGCTTCTAAACTGATAAAGTAACTTGAGGTGAATATGTAATGATCCTTGAAACCCTTGAGTCAGATTGTAGAGGCTTGGGAAAACTTCAGAAGCACTCTGATTACTTATTACTGAAGTGCTCAGGGCTGCATTTCCCGATAACGTTGTCTCTTAGCGCGCTACGAAGACTCTAAAGGTATAACTTAACTAAAGGTATACCATTTCTAGGTGTGTTCCTCGAACTATACCTTAGGAGGTTACTTAAGGTAAACCTTCTTAAGTGCGACGTTAGCAGGTGCTGTCCGTGGCGGCGGTGCTGAAGTGGCTTATATCGATAGCTCAAGAATCGATTATTTACTCTATGCAGGGGTTGTTTCACTGCTTTATGCGAATTTTTTATATTTTATTTTTTTTATAAAAGAAGCACTTCAGAAATAGTTGAACTTGCAAACTAAATTTTATATAATTCTGACATGAGTACGCGAACCAGCAATTTCATGCTCAACCGCATCATGCGTCAACCCGCTACACTAACTGGCAGTATGCCTTCACTGGCATTTGAAAGAGTCGTTTATATTATTACAATATATTTTCCATAGTGTGTTAATTTACTCCACAATCAGGGATGATTGCCCAGCAGCTGCATTACATTATTGTGTAAATAACTAATTTCTGTTACTGAATGAATGCACCGCCACCCCGAGGTGTTACTCAGCCCATATCCATCCCCAACCACCTCCAGAAAACTCCCCACGGCATAAAAACGGAGAGCCGCCAGCAGCTGGATTTCAGGGCTGAGAGGGTAGCTCCGTCCAGTTTGTCTCGACAAAGTTGGACCAACAAGATCTAAAAGCTGCTCAATTTGCTGTCGTGGCAGGCGAAATTTATTTGGAATAGCGGCTTCTGACATGGTAGCCAGGGGACTAAAGTTTTCACGTATGAAATAGTGCATATACACTAAATGGCTCCGCGGACGGCGCCGTCTTTGATTTAGCACAACTATTCGCTGTCTCGCTGCCATAGTTTGACCCAACTCCCCTCCACAATCATTCCCTTTAAATAGGCTCCTAAACTTTTCCTGTCTAATGGTTTGCCAGCTGATGTACCTTTGGATAATATAATTAAAAATCTAACAAACATTAGTGTAATGACAATTGTAATCCTTTCATTAAAAAAAATTAGCCTGATTGAACATTAGGTGTATATTACAACTTCAGAATTATATTCGTATAGACTGACATGTAAAGACGCTTTTTGCACAGTGGTGGCCACTAGTGGAATTAACTGTCAATAGTGATAAGGTATAGCTAAGAGTGGTTCAGACCAACCTTACGAAAGTAATACTTACAGAAGGTATTCTTAACTAAGATAGTTTCGGGAAACACGTATTAACGTTAAGGTACACCTTAAGGTATAACTTAAGAACGACGTAGTGTTAAGAAGGTTTCGGGAAATGCAGCCCAGAACACTTCTCTCACTGACAGTTTGTAATGAATTTATGTGTTGTGGTTCCTTAAATTATGACCAAGGACACAGACAACATTTGAATACTCTACGACCCCAGAAAACCATGTAGTTCTAAAATGACCAATGAACAAAACTCTTTTTCCAGTAGCTTATGTCACCAATATCACCAATTGTCACCAACTGATCTTTTATATGCTATGAAAACACACCTTGCATACATTTAAAGTGGTCTATGTAGCTATTTTACTGGAGTGTGATTTTATGTGTGATCTCATTTTTATACTGTTGGAATCATGGATAATCTATCCATAAAGTAAAATAAAAAATTATTTATTTATTTTATTCATTTATTCTTTTTCTAAGGTATAATGGTAAATGTATTATTATTAATTATTATTATCTAGAGCTAGATATTCAGTGGTTCCGGAAAAATCGCACACGCACACACACACACACACACACACACATATACACACATGCGCAAGGTTGTGTTAAATTGATCAAAAATAGCAATAAATGTTGTTTTTTCTTTCTGTTCAAAGAATCCTGAAAAAGGTATTAAAAGTTTCCTCAAAAATATTAAGCAGCACAACTGTGTTCAACATTAATAATAATAAGAATTTAAAATCAGCATATTAAGATTATTTCTGAAGGATCATGTGACACTGAAGACAAAAATGTATTCCCTTTTGAAATGTATCAAAAAAGAAAACTTTAAATTGTAAGAATATTTTGCAATATTACTGTTTTTTACTGTGTTTTTGATCAAATAAATGCAGCCTTGGTCATATTACAGTTATTAACTGCTTATTTTATTTGTTTCGCACCAGATATGCAGAGCCTGGAGAAGTTGCTCAGAGATGCTATCGTTAATGGCCAGCCCAGAACACATCGACCCTGGAAGAAAATCCTCATTCTTGTTGAGGGCATCTATAGGTGATTTAAACACTCTCACTTTCCTGGAGTTCATCTCATGCATCCAAATGTGCAGTTTTGTACTCCTGCGGTTTTCTCAGGTGTAGAACATGTTATCACATGTAAACTGCTGCGCTGTTTAACCAATGTTAACCATTGAATGAATTGCCACACATTTCAAATTTTAATCCACTCTAACCGGTCCTTTACTTAGTATGGAGGGCTCCATTATACGACTGCCAGAAGTTATAGCCCTGAAAAAGAAGTACAAGGCCTACCTTTACCTGGATGAGGCCCATAGTATTGGGGCATTAGGACCGAGTGGTCGAGGGGTGGTGGAGTATTTTGGACTGGACCCCAAAGATGTAGACATCATGATGGGCACCTTCACAAAGAGCTTCGGTGCTGCTGGTGGATACATAGGAGGGAGGAAGGTATGAAGTTCAAGTGCCAATATGTAATTACAACCATTTTCTGACCAATAGCAGAAGCGCAAACAACAACTTGCTTATATAATTTGATATATTAAAAAGATTGTGAAAAGGGAAAAAATGTTTAGCAAATATACACTACCATTAAAAAGTTGGTGGTCAATACAATTTTTAAAAGAAATATTATAATATTGTGAATTATTATTATTGCAATTTGAAATATATTTTTTCAGCATCATTACTCCATTCTTCAGTGTCACAAGATCCTTCAGAAATCTTTTTAATATTGTGATTTGGTGCTCAAGAAACACTTCTAATCATTATAAATGTTTTGAAAACAGTTGTGCTTCCTAATATTATTGTGGAAATAAAATCTTTCTCTTTACATACATTTATTTTCTTCTTCTGACACTTCTTATCAATTCAGTACATTATTGCTGAATAAAACGTCTCGGTTACGTATGGTAACCCTCGTTCCCTGAAGGAGGGAACGGAGACGTACGTCGGTAATAACCGACGAATTGGGATCACTTCAGAGAGCCCCTATCAGCTTCGAGAACTTAAGAACAGGCCAATGAACAATTGGCGTGCGAGATTTGCATCTCGCGCTCCGCCCCGCGCCGCGGGTATAAACAGGAAGCGAGAGCATCGCACTGACGTTTTTCACTGAGGAGCCTAACCAGAGACCGGCCAGGCAGTGATGGAAGGAACTGTTCCTTCAGGGAACGAGGGTTACCATACGTAACCGAGACGTTCCCTTTCAGTCGGTCACTACGACGTACGTCGGTAATAACCGACGAATTGGGATCCCTATGGAAAACGCCACAGTTACTACCACTTCCAGCGCCCAGCGAGAGCCCCTCAGACCCCGTTCTGAAGCGGGCGGGAAGATTCACGCCAGAAGAGTCATACTGCTGTTCCGCAAGACCCATTCAGCAGACTTGATTGGATAACGCTGGGAAAGCGTGCCCGAAGGACGCTGCGGGAGCCACATCATGCCCGGAGGGAGTTACCATGTGGAAGAATACGTATGGGCTGGCCGTGGGCAGCACAACATACGGAAGTCCCAGGGGAGGCCCCGGCCTAATGCAGGCGGGGGACGACACCGTACTGAGACGGCAGAGAACTCTGCCAAGGGAAAGACACGAGCTCGCCGTAGGGAGCTGAACCGTGGAGATACACGTATGGGACCGCCGTAGGGGTCACGACATACGGAACCCAGCCTGACACAAGTTCCACCAATGCATACGAGTGCCAGACCTGGCGTCGGACGCTCCGCAACATCCGACTGCCGAGGGGTGCGGAGGACTCAACAGGGTTCGCCAATCCTGGGGAACTCGATTGGAGAAAATAAGCGCACGTATCCGTTCCAGGGGAAGGGAATGGCGCAGCAAGCCGACACTAGAACGGGCACTTCAGTGAAGCTGACTATGGGAAGCGAGCACACGAGAAGCCACCGGCTCTACACGCAGGCTATAAAACCTAGCGAACGTGTTGGGTGTCGCCCAGCCCGCAGCTCTACAAATGTCTGTCAGCGAGGCGCCACGAGCCAGCGCCCAGGAAGAAGCAACACCCCTGGTGGAGTGAGCTCTAACCCCGAGCGGGCAGGGCACGTCTTGGGATTCATACGCCAAGACGATGGCATCCACTATCCAGTGGGCCATCCTCTGCTTGGAGACAGCCTTTCCCTTCTGCTGTCCTCCGTAACAGACGAAGAGCTGCTCTGAGGTCCTGAAGCTTTGCGTTCTGTCCACGTAAGTCCGGAGAGCACGGACGGGACAGAGCAAAGCTAGGGCTGGGTCTGCCTCCTCCGAAGGCAGCGCTTGCAGGCTCACCACTTGGTCCCGGAAGGGAGTAGTGGGAACCTTGGGCACATATCCAGGCCGGGGTCTCAGGGTTACCTGAGAATCACCCGGCCCGAATTCCAGGCACGAATCGTCGACCGAAAATGCCTGCAGGTCCCCTACCCTCTTAACTGAGGCCAATGCAATCAGGAGTACTGTCTTTAGAGACAAGATCTTAAGCTCCACTGACTGTAAAGGCTCGAAGGGCGCCCTCTGAAGTGCGGTCAGCACCAGAGTCAAGTCCCAAGAGGGTATAGAAGAAGGGCGAGGAGGATTTAATCTCCTCGCTCCCCTTAGGAACCTGACGATCAGATCATGCTTGCCTAAGGACTCACCATTAACGAGGTCATGGCTTGCGGCGATGGCGGCAACATATACCTTGAGGGTGGAGGGAGACAGCCTTCTCTCCAACCCGTCTTGAAGAAAAGATAGCACAGATCCGATCGAACATTTCCGGGGGTCTTCTCGGCGAGAAGAGCACCAGTCGACGAACAGGTTCCACTTCAACGCATAAAGCCGTCTCGTAGAGGGGGCTCTGGCGGAAGCGATGGTGTCGACTACCGCTTGCGGTAGGTCACCTAGAACCTCCGCGTCCCGTCCAGGGACCAGACATGGAGTTTCCAGAGGTCTGGACGCGGGTGCCATAGGGTGCCCCGTCTCTGAGACAGAAGGTCCTGCCTCAGAGGAATGGGCCAAGGAGGTGCTGTCGCGAGGAGCACTAGTTCCGGGAACCACGTCCTGTTGGGCCAGTACGGAGCTACCAAGAGGAGTTGCTCCTCGTCCTCCCTGACCTTGCACAGTGTCTGTGCAAGAAGGCTCACTGGGGGAAACGCATATTTGCGCAGAGCCCGGGGCCAGCTGTGTGCCAGTGCATCCGTGCCGAGGGTCCCCTCGGACAGGGAATAGAACAACTGGCAGTGGGTCGTGTCGTGGGCGGCAAACAGATCGATCTGTGCGGCCCCAAAGCGACTCCAAATCAGCTGGACCACCTGGGGGTGGAGTCGCCACTCTCCGGGAAGCACTGGCAACCGTGACAGCTCGTCGGCCGCACGGTTGAGCAGGCCCGGAATGTGGATAGCACGAAGGGACCTCAGATGCTTCTGACTCCACAGGAGGAGATGGCGGGCGAGTTGGGACAAACGGCGGGAGCGTAGACCACCCTGTTTGTTGATGTACGCAACGGCCGTCGTGCTGTCCGTCCGGACCAGAACGTGCTTGTCTTTGAGCGGCCCTTTGAGGCGGCTGAGAGCAAGACGAACTGCCAGCAACTCTAGGCAATTGATATGCCATTGCAGTTGGGGCCCCGTCCACAGACCCGATACTGCAAGCCCGTTGTACGTGGCACCCCACCCCGTGGGTGAGGCATCCGTGGAGACAACATGATGCCTGGACACTTGTTCTAGAGGCACTCCTGCCCGTAGAAACGAAGGGTCCGACCACGGGGTGAGGGTTTGGCGGCATCTCGGCGTCACTTGGACACGGAGGGACCCGCTGTGCCACGCCCATCTCGGGACTCGGTCGTGTAGCCAGTGCTGAAGCGGTCTCATATGGAGCAGCCCTAGCGGCGTTACTGCGGCTGCTGCTGCCATATGCCCCAGGAGCCTCTGAAAATGTTTCAGTGGAACCGCTGTACTGCGTTTGAGCGTACTCAAGCAGCTCAGCACCGACTGGACGCGCTCCTCTGTGAGGCGCGCAGTCATGGCGACCGAGTCGATCTCCATCCCGAGAAAAGAGATCCTCTGTACGGGACAGAGTTTGCTCTTCTCCCAGTTGACCCGAAGACCCAACTGGCTGAGGTGCCGGAGCACCATGTCCCTGTGTTCGCACAACTGCTCCCGCGACTGGGCAAGAATCAGCCAGTCGTCGAGATAGTTGAGGATGCGAACACCACGCTCTCTCATGGGAGCAATGGCCGCCTCCGCGACTTTCGTGAAGACACGGGGCGACAGGGACAACCCGAAGGGTAGGACTTTGTACTGGTATGCCCGTCCGTCGAAAGCAAAGCGTAGAAACGGTCTGTGTCGAGGGAGAATCGAGACATGAAAGTACGCGTCCTTCAGGTCGATCGCTGCAAACCAATCCTGGGGACGGATGCATCTGAAGATGCGTTTCTGGGTTAACATTCGGAACGGCATCCTGTGGAGGGAGCGGTTCAGGTAACGCAGGTCCAGGATCGGTCGTAACCCGCCACCTTTCTTGGGTACAATGAAGTACGGGCTGTAGAACCCGGACTTCATATCGGCTGGAGGGACCGGCTCTATCGCGTCCTTCGCCAATAGGACAGCGATCTCCGCCTGAAGCACAGGGGCGCCCTCCTTCGGTATAGAAGTGAAGTGGACACCCCTGAACTTCGGGGGACGCCGGGCGAACTGAATCGCATAGCCGAGTCTGATGGTGCGGATGATCCAGCGAGACGGGTCGGGGAGCGCTAGCCAGGCCCCCAGAGACCGAGCAAGCGGGACCATCGGCACCACGGACGTACCCGGAGCGGGGCAGCGCAGCGGAACGCAGGGGCCCCAGGACGACATGGGAGTGGTCCGTGCAGGGGTCTGGGTCTGACACACGACCTGCATCCGCTGAGGGGACGGGCGAGCGTGGGGAGGCACAACCGACGCCCCCTGTTGGCGAGGAGAGAGGTGTCTGAGGGGTACGAGGCATGGTAGCGTCGCATACCGTCAGACGCGCTCTCTTGGCACCCAGAGATGTTAGAAACTGCTCTTTTATTGAAAATTTGGGTGCCACTGGCACTGGGGCCAGTGGCGGAACAGAAAATAAAATGGGGTTCCCCCGGCCCTCCACCGGGGGAAGGAGTGGTGCTGCAGCCATCTCCCGAAGAGCAGTTTCCTCCATCTCTGGGCGGCCCGTCTCAGGGTCTCTTCCGATGGCGCTTGCCACCTGGCTTGGCAGCGGCCTGAGCGGGCTGGACGTTCTTCCCGCGACCGGCTCCACGCCCACGACCGGTGGAAGGCTGCTGCTGGGCTGGGGCGGGAGCGGGGGCGGCCGCAGGAGGACGTCCTCGGCGACGGGCAGGCGGAGGCGCTGCAGCCGGCGGCTGGGTGGAGGCAGCAGCGGGCCGCCGGTGCAGGATATGCTTGATGGCCTCCGTCTGCTTCTGGGCGGCCGAGAACTGCTGGGCGAAATTCTCGACCGCGTCGCCGAACAACCCGGCCGACGATATGGGGGAGTCCAGGAACCGGTTCTTGTCAGTCTCCCTCATGTCGGCCAGGTTGAGCCAGAGATGCCGTTCCTGGACCACTAAGGTGGACATCGCCTGACCCACGGAACGGGCGGTAACTTTCGTCGCCCGGAGGGCGAGGTCCGTCGCCGCCCGGAGCTCCCGGAGGAGCTCTGGGTCAGACCTACCCTCGTGCATGTCCATGAGTGCCTGGGCTTGGTGCACCTGAAGCAACGCCAAGGCATGCAAGGCAGACGCGGCCTGTCCGCAGGACCTGTAGGCCTTCGCAGTTAGACTGGACGAAAACCTACAGGCTTTGGACGGGAGACGAGGATCACCACGCCACTCGGAGGCGGTCGCCGGACGCAGCTGCATCGCGACGGCGCGTTCGACTGGCGGGATCCTCTCGTAACCCTTGGCCTGTCCACCATCAAGGGTAGTGAGGAGGGAGGAGCCTCCAGGTCTGTTTCTGGCACTGAAGGGTGTCGTCCACGACCTGGAAAGCTCCTCATGCACCTCCGGGAAGAATGGCACTGGGGCGGGACGCTGAGAACCAGCGCGACCCCCCCCCAGGAACCAATCATCCAACCTAGAAGGTTCGGGACGTGGTGGAGGGTTCCACACAAGCCCGACCTTTTCGGCGGCCCGGGAAAGCATAGCCGTCAACTCAGGGTCCGACTCAGCCGTTGCCACTCTCCCAGAGGGAGGCAGCACAGCTGAATCCTCATCCTCTGAGGACTGGAACTCCCCCTCCGATGCTGCGATCGACATCTGCTCGTCCGCGGGCGCTCCGAAAGAGATGACTGGGCGCCCGTGGGCGGGACCAGCGATCTCTTCCGGTGGCGCCACCGGCAGCGGTGCTTGAGAGGGTTCAGGGACCTGCGTAGCTTGGACACTAGGCGGGTTTGGCCTGAACGTAATCCTCAGATCACCCCGGCCATCCGTCGAAGTAGGTCTATCCTGGTTAGGGATAGGTCTAGATCGAGGTATGGGGAGGGGGACTCCGCCTTCCCGAAGGTAGGAGAGTCTCGACCTAAGCACCGCAATAGTCATGTTCCCGCAGTGAGAACACGAGCTATTCACAAACGCTGCCTCAGCGTGCTGTAAGCCCAGGCACGTGATGCAGTGTGTGTGGCCGTCAGCGGGCGAGAGGGAACGACCGCATCCAGAAACGCACGGGTGGAATGACATCTTGAAAAAGACGCAGTGTCACACCCGTGTTGCTCTTTTTGTGAGGAAATCGCTCTTTTAAGAGAGTGCTGAAGCACCCAGGGAAACCGCGGCAACACACAGGGGATAGTGCAGCCTGTGTTTGCACTCAAAAGGAACGCCCACTGATACCAACAAGCTGTTTTTGCTGTGATAACAGCAGTTGTTCCTTGCAGCTTCGAGTTCGCGGTCCCGCTGGAAAGCGCCGTCACACCAACACACACGATCCTCTTCTCTCTGTTCTTGTTTAGTAATCTTCGCTGAATAGTCAGGAAGCAGTCTGCAAACTTCAAACGCCGGTTAGGCTCCGAAGTGAATGACGTCAGTGCGATGCTCTCGCTTCCTGTTTATACCCGCGGCGCGGGGCGGAGCGCGAGATGCAAATCTCGCACGCCAATTGTTCATTGGCCTGTTCTTAAGTTCTCGAAGCTGATAGGGGCTCTCTGAAGTGATCCCAATTCGTCGGTTATTACCGACGTACGTCGTAGTGACCGACTGAAAGGGAACTATTAATTCCTTTAAGAAAAAAAACGTACTAACCTCAAACTTTTGAATGGAAGTGTATATTTGACTTATAGTCTTTTGTAAAACTCGTAGTTAGAATTAGCTTACAGTATATACAAGGCAACAAAATATTTAGACATGATGAAACTGTAAGGGTTGTTTGGTTTCATTGTTTTAGGGTACGTTTACATCTACATCAATGATATGTAAATTTTTGTAAATTGTTTCTTTTTCTGTTTTTCGTGTGCTGACGGCAACGTCAAAAAGATCCCCGTTCACATGGATCAATGAAAATGATGAAAACCGCTGTATTATGCATGCCAGGCCATTAGTTGGCGATGTCACTTTGTAAAGAATCACAACGCGCCTATAAGACACGTAATACGCATGCGCATGACGTCACGGTTTTTACAAATTCACGTTTTTGATGATGGTATCATTTTCAAAAATTTGGACTTTGAAACCTGTTTTTCAGGGCCCCAAAACGCTGTTGTCATGTAAATGAATGGCCAAAATGCATAAGTTTACCATTTTTAGTTGAAAATAGTGTTGTGTAAACGGCCCTTAGTTTACACACCTTTTCTTTATTATGTTGATTTGGCACATTTTTAACCCCTTAGTTCTTTGTTCAGTGTCATCTATATTTATTTTGGTTGTGTTTCTAGTTTATTCCTGTGATCCTGTTGAAGTGAATATTAAAGAATGTTTTTGTTTTCAACTCCTTCGTCGTGCGCTTCATTACAGCCACACCCTGACAGAAGCGTTTTGCTTTTTCATCCTTTAGGATTTGATAGACTACCTGCGAACTCACTCTCACAGTGCAATTTACGCCACCTCCATGTCACCTCCTGTCGTGGAGCAAATCATCACTTCTATGAAGTGCATTATGGGAGAGGATGGAACAACAATAGGTGAGTTTTACTCATTTTTCTTCACTTTAGTCATGTTTTCTTTTAAGAATCTGAGGCACCCAAAAATAAATATTATCAATATCATAATTTACTCACCCTCATGTCGTTCCAATCCCATGTGATTTTATTTCTTCCATGGAACACAAAAGAAATGTTGAGTAATATAACGGCTGTTTTTTTCCCATATTAATGTTAATGTCAGTTGAAGCTTTCAAGCTTTAAAATGGAGCTTTAAAAGTTACATAAAAGTGGCCCACATGACGATACCTTTTTGTGAGGAACAGACTGAAATTGAAGTTGTTTAAGTTGTCTTTAAGTCCATTATATATGTCAACTGTGTGTTGTTGGGTGCACCACAAGATGGCAGGATTGACCCAAAAATAGCTAATCAGCTTGCAAGGATGTACCATGTATGGTCGTCATCCTTTTGAAGCTGCTTTACATTACATTTGAATATTTATTTACTTGGCAGATTTTTAAAAAATAATTATAATTTTTTTTTTACACCATCAAAGTGCCATGCTAGAACTTGCATATTGCAACAAATAATTAATGTGGCACAGATACAAATCAAGATGCCAGATATGACATCACAGGAATGTGTCACTAAGACACTACAGATCAAGAGTCATTTGTCCTGTTCCTTAGCAAAATCAGCCCTGCTGCCTTCAATCACCAATATGCATTTTTTTTCTTCTTCCAGCAATCAGTCGTGTAGTAAACGCATACCCTTTCCTCCTCGTGTAATTTCCTGTTCTCATGTTTAGTACATCTGCACATCATTGACGGAAAAGCATCCCTTTACTTTGTCAACTTTATTGTTCTCGTCTTTGCTTTATCGACTGTTTTATTTCACTGTGAAAATACAATCTTTAGGTTTGTTTGCTCTGTGCGCTCTGGATAAACTTGGCCCAGAAATTGAAATAAGTGTTTCTCGAGGATCACTTTGAAGTGAGACGAGGGGGGGTGGTGGGCAAGATCTGTCGATGTGAGATTTTTCTTCATACAATTTCCCAGTGCTCATAAAATGAGACTGATTAGTTCAACAGCTGTACACAAACTCCGTCCAGGTAAAATATTTAGCTCAAAGTTTAAACCTCAGAAATGTGTTAACAATTACCCATGTAACTAGTGTGATCTGGCCCTATGGTTAGACCCACCAAACTGCCTCTTTTCTTCCCTGCCACTCAATCAACGCTGGCAGCTACAACAAACAGGCTCGGGCCCAGGTGAAGTGCTCAGTATGACTAATATGAGTATAACTTTGCTTGGCCGAGGGCTATTTTCATCTCCCAACAAAGACTTATTGTTCCCATCATCCTTGAAGAAGTCTCCTGAGAATATCTGTCTCCCAGTGACTTTTCTCTTCTCATTCACCTGCTGATGGACTTCCTGACTTTCACCAGCATCCCACATTGATGCAAAAAAACTCTATAGAATGTTGACTTCTGAGATATGCTCTTTCTGGCATTAGTAAGGCGTTTTCAGTTATATAATTATTTCTATGTTTTAAAACACTTTTAAGTATTTTAAAGGCACAATATGTAATTTTTATTCAAAACAGGCGTAGCTTGATGATGCCTTGATTTCACGGAGTCATGGAAGTTGTTGTCTTCACCTCTACAGCCAGTGGAAAAAAATCCGACGGGACTCGGGCAGAAATCATATTCATGGCTGAGCATGTATTAAAGATTTATTAACGTTACTGTAGTATGAAGTGGGGCCGAGAGCCGTTGAAGCGGAACGATTCCTCTGGAGCGATTGCTAATGAGAGACAAGTGCGACACGGCTCGACAGCAAAAGAGCTTTTATTATGCCACAGACGGTTGCTTCCGCTTCTTCCGGTCATGTGTATGTGGGGTAACGCAGCCCTGTTTTATCATATTAGATACATTTGCGTGTGTTGAAAGTTATGTTATAATGCTACTCTGTGTGTTCGCCTGTAAGCTAGATCGATATTAGGCATGGTAAAACATGGTATGCACGGTAATGTTAAGAAAACAACATTTAAACAATAAGACTAACTGTGTTGAGCTATATAACAATGATTAGTTTTCTACCGATGAATGCATCCAAACAGTTGCTCACCTGTCTAATAAAACACGTAGTATATTAAAGTGTCTATGTTGTTCTATGGTTTCTACAAAATAAAAAAAATAGAGGAAATCGCGCGGGTATGATGTAATTGATATAAGACGCGCAGACACAGTACGTGTCCTGGTTAAAATGGCTTATTTCTCTGGATTTAAACATTCTTGGAAATACAAGTCAACAAAACGTGTGTGTGTGTGTGTATATATATATATATATCTCATAACATTCCATTACATTCAATTACAATATGTATATATATATATATATATATATATATACTATACTATACTATACTATACTATATTGATTATATTATATAGTATATATATAATATAGCCTCCCAGTGCTTTCCAGACTAATTTTCCCTCCATTATTTTAAATTAGTGCATTAAGAATTTATGGGGATAATTTTTAGCGCTTGGAACAGAGAACCAATCATTCTTTTTTACATTCTTTATACACCCTTCTATTTAATAAATTCTGAATTTATCCAGAACTTCAAAGAACTGCTGTGCAACATTATTTAAATGCATTTGGGGCTTTTAGGTGCACACGGTAATAACAGGTTACCGATTAACCGATGACATTTATTGTAGATTAACTGATATTGGAGTATGCAAGAGTGAGAACAAAGGTGGACCCAAACAATCAGAGTGTTTGTGTGGGTTTGTTGGGGGTTGATGCACAAAGAAAACTAATCAAGCAAAGGTCAACTGGGAGACATCCTGTGTATCCTCATGGGAACTGAAACCTTTTCGTCCCCTCTTTCTTTGGTCCTTTTATTCTCGCTTTCTGTGACCTACTCCGGCCGCACTTGTTCTGTTCCGTTTTACCCATAAGTCAGTGGCGGTCATGTTTGATTTGAAGCCTGCAGCACTGTATGGATCTGACAAGTGACTTCAGTGTGAACAAATTGCCTCCAGCACTCATTTGCTGCCAGGCTTACAGTTTATATTATTTCATAGCGTGCCATTTCATTTCACTTTTGTTAAAACAAAGATCCCAATAACTTTTATAGCTTATGCAATATTTAATTGTTTCAATAGTTCTTGAAGACAATTTGACACCTACTTAATTCATATGCCAAGTTTGTTTTGGATGTCATACTTGGAGGTTCACTGTACTCTCTAATTTTAGTCAATGCGGTTATTTCATCATCAGGAGGACTGAGATGAGAGTTAGTGTGCATTTGTTCTAGTTATTCATTTGCGTTTGTCCTTCCCTCCATGCACAATGCAAAATCCTATTCGCAAGGCGTATTTTTGTCTTATTTTCCAGTTAAAATATCGAATAATCTTTGAAAAAAGATCAGTTTAGCTGTGAAGCAACACTGTAAGGGCCAGATTTACTAAACAGGACAAATTAGCATGAGCGCAATTCTAAAAAAGCGCAGATGGGAGTGGAAAGTTCTGCGCGTGACGGATCATTTTCACAATGACCAACACAATCTACCAATTAGCATCTGATTTAAGATGTGCTTTTTTGGGGGGGTAAATAATGGCGCAAACATACAGTACATTGACACGGGCAAACTTTAGTAAATCACATTGCGTGATTCATTTAAATAGTCTCCTCCCATAAATTTTGTGTCTGAAAGGGAAATTCTTACAAATGGATATGCAATAAGGTCAGCCGCAAAAATAACTCTGTCCACGCCTTTTCAGTGCTAATTTATCACTGCGTGTCTTTAGTAAATCCTGACAGTAGTTTTCCAACGTCAAAAGAGGGTTTACACTGGCGCAAGCTGTTAGTAAATCTGGCCCTAAGATTTAGATAGCATATCTTTTTTAAATTCAATATAATTGTATTTTATCTAATTGCTCTGGCAGATTTTTTCCCCACTTTAAGTATAAACTTGTTAAAAACAAGTGAAAGTCCGAGCAGTAAGACAGAATATTTTATTATATTCAAGATAATGAAAACAAGTCTTAAAATCTTATGCATTGTTACTTCTCGAATAATTTTATCTTGTTTTAAGGACTTTAAATATTTTTACTGGAAAACAAGTCAATTAAAAAATGTTTTTTGCAGTTTAATGAGGCAGTTTGTCCTGGGCTGGCCTAAATTTTCAATTCATTTATTGTTTCTGAATACAGATGCAGATGCTTTCACGGTCTAGTGGTTTCACAGTCCGACGTGTCCCTGGCCTGAGGGAAATAAAGTTCTTTCGATCAGATCTGGCTTTCAATCCATCCAAAACTCCTGGCGTCCCCACACAAACATGCAGTTAAGAAATATGCCTTGTCTTGTTTGTTCTCCGGAGAAAATGAGCACAGAGATAATTCTGAAGACTCTTCCTCGTAAATCACAGTTGTTACCTAAGTTGGCATTTTTATCTTGCCGTGGTGATTGGCATACCTGATCTCATTGTTAAGCCTGACTACTTCTCTGTACACACAGGCGGACTCGACAAACACTGGACATTCATCTTTGTCTTGAGGTGTTGACTTGCTCGGCGAGAGGGTGCAGATACACATGTTTAAGGTGTAAGAATGTGTTTACCCACACCCCCCTTAGAGCAGGGTAATGGATTGTTTTTCCAGATGTTATGATGTGCTTCTGTTTCTTTCACAACTTGCATTGTTGTGCAAGTATTACAGACCTACCCTATCTAGCATCCATTGACCACTAGAGCTGCAATCGCTAATGAAAATAATCGACAATAGAATTGATAGAACAGAAACTCTTTGGCATCGATGATTTCACAAAGAACCATGGAATCTCTCCATTCCACAAAAGTTTCTTTATATTTGAAAAAGGTTCTTTGATAGGGTGGCCAGGCATCCGTTTTTTCTCGGGACAGTCCCATATTTCAGCTCTATTTTTAGTGCCCTGGCTTATTATGAAAAAAAATCATGTTTTGTCCTGTATTTCTTCTTTCCTAAATTTTCCTAAACTCTACCCATATCCCGTCCTGTGGTCAACCATGAGAAATCTGGTCACTTGAGAGGGTTTTTTTCCCTGCACAAAAATGACGCTTGCCGGTTATATTTGTATTTGCAGATGTTAAAAATTCATTCATGCATTTAATTTTTGCAACAAAGCATATGCTTGGCAGGTTACTAGAGTCAAACTTCTCTAAAAGAGTACAAATACATACATACTGCAAACGCACTGCAACGGAAAGAAAGAATAATGTCCAAAACATGTAATTGAAATCCTGCATGTAAATAATAGCAAATTAAAGTATTTTTATGAATATAATATAATTTTATAGGATCTACACTGTTAAGTTTTTGATAGAAATCTCTTCATTTCACCAAGGCTGATTTTTATCAGAAATATTTTATTTTACCATTTATGCATTTATAATCAGAAATACAGTTAAAAAAAACGTAATATTTTCTATTTTTATATATTTTAAAATGAATCCTTGTAAAATAATTTATTCCTGTGATAGCAAAGCTGACTTTATTCTTTAGTGTCACATAATTGCTGGCACACAAGAAACATTTCTTATTATCAGTGTTAAAAACTGTTTTTCAGCTTGAAAACTGTATTACATTTTTTTTCAAGATTCTTTGATTAATAGAAAGTTAAAAAAGAACAGCATTTATTTGAAATAAAAATCTTTTTTAACATTATAAATGTCTTGACTGTCACTTTACTTTGATCATTGTAAGGCATTCTTGCTTCATTTCTTTCAAAACAAAACTGAATCTTACCGACCCCAAACTTTTCAACAGTAATGTAAATGTAAAACGTCTCTTAAATTTACAGAAAGAGTGATGTTACTTTGATCAGAGGAGTGAAATGTGCATGGCTGTGAAAAGAATCAACCTGTGAAAGTGTGCAAAATCACCATTCCCTTTCCTCTGACTTGGATGGCGACATCAGCATCGGGGACAGCTGCTAGCTAGGGATCACCATCATAGCCCATGAATGATTGAGGCCACAGATTTGAGCCTGGAAGGAGCTGCTGTGCTTCCTGTTGCCCTTCTCCTGAGAGGTCCTCGTAAGGGGCGAGGAGGCTTTCGGCACGTCAGCCGCCTCTCAACTCCATACTGGTGCTTTTACTTATCTCCTCCCTTCAGATGAAAAGGAAGTGAGAAGGAACTGGCGTTTCAAAAAAGGGAAACAGTCCCCACATCTGGAAGCTCTTTTGGTCCCTTTCGCTGCCTCTCTCGCTTCAGATCCTCCAGCCCTGGGTCTGGAAGAAGTTAGTGGGGGTGTGCGTTGTGAAACTAGCTGTTGAAAAGGTACCCCAGAAAGATTTACTTTGGAGACTTGTGCTCCACCTCGGTGCACTCGCCCTCCCTCCCCCAATGCCCTCTGGCCCTTGCTATCTCACCGGCCCAATGTTGGGCAGCTTGAACTTCCATTAATGGCTATTGCTTTCAGATGCTCATTTTCATAGAGTTGTTCACCTGAGCTATTTGCGTAGCTGATCAATTCTCTTTAGCCATTCATTAGAACCTCCACTGGATTCTCAATTGTTAGGGCTGTCAAACATAATAGCCACAATTTAACTCTTGTCTTCCTGTTCCTGTTCAGGTTCCTGATACCTATTTAAAATATTGTTTTGTTTTGAATATCTGATAAAAAAAATTTTAAATATCTCAATGCTCAGTTTGAGCATCATTTCAAAAATTAAACTAGAGACGTTCAAAAGCTTCTTAACAGAAAGAGTAAGGTTTAATATTGAATAAATTGCTCCAACTACCATTCAAAAGTTTTTTTTGAAAAGTCTCTTAAGCTGCATTTATTTGATAAAAAATACAGTAAAAACAGTAATATTGTGAAATATTGGTTACACTTTACAATAAGGTCTCATTTGTTAACATTACTTCAATGTATTAAGTTAACTAACATGAAGTTAGATTGGGTGATTTAAAATCCAGCCGTTCATTGTTTGTTCATGTTAGTTCACTTGTGTTAACAAATAACTTTTGATTTCCTTAATGTATTCATAAATGTTGAAGTTAACATTAACTAAAATTAATAAATGCTGTAGAAGTATTATTCATTCTTAGTTCATGTTAATTAAAGTAGTTCATTAATGTTAACTAATGGAAACTTATTGTAAAGTGTTACTGAAATAATAATACAATTGAACTGTTTTCTATGGCAATGTATCTTAAAATATAATATATTCCTGTGATGACCGCTGAATTTTCAGCATCATTACTCCAGTCTTCAGTGTCACATGACCCTTCAGAAATCATTCTAATATGCTTTTCTTAACATTCCTTATAAAAATAGTTGTGATGCTTAATATTCTTTTGTAGAAAATGTGGTACTTTTTTTTTTAGGATTCTTTTAGTAGAAAGTTCAAGAGAACAGAATTGGTTTAACAATATAAATGTATTTATAGTCACTTTAACACATTCTTTATGAATAAAAGTATAACATTTACAGAAAGCACTGACTCTAAACTTTTGAACGGTACTGTGTTTTTTTATTCTTTTGAATATTAATGTTTGAATTGGATGACAATATTCAAAATAGTTTTCAACATAATTCAATTGGACTGGAACTACAGGAATATTGATATGAATGAAATTAACCTTCTGTGAAATCCAAAAGAAGATATTTTGAATAACTAATGAAAGTTAGTGTTGTTTTGAATCTCGGTGACTTTCATTGTACGGACAAAAACAGTTGAAACATTCTTCAAAATATCTGTGTCCCACAATGGAAAGAAAGTCATGCTTTGAGTGACATAAGGATGAGTAAATTATGACATTTCTAATTTTGGGTGAACTAGCTGCTACTAAAATATTTGATTTGAAAAATGAGAACCACTTCCAAAGATCATAGCGCTACTTTATTCGGCCGAGGAACCAATTGGAGGAATCACCAGGAGCGAAATTGGGCTTCCAGAGTGTTTAGCATTACACATGGCCTGGCTTAATTTCCTTACCACAGAGCGGCTGACCCGGTCATGACTCGTGGAACCTGCTTTATCTGTCAGTGGCCAATTTACATTGGGGGATTGAGGAAGGAGTCCAGTTTCACAGTCAGTCAAGTCTCCTTTCACAAGAGCTCATCAGATAGAACCTCAATAGCCCCGTCATATTATAGACCAGGCCAAATTGTTCAACCGTTTTTGTCTTTATAACCCTTGTTTTGCAAACCCACTAAAAAGCAGAATTTTACAAGACCAGACAGAATGCTAAAACACCACAGCAAAGCAAATTTTTAGTATCTTGTAGGCACGGCACAGCACAGCAATTGCTGGATTTTAGGCGTCTGGATGACACCGGGGTGAGACATTGTCACAGAGTAGGAAATTCCTCTGTTCAAGCTTTTAGCATGCGTGGAATGTTTGACGAAGCAGAACCAAGGCTTTCGGAAACGTAAAACCTTTAGCATGGCTCTCAGATCACTGCGGTGGACTAAGTGTTTTAAGAGCTCCATTGACGTGGATCGCTAAGCAATCCTCCCCCAGGGAACATATGTCCCACTTCAAGTGGGAGCTGATGAAAAATCAAGACACTAATTTTCCTGTTTTTGTCAAGATTATTGGAACCATTCCGGAAGATTGTTTGCAGTACAAGTCTCATTACTGTATTCTTCTTCCGCATCAATCACGCATTGGATCATTGCATGTTCTTGTAACCTGCAGCACCAGGGCTTTGTTTATCCAGCTGATTAAAAACTCTCGGGCATTAGATATCAAGCTTTGATGGATCTGAATTGTGATAAAAAAAACACTTTGGAAACAGACATGGTAAACATATGATACTTTTTCTGTGCCTTGATATCGTGGGGGAGAGTTAAGCTGTGGTTTAAAATCAGCAGGTTTTAAAGATTTCTTCTTGAACAGTTTCAGATCTACCGATCATGGAGGCTTAAAGTATTAAGTTTATAGCTCAGGTGGCCGACTTTCCTAGTATCTGAAGTAATGAGTTGTGTGGCTTGGTAAATTTTAATTGTCTGATCGCATGAAAGGCTGTGGAAAAAGATGTGGAGTGCCAGAAGACAGAATCTTACTTTTTTCCTCTGAAAACTTCAGCTTAATGTTTTGGTTGCGTTTCTTGTTTTCAGGCCGTTCTCGTATCCAGCGGTTGGCTGAAAACACAGTCTATTTCCGTAGGAGACTGCGGGAGATGGGATTCATCATCTATGGCAACAATGACTCACCTGTGGTACCCATGATGCTCTACATGCCCGCCAAAATCGGGTTAGTCTTCCTCTCAGTCTCTCTCCAATCTCTCAGTATAATTCTACACACTATTAAAGGAATAGTTCACAAAACAATTCTTCACACTCATGTCGTTCCAAACCCATATCCTGGTATTTTGTTCAAAGGAACACAAAAGGAGACATTTTGAATAATTTTCGACTCTTGTTTTCCTAAAATGCTCTAAAAAGGTCATACAATCATAATAAAAGCTGTCTATACAACTTATTATACATTGTATTACAAGTGTTTTAAAGCCTCATGATAGCTTTGTGTGATGAACAAGCCAAAAGTGAAGTATTATTAAAAGGGAAAGTAATTAGTTTTTTATTTCATTCTGTCTTCAAGTCTTCCAAAGACTTGTATAGTGTTTTGTTGTATGGACTACTTTTATAGTACTTTTTTTTTCATCCTTTTCAGCATTCATCCTTTGAGTTTCAATGTTATTTTAGTATTAAATACCATTATAGTATTTATTCATATTTTGAATTAGCTTTTATTTTTATACTTTGTTTTAATTTTAGTTTATGTCTGTAGTTAGTTTATGTTTATGTAGTTTTGTGCTTTTGTCAGTTTTATTTCCATATAGTTGTAATTAGTATTTCTTTTCTTTTTTTCATCTAATATTTCTATTTTAATTCAGCTTTATTTTAATTACCAAAAAAACCCAAAACAGTATACTGGTTTAAAATGACATGAGAGTGATTAACTAATGACAGAATTTTCATTTTTGGGCGAACCATCTCTTTAAAGCAATATTATTGATGACAAATTTCTTGTTTAGCGAGATTTCAGGTCTATAACTGTCCAAATAAATCCAAATGTATATGTATTACACTCGTAATAGAGTCATAATAGTTCCTCATAATAGAACAGAAACAGGGGAAAGCTTAGTTTGGAAAGAACTTCTTGAAAATTGATGAGGCTGTGTGTGTGTTTCCAGGGCGTTTGGTCGGGAGATGTTGAAGAGAAACATTGGCGTAGTGGTGGTGGGCTTCCCAGCCACGCCGATCATAGAGTCCAGAGCCCGCTTCTGTATCTCTGCGGCCCACTCCAAGGAAATGCTGGACAGGGTAACTACTCATTTTCTCACCACAGTGAATACATCCAATAATTTAGATTACTTCAAAGCAGCATTATGCCCTTTTTATTGGCCTTTGTTTCTCATGCCATAAATTTTGGTGTTTACAATGGAATATGTTGACTTGATGGAAAAAGCTGTGAGCTTTGATGACATACTGATGTTAAAGTCGAAGTATAGAGCCCCATACGGTGAGTTTGGTTGAAATATGCTTTGTATTTCAAATAAGATGGATGAAAGGATGACTTTCAGCAGGAATTAGACCAGATGAGTCTGTGGTCTCTGTATGTCAAGTTCAAACCCCTGTCCATCAATCTTCTGAAATCTAGTATCTCAAACTTGATACACACCCTTTATGTTTGAAAAGAATCGCTGTCTAAAGAATTCCAGGCTCCTCCTCAAACTGTCCTGTGCTATAAATTAATACAGGTCTCGGCTGAGGCCGTTTACATAAGCAGCGCCTGCCACAGGGGTCTGCACTGGCAGGAGATCAAAGAGCATCTTAATCTGCCTCCCCAAGGACACTTTGATTTAACTATGGTGAAAAGCACACCGGCCGCCGGCCCCCTTCCCCGTGCTTAAGAAAACATCATGTACTTTGATGTGACCGGTTATCACGTCAACACATTTTTAAGTGTCCTTCTGACATGTTTTCTTGCATTTCTTTCATTTCGGAATGACTTAAGATTGTTCGAAGTGCATAACAAAAGTTTGAAGGTTCTATTTACTGTATATCTTGATGTTATGTATTTGTCCTCCTTTTTTTTTATTTTATAATTTATACTTTTAATTAGAGGGACCATTATTTCAAGCTAACATTTTGACAAGTTTAGTTAAATTTATGCCAGTGTTTAAAAAATGTATTCACTTTAAAATGAAAATTACTCTGTGATTTACATACCCTCAAGCCCTCCTAGGTGTATATGACTTTCTTTCTGATGAACACAATCGTATTTATATAAAAAAATACCCCGATGTTTGCAAGCTTTATAATGGCAGTGAACGGAAAAAGTGCATCCATCCATCATAAACTTACTCCACACGGCTCCGGGGGATTAATAAAGGCCTTCTGAAGTGAATCGATGAGATTTCTTACAAAGTAAAATATCTAGCTTCCGCCAGACCGCCTTCCGTATTCAACTTATAGAAAAAGCGTACCTGATGCGAGGTATAATGTAGGTGAGGGTGGTGCCGAGACCGGGGAGAGGTTGAAATGCACCATAAGCCCTGTCAACAAAGCTCTCCACTAACTCTTTTTGTGGGTGTGGTCTTCTGACACGCATTCCCACTCAGTGGAAAGAAGAAATCATAATGCTGCTGTACAAGGGCAAGGGGCCAAGGACTGAATGTTTCAGTTATAGACCCATTAAACTTTTGTCGGTTCCGGGAAAGGTGTTTGCTCACATCCTGTTAGCAAGGATTCAACCTCTCCCTGGTCTCGGCGCCACCCTCAACAATCAGGTTTTACCCCAGGCAGATCTACAGCAGACGCCATCCTCGCTCTCAGGCTTCTGTCAGAAATACACTGCGAGTTTAACCATCCACTTATAACCTATGTCGTAGTGTTAATTTTGTCACCTATTTTTAATTTAGTCTTAGTCTAAGTCTTGTGCCAAATGTCCTTGTTAGTTTTAGTCATATTTAGTCATTCACATATCTTTTTTTGTTAGTCAAGTTTTAGTCGACTAAAAGTATCGTCATTTTAGTCTAGTTTTAGTCAAAAGACAACTCAAGGTATCTTAGTCAAGTTTTAGTCGACCAAAAGTCTAGTCATTTTAGTCTAGCTTTAGTCAAAGGAAAACTCAATATATTTTGTGGCAAAATAAGTTACATAAAGTACATATAACCTGCATAATGTTTGTGCCACAACACCATAGCTAACTGGTTGATTTACAGCGTAGATCAGCATTAGCTTATGATACGATGGGCACAAATATCGAGTTCGATCTTGATTCAGTATGAATTCATATGTATATAGCCGACTGTACATAGTATAAGGGAAAATATGTTTTTTACACTTTTTTGGGGTTATATTATATTTGCTTGCATTCTTTACTATTCACTATTATTAACATTTCAAAATTTCACAAATAAGTAACCAGTTATGATCTGTGTATGTATTAAAGAGCCATACAGGCACCCAGTGGGTAATGGCATTACAAGTGAATTTTTTTATTTTTCCAGCCACAAAATGTCTCTAATTTGCCTCTTTGCAGTGGAATTCTCTATTTTAACCTTAATTAATACACTAATTGTAATATAAATAATAAAAATATTAGAAGAAAAATATTTTAAGTGATCATTAATGGACCATAAGTATTGCACAAATAGTATTTAGTACCAAAAGATCTCCTCAAAATATTCAATAAATATTATTGAATTAAAATATAGGCTATTTATTTTTGAAATAGTTAAGGTGAATGGTTAAGGTGTCACATTTGATCATCAATGAGTACAAGTGTGACTTAATTAGTAAGGAATACATGAGGGCTAAAAACAAGAAAAACATTAATATTAATGTTAACAATGTTGATCTCTACCACTCCATAATAAAATGATACTGTAAATGTGGCTGACGCACACTATGCTGTACTGTTTACCAAAAATTGCTGCAAACACCTGTAAAGTGAAGCTGTTGTGTAACTTGCGCGGCTTAAGCCATTCAAATATACTGACACAGCGCTAGAGGTATTGAGCGCTCCGGGAACCACGTGACCACACTCGCGCGGCCGCGAGATGACAGGCGGAGTCTGAGAGAGACCTGTACTCCAGCAACAGCGGGAACTCTTTCTGAATATTTTGAACAGCTGAATATTCATCTCATGATGTAAAAGTAGAGACAATTGTAGACGAAAATGAAGAGAGATTTTATCTTAGTTTTTATTTTATGCAAAACATTTTAGTCTCGTCCTTTTTCATCAACAATAATGCATGTTAATTTAGTCTTAGTCAGTGTTTTTGGACATTGGTGCAGTCTCGTCATCGTCTCGTCTTCGTCATGGAAAAAAAGGTTGTTAATGAACATATTTAGTCTCGTCTCGTCTGACGAAATGAACACTACTACGGTCGACCTTAAGGCTGCGTTTGAATCAATGGAAGTGAGGATACACTCTCCGAGGAGATTACAGCCAAGTCATTACAAGTCAGGCAGGGCTGCATTCTGGCTCCGGCACATTTCTGCAGAGCTACGGACTAGATCTTCGAGCGAATAGCATCACGGAATGGTATTAGGCTGCCAGAACACTACTTCACTTATCTTGATTAAGCGGATGATGTCGCATTGTTAGATGAGTCTACATCAAAACTGGCAATATCCCTTGAGCATCTCGAGTTGGAGGCTTCCCACCTGGGCCTACACCTGGGTAGCTGAACCAATATTGGGAACATCATTGTCAGGGATCAGCAGGTGGAAAATGTCACACAATTCACATATTTGGGTGCGTACAAAACTATGTACCCAGTACCCATTTCAACCACTAGCTGTCATTAGCTATATTTCTATCCAAAGTTGCGAATGTAATTTATGCGCAAAAATGCAATATCGCACAAAACATTTGCGAATAAAGCACCGTTTCCATCCAGTGAGTCGAAGGGAACATAATCGTCACTTCCTGATAAACTACCGCTAAAAATCACTAAGAAACATAGGAGAAGCCACCATATATAATAATTTTCGTATATAATAAATTATTTGCCTCTCAGAGAAACTAGAAAGCAGTTCTAGGAGGGAAATATACCGAGCATCTTTGACAACAGACTTCTGAATGACCAAAACAACATTTAAGATGTTTTGCAAACAAGATTTTTCCCCTGGTTACTACAGTTATGCTGTTTCATCGCGAAAGTCACATGATTTTTTTTTTATGCGCATCAAGGAATTTATTTGATAATGCATTTCCATCGTAGTTTATGCGCATGTTTTCGTATCGGATAAAAAATGTATCCTACTCAAACGAGCGCATATGTTTTTTATGCGCATTTTTAGAATTGATGCGCATCTTGGTGTTTCCATTCAGCATTATTTAATGCGATATCCCAAAATGCGCATAAAAATAGGTGGATGGAAACATAGCTATTCATACACACAGCACATGTAAATCGTCTCCTCCCATACATTTTGCATCTGAAAGGAAAACTCCTACAAATGCATATGCAATAAGGTCAGTCGCAAAAATAACTCTGTCCACGCCTTTTCATCGCTAATTTATCGCTGCGTGTCTAGTAAATCCTGACAGCAGTTTTTTAACGCTAAAAGAGGGTTTGCGCTGGCGCAAGCTGTTAGTAAATCTGGCCCTTGGTGTGAAAGGGCCTTTACATTTGCCAAAAAAAAGAGAACTTTTTTTATTTGTTATTAAATAACTGCTGTCAGGTGAAAAGTGTACCAGATGAAAGTAAAAGTAATGCAAAAGTAACATAATGCTAGCCTAGAAATCTAGACGCACCCTAGCGGCCCAGGGTAGTCTAGCAACTCTCCTTTGGCTTGCGAGCTGTAAAAACCAAACTCTGGTCAGGCCAATCACATCGTGTATAGAGTCGGTGGGCGGGCTTAACATAATGACGGCAGAGTTGCGGCGGTTCCGTGTGCTACTTGTAAACAAAGAAGCTGGTGAACAGTGGTCTTTCGAAACTGCTTTTCTTTGATAAAAGAACAGAGAACGGCACTGAAGTCATTCTTAAGAAAGGAAGATGTGTTCGGAGTTTTGCCGACCGGATACGTCGAAAGTTTAATCTATCAACTAGCTCTGCTTCACCTTCCTTGCTCTGGTTGGTTGTAGCGCTATCCTATTGCGTGCAGAGGGAATTTGAAAGACAAGCGTTTTTAAGCCCTGCCAATGGTGAGGGTCTGGCTGTCAGGCTAACATAATGGATTACTTTCCATAAAAAGTAACTAATACAATTAGTTACTTTCTTAGGGAGTAACACAACATTGCAATGCATTACTTTTAAAAGCAACTTTCCCCAACACTGGCAATATATGACAGATGTCAAGCAAAGACTTATAAACATTTATGATGATGCAAACGTTGAATCAAAGTTTAGAACCGTTTATCCTGAATCAAACCTACCAACTCTAATGCTGTTTTTCCAACAGATGTTTAAGTCAGAGACCCTATTAATGTCTAAAATGCTCTCATGTGTCGCAAGACAAAAATGATCTTGAAATTCGTCTAAAAAGTGCATTTAAAATCATTTTAGTTTTCAGTGTTGTTCAGTTAATCATTGTGAATGTACCATGAATATAGAAAATGTTGATCCGCCCTAGTGCATAGTCTTAAATTTCTTTTAAAATAAACAGGTTTCTTTAATAATTTACTTTTTATGATGTTTCATGGTAACTTGAACTAGAAATAATGCAACTAGCACCACCATGACTATATTAGATCAAGCTTTTAAAGGACTGCATGGTAGGTGGCAGCTGTTTCTCAGCATTAGCATGTTATGACTTACATGTGTAGCCCTGAAAGTAATGGAGCGTGTTGATTGTTTTCAGGCGCTGGATGTGATCAGTGAAGTAGGCGATCTGCTGCAGCTGAAGTATTCACGGCGTAAAGTTCTTCCCTCATTGGACCGGCCCTTTGACGAGACCACATACGAGGAGAACGAAGAGTGACATACTTCCTATCTGAACCAAATGTGCACTGCTCATCTTCTGCTCTCCGAAAGGAGGCAGTGAACCACTTAATAAATACAACTTTTTTTTTTTTTTAACTTAGGTATATCATCTTTATTTTAACACATGAAACTCTGATCAACTACAACATATTCTGATGTTTTTAGAAAAAGACATGCTTTCTTTTTTCACTCCCCAGTTCTTCTACTGCATTGGTCACCTCGGTTTCATTTTGATGTGAGGTTTGGGGTCTGTTTTTAACTCATTGTGGCATTCGTTTAAAGAAATAAATACATAGATTTTTCAGGCCAGCTACAGTGGGCTTTGAGCTGCTTGTGTACTTGCTGAAGCCATATATCACTGCAGCCCTCAAAACCATTTTTGGTAAATGAGAACAGACTGACAGCGAACCCATAATTCCAAGCACCCTGACCTATGAAAGGAATTACAGGTTCTTCTTATTGCATTGTCAGTACATTCACTGTGTTACCTTAATCAAACTCCAAAAGCTCCACAACTTGGCTTTCTAGTTGTTGTTTTTTCCACAGATTTTGACTTGAAGCCAACTCCGGTGTCTTGCTTCAATCTGGCTATCGTTTTTCTTGCATTACCGGGATATTTATTTTTTCATCAAGATACAAATCGCGGAGGGCGATGTTGGTTATGTCTGAGGGAAGTTTGGGTAGAAACCTGCATATTTATCAAATTTTCACCTCTAAGGAAACTTGGATGCTGATTATATGCATTATCGCCAAAGTTGCAGCACAAGTTGTGCGGTAGGATTCCAAAATCTCATAGAAAGCTTAACTTTAAATGCTTGTTGATTTTTTTTTTTTTTTATCAATATGCAAAACTTATATAACCATTATAATGGTGACTTATAAGTTAATAAGTACAATGCCATGAATAGCTAATAATATTGCACTCTGTAATTTTATAAACTTCCCTCAGTATTGACTGAAGTTAATTGTCTTATGATTTCCAAAGTCTATACCCTTTTCACCATCCATAAAAGGAGCTTTATTTTATGCATACGTTTCTTTAATGTACATATTTATTTATTATTCATGTTTCATAGCTTTTATTGTTGTAGAAGTGTACTTTAATCAACAACGGCAGCTCCAGATGCCTCTCATATGCACATGCATGATGTGCATGCTCTCAGTGCACATACTACTGATGAGTATTTTGATATCATTTTGTTATTCCCAGCAACGCATGTGGGATGTAATCACCGAATCGGCTGGTTTATGATGCTTTAAAGGTGCTGAACTGTACACTCTATGTTCTGTTTCGTGGCTTCTTTTGCTTTGGTCTTGTGGGGTAGTACAATCTCCCGTGTTTAGCATAAGCCTTTTACGACATCAAAATCCAGGGATATTTCTTTTTATCATATAACCTTTTTTTTAGACTGAGAGATGTTTAAAAAAAGTTCTTAATATTATAAACACTGAAATGTAAGTGTTGATTGTTCCAACTGATACACAGACTTGTTCTGATAAAACACACGATTTACCAGTACATTTGATGTATGTGTTCTAATACAACTTGGATTTTGCTGCCTGTAGCACATACTGTTTTTAAGACCTACTTTTGAATCAAAGTACACTGTGGGCTTGTAATTAAATTACAATTCCTAAATGTATTGTTAAGGTCTTCTGTTTCTTTTCCTCACTTTACATTTTTGCACATTTCCTGACTGACTTCACAATTAAATGATGTTTTATAAACAAAGTTCGGGAGGAGGACGTTCAGATAATTGACACAGGTGGAGAGCACTCAGCTAATCAACAGTAAGAGGTATATATACACGCAGCAGTCTTACCTCCATTCATTGAAAGTTTTCTAGCACGGACGGCAGTTCGCCCCGCCCGCCCACGCTGTCTACACGGCTCGAAGCAACTCTACAATACTTCAATACTTTTTCCTTACAAAGTTATAAGCTATCTAAAAAACCCCTTTCGGCCGCTTCCATAAGCATTCACGAGCCAACCGCAAGAGCAGTGCTCGGACAATGTAAAGGAGTGCACACAGCACAGACTTGCAACAGGGAGAACTACAACAGTTCCTGTCTTAAGATAAAGTATTACAACTCTTTTACTTTTTCTTGCGATCTTTCCGCCTCTGTGTACTACAGTTCAGACAGATACTTTTCACACAGGAAAAGTGCGTTCATCATGTACGTGCACGCGGTCGCCGTGGTGATGAACGATCAATTTACTTGCAGCTGGTAAAGCGAGCGAACGTATTGTGAGGCTAAATCACTAAAATGCTGTCAATGCAACAGGGCATATTACGCCAAACAATCAGCTACCAGTTGGACTCAGCTGATAATCACCGCCTTGATTCAATACTTCTCAACTTGACGCTCACATAAGCTCGGGCACACAGGGCTCAACACAGTGCGACCATACTCGCTCTTGTGACTATAAATAGACGTGTGCGAACTGAACAATGTATTTGGGAGCACCCGCTTTCTTAAATGTAACATCAATATACCTTTATAGTAGGGCAGGCTATCGTATAACAAGCATATCAATGATTGTTATAGCCTACCATCTTATTATGAAACAGAAGAAATTTAAAGGCTATGATTTCACTGAATTAACGTGAGCGATCACGTTTCAAAACCTGAATGTGGCACCATTGTGCGTTCTACTGGATTGAACAATGCTCGAGTTCAGAGCATTTCACAATCAATGAATAGCATACATTTATGCAAAGCGAATTTGTATCAACGACAACATATTACGATAAATCACTGTAAAGAAAACGGTGTATACAGTTGTAAGGCTGTATTTTCTCTGTGGCTGCGCCACGCCTCTTGAATAGCCTCCCTCGGCGTATCAGATCTTGTGACTTGTTAGGACGGTTTAAATCTGTGTTGAAAACGCATCTCTTCTCTCATGCTTAAAACTGCCCATAAGGACTGGGAGTTTGAGATGTGTGTTTGTGTTTTGTGTGTTGATGTAGGGGTGTTTTGTCAATGCTTTATTAGTACCGTTGAGAGCGTAAAGCACTTTGGTCAACTCATGTCGTTTTTAAACGTGCTATAGATATAAAGGTTGTTGTTGTTTTATCTCATATGAATTTGAATGAGCATCCCGCAATAATAAGGCATAAACATTTCAAAATAAGAGTCCTTTCGGTTACACAATGCGTTTCTCCATTTGTCCGTCTAACTTTTTCTCCTTTTTTCCCACAGGAGCTCAGTTTTCTCTGGCTAATTCTCCACTGCCACAGCAGTGCTGTTCCCTCGGCTCCCACAGGAGCTTTGTTTCTCTAGCTAATTTTCTCCCACTACAGCAGTGCTGTTCCCTCGGCTCCCACAGTAGCTTTGTTTCTCTAGCTAATTTTCTCCCACTACAGCAGTGCTGTTCCCTCGGCTCCCACAGGAGCTTTGTTTCTCTAGCTAATTTTCTCCCACTACAGCAGTGCTGTTCCCCCTGCTCCCACAGGAGCTTTGTTTCTCTAGCTAATTTCTCCCACTACAGCAGTGCTGTTCCCTCTGCTCCCACAGGAGCTGAGTTTCTCCGGCTAATTTTCTCCTACTACAGCAGTGCTGTTCCCTCGGCTCCCACAGGAGTTCAGTTTCCCTGGCTAATTTTCTCCACTGCCACAGCAGTGCTGTTCCCTTGGCTCCCACAGGAGCTTCGTTTCTCTAGCTAATTTTCTCCCACTACAGCAGTGCTGTTCCCGGCTCCCACAGGAGTCCAGTTTCTCCGGCTAATTTTCTCCTATCTACAGCAGTGCTGTTCCCTCGGCTCCCACAGGAGTCCAGTTTCTCCGGCTAATTTTCTCCTACTACAGCAGTGCTGTTCCCTTGGCTCCCACAGGAGTCCAGTTTCTCTGGCTAATTTTCTCCTACTACAGCAGTGCTGTTCCCTCTGCTCCCACAGGAGTTCAGTTTCTCCGGCTAATTTTCTCCTACTACAGCAGTGCTGTTCCCTCTGCTCCCACAGGAGTTCAGTTTCTCCGGCTAATTTTCTCCTACTACAGCAGTGCTGTTCCCTCTGCTCCCACAGGAGTTCAGTTTCTCCGGCTAATTTTCTCCTACTACAGCAGTGCTGTTCCCTCTGCTCCCACAGGAGTTCAGTTTCTCTGGCTAATTTTCTCCTACTACAGCAGTGCTGTTCCCTCTGCTCCCACAGGAGTTCAGTTTCTCTGGCTAATTTTCTCCTACTACAGCAGTGCTGTTCCCTTGGCTCCCACAGGAGTCCAGTTTCTCTGGCTAATTTTCTCCTACTACAGCAGTGCTGTTCCCTCTGCTCCCACAGGAGTTCAGTTTCTCTGGCTAATTTTCTCCTACTACAGCAGTGCTGTTCACTCTGCTCCCAAAGGAGCTCAGTTTCTCTAGCTAATTTTCTCCACTGCATCAGCAGTGCCATTTTTCTCTGCTCTCACAGGAGCTCAGTTTCTCCGGCTAATTTTCTCCACTACTACAGCAGTGATGTTCCCTCTGCTTTCCCAGGAGTTCAGTTTCTCTGGCTAATTTTCTCCACTGCCAAAGCAGTGATGTTCTTTCCCAGAAACCTCAATCCTACATGACGGCCTGGAGATGTTCAAAGCATTTCACTTCTCTTATAAACATACCGTTCCATGATTTTTCTCTCCTTTCTATCACCTCATTTATTTTCTACCTTAATACATCAAAGGTTACTTGAGCTGCATCCAGTTTTCCACAATTGATGTACGGCGGTTCCTCCCCCGAAATAAACAATTCACCAAACCCTCTCTGATCAAAGGGATTTAAAGATCCCAGCCCACCCGTCCCGACACCAGACAACCTATAACGCTGGTATCCTCAAAGAAACACCTCAAATCCGTTCTCCAACTATCAGGGGCTCAGCAAAGAACTTTTCAAGCCACTCCTTCCGTATTGGGGTAACAACCTCAGCAGCTCAAAAAGGCCTCTCCCAACAGCAGATCCAAGCTCTCGGGAGATGGTCTTCTGACGCTTTCCAAAGCTATATCAGGACCAATCGATTCCACATCAAAAATTCCATGGACGCAGCACAGGGGGAAGTTCCTCACAGCTTGAAAGAGTGGAACATTTCCACGCCATATGAAAGAGTGGAAGTTCCACGCAGTACGTAAGAGAGGAAGTTCCTCGCAGTACGTAAGAGAGGAAGTTCCTCGCAGTACGAAAGAGAGGAAGTTCCTCGCAGTATGAAAGAGAGGAAGTTCCTCGCAGTATGAAAGAGAGGAAGTTCCTCGCAGTATGAAAGAGTGGAAAGTTTCCACGCAGTATGAAAGAGTGGAAAGTTTCCACGCAGTATGAAAGAGAGGAAGTTCCTCGCAGTATGAAAGAGAGGAAGTTCCTCGCAGTATGAAAGAGTGGAAAGTTTCCACGCAGTATGAAATAGAGGAAGTTCCTCGCAGTATGAAAGAGTGGAAAGTTTCCACGCAGTATGAAAGAGAGGAAGTTCCTCGTCGTATGAAAGAGTGGAAAGTTTCCACGTAGTACGAAAGAGTGGAAAGTTTCCACGTAGTACGAAAGAGTGGAAAGTTTCCACGTAGTACGAAAGAGTGGAAAGTTTCCACGTAGTACGAAAGAGTGGAAAGTTTCCACGCAGTACGAAAGAGAGGAAGTTCCTCGCAGTATGAAAGAGTGGAAAGTTTCCACGCAGTACGAAAGAGAGGAAGTTCCTCGCAGTACGAAAGAGTGGAAAGTTTCCAACACAGTACGAAAGAGTGGAAAGTTTCCAACACAGTACGAAAGAGTGGAAAGTTTCCAACACAGTACGAAAGAGTGGAAAGTTTCCAACACAGTACGAAAGAGTGGAAAGTTTCCAACACAGTACGAAAGAGTGGAAAGTTTCCAACACAGTACGAAAGAGTGGAAAGTTTCCAACACAGTACGAAAGAGTGGAAAGTTTCCAACACAGTACGAAAGAGTGGAAAGTTTCCAACACAGTACGAAAGAGTGGAAAGTTTCCAACACAGTACGAAAGAGTGGAAAGTTTCCAACACAGTACGAAACAGTGGAAAGTTTCCAACACAGTACGAAAGAGTGGAAAGTTTCCAACACAGTACGAAAGAGTGGAAAGTTTCCAACACAGTACGAAAGAGTGGAAAGTTTCCAACACAGTACGAAAGAGTGGAACGTTTCCAACACAGTACGAAAAAGTGGAAAGTTTCCAACACAGTACGAAAGAGTGGAAAGTTTCCACGCAGAACGAAAGAGTGGAAAGTTCCACGCAGAACGAAAGAGTGGAAAGTTTCCACGCAGAACGAAAGAGTGGAAAGTTTCCACACAGAACGAAAGAGTGGAAAGTTTCCACACAGAACGAAAGAGTGGAAAGTTTCCACGCAGAACGAAAGAGTGGAAAGTTTCCACGCAGAACGAAAGAGTGGAAAGTTTCCACGCAGAACGAAAGAGTGGAAAGCTTCCACGCAGCAAGGAAATGTTTAATGTTTTAATACTGTTGTCTCTCCCATGTTTCTCTTTTTACATTTTTTCTATTGCAGGCAATCCCCCGGCATGATGTGCCGCAGCAGCCCTCAAGGGCCTACCGGTCAAGCAATCAAGCCCCTTCACGAATGCCAGCCCGCCAAGCTTGGCTCTTCTTGGGGGGTATTTAGCAGGCGGCTGTCCTATGCTTAGCATTTTTGGGGGGTACTTTGGGTTCGGGCCAAATTCCGAGCTCGAAGCCCTCCCCCTGGACAGCACGCCAAATACGCATTTAAACTACTCTCCATAAATTATATGTAAGTGTGAACTCGTGAAATGATGTTTTATAAACAAAGTTCGGGAGGAGGACGTTCAGATAATTGACACAGGTGGAGAGCACTCAGCTAATCAACAGTAAGAGGTATATATACACGCAGCAGTCTTACCTCCATTCATTGAAAGTTTTCTAGCATCCCTCCACCACCCCTTCTCCACACTTTTATTTTATCAGCCACTTACATATACGGGGGGTACTTTGGGTTCGGGCCAAATTCCGAGCTCGAAGCCCTCCCCCTGGACAGCACGCCAAATACGCATTTAAACTACTCTCCATAAATTATATGTAAGTGTGAACTCGTGAAATTATATCGGTAATCCAGTGGCTGCTAGATTACAAGTGTGATAGTTTTGAATTATTATACCTCTGAGGTCTTCATATAAATGACCACAAGACCACATTAGAGAAAGCGTACTGTACTATTCTTGGAAATGATGGTTTGGCAAAGCTTTGAAATACACCGCTCAGAAAAAAAGTCTACGCAATGGTGAGACGTATGACTTTTATATTATATTCTAAAAAATAAATAAATATGAAATAATAGAACTTTTAATAAATGTATGTACTATAATTACATTTCATTTAATTGATGTATATTATATAATATAAAATGTACACATGCTACCGTTCAAAAGTTTGTGGTTGGTTCAAACATTTTTGAAAGTCTCTTATTCTTACCATTTGATTACAAAAACAATATTATTATGAAATATTAATACAAGTTTAGCTGCTTTCTATTTTGAATGTATTTCAAAATGTAATTTAATTTTCTGATTGCAAAGCTGAATTTTCAGCATCATTACTTCAGTCTCACATGATCCTTCATAAATCATTCTAATATGATAATTTGGTGTTCATGATACATTTATCATGATGAATTTTAAAACAGCAGCATTTATTTGTAACACTGTCGTGTTTGGTCAATTTGGTGCAACCTGGCTGAATAAAAGTATGAATTTCTTTATGTGTGTGTGTGTGTGTGTGTGTGTGTGTGTGTGTGTGTGTGTGTGTGTGTGTGTGTGTGTGTGTGTGTGTGTGTGTGTGTGTGTGTGTGTGTGTGTGTGTGTGTGTGTGTGTGTGTGTGTGTGTGTGTGTGTGTGTGTGTGTGTGTGTGTGTGTGTGTGTGTGTGTGTGTGTGTGTGTGTGTGTGTGTGTGTGTGTGTGTGTGTGTGTGTGTGTGTGTGTGTGTGTGTGTGTGTGTGTGTGTGTGTGTGTGTGTGTGTGTGTGTGTGTGTGTGTGTGTGTGTGTGTGTGTGTGTGTGTGTGTGTGTGTGTGTGTGTGTGTGTGTGTGTGTGTGTGTGTGTGTGTGTGTGTGTGTGTGTGTGTGTGTGTGTGTGTGTGTGTGTGTGTGTGTGTGTGTGTGTGTGTGTGTGTGTGTGTGTGTGTGTGTGTGTGTGTGTGTGTGTGTGTGTGTGTGTGTGTGTGTGTGTGTGTGTGTGTGTGTGTGTGTGTGTGTGTGTGTGTGTGTGTGTGTGTGTGTGTGTGTGTGTGTGTGTGTGTGTGTGTGTGTGTGTGTGTGTGTGTGTGTGTGTGTGTGTGTGTGTGTGTGTGTGTGTGTGTGTGTGTGTGTGTGTGTGTGTGTGTGTGTGTGTGTGTGTGTGTGTGTGTGTGTGTGTGTGTGTGTGTGTGTGTGTGTGTGTGTGTGTGTGTGTGTGTGTGTGTGTGTGTGTGTGTGTGTGTGTGTGTGTGTGTGTGTGTGTGTGTGTGTGTGTGTGTGTGTGTGTGTGTGTGTGTGTGTGTGTGTGTGTGTGTGTGTGTGTGTGTGTGTGTGTGTGTGTGTGTGTGTGTGTGTGTGTGTGTGTGTGTGTGTGTGTGTGTGTGTGTGTGTGTGTGTGTGTGTGTGTGTGTGTGTGTGTGTGTGTGTGTGTGTGTGTGTGTGTGTGTGTGTGTGTGTGTGTGTGTGTGTGTGTGTGTGTGTGTGTGTGTGTGTGTGTGTGTGTGTGTGTGTGTGTGTGTGTGTGTGTGTGTGTGTGTGTGTGTGTGTGTGTGTGTGTGTGTGTGTGTGTGTGTGTGTGTGTGTGTGTGTGTGTGTGTGTGTGTGTGTGATGAGGATTTTATACCCCACGCAGCTTCAGTCAGTCAGTCAGTCAGTCAGTCAGTCAGTCACAGTGGGGTGAACCCCTCCTCCAAAGACGTCACACGAGCGGAGGTAGATGAATGTCTCATCCAGCCAGTGAATTACTGAAGGTCCTTCACCACAGTACCTGCATGAGGTGTAGACCTCTGTGTGCATGAGTCAGGAGCGCATCAAAGACCTGCATTTAGCGAGGATTGATGTTCTTTGCGCCTTGAAACTTCAGTTGCTCAATGCGAATTGCGCTCCGCGAGACGCGTGATTGAGGAGCTATCCACTGCAGAATCACACTCAAAGAAGACTGTTGTTCATATATATATATATATATCCACTGGATAGAGGCGAACTCAAGACACATGGAAAATCATCTGAAGAGCTCCGAGAGGGATATTAAAGTTGAGGAACTGCTAAAATGCCTTTGGAAACCAAGAACCTCTCAGAGTCAGAGGATCTGAGGGACACGCGGACATGACTGTTGAAGGCTGTTCTGTTGCTCATTGAGAATTTGATGAGCATGTTTGATGCCTTTCTGACGTTTTAAATGGATTGGTTTTATATGAGGGATGGTCGTATAGACAAAGAGACACAGTTGAACTGAAGAGTGTTGAGTGCAGTTCATAGTAACTTATCAAAAGTGGTGCATAATTGCAAAACATTGTAAAAACTCTTTATTATTATTTTTACGAAGTCATGCTGATTCGAAGCCAAGTTTTTCGGTGGGCAGTTTTCTTGACACTTTGTCTACTGTTGGTGAAGGGGTTCCCTGCGAAAAGACGCAGAGCAAATCACATCAAGAGCAAGAGTGGTACATCTACTGAGGTATGGTTTTAAATGATTGACACTTAAAAAATTTTTTTGTTGTTATCAGTCAGTCAAGGTTTTAAGACTTAACTGCAGAGTTGATCCATGTTTAAATTAATTGCTTTATCTGATATTGTAACTTACAAGTTAATTTGTCAGAAAATCATATATATATATATATATATATATATATATATATATATATATATATATATATATATATATATATATATATATATAATGTATTGTCTATTAATTTCAGTTCAGATCCAGTAAGGTCAAATTTGCTTCTTGGAAGGTTCTTGTTTGATCCCATTACCTCTTATTGTAAAATATAAAAGAAGCTATACTGACGTTACAGAAGATCAAATGAATGACATTAGAATCTATTTCAACATGTAAAGATTTTAGACCTAGAACTAGATCTGCAGTCACATTTACCCCAGGTTTCACAGACAAGGCTTAAGATAGTCCCAGACTAAAATGCATGTTTGAGCTGTCTTAACTGAAAGCAACTTGCACTGACATATTTTAAAATATTTCAGTGCCAATGTTTTGTTGCAAGATGCACACCAGTAATAAATACTACTTAAATGGCCTAATCCTGGCTTAATCTAAACCCTGTCTGTGAAACCAGGCCTTAAAGGGATAGTTCACCCAAAAATGAAAATTACCCTCCTATGACCTTCTTCTTTCAGACGAATACAATTATAGTTATATTAAAACATGTCCTGGCTCTTCCAAACTTTTTAATGGCAGTGAATGGCAGCCCAAAATTTGCTAAGTGCATCCATCCATTATAAAAGTAATCCACACGGCTCCGGGGTTGATGGGTTTGTGTAAGAAAAATATCCATATTTAAAACATTATAAAGTAAAATATCTAACTTCCGGCGGACCGCCTTTCATATTCAACTTATGAAGAAAAGTGTAACGCCTCTCGCAGTTCATAATGCTTACGCTGTGTCCGACGTCATAGTTAAGTGTTCTCAAGACAAGGGTGTTTGTTATAAATGTCTGGACATGGAAAATGTATGAATTTATGAAGGATATATTTATGAATTGCACATTAGTGGGCCATAATATTTGCTGGGCTTGAAACGCAATTGCTTCAAATTGCTATGCTTCAAAACGAGTTTTTATAGAGCATCAGGTGTTTGAATCTTTTTATTACATATCATCATTTCACAATTCATATATCATCATATCATATCACCAGAAAAAAGCTTATTAGAGGTCAAACCACACTGAAAATGCAGTTTCCATAGTTAAAGTGTGCTTAACGCTTGTAATGGCAGGGTGGTTAATTTTAAATGTGGTTAAATGATAAACCACAGTTAATGGGCTGTTTTGAGTTTTTAATTCATTAATTTCACCTTCAGCAAAAAAAAGTGAGGTCACACTGAATCCTGGGTTATGCTGTGACTTTTTTTTTCATGGATCAGCTTTATGGAGTGTTAACGCAGAGAGGAAATGCAAACCCACCCCAGGCTGCCTTTTAATAGCCATTTCCTCTCTCAAAAGAATTTTGAACACAAGTCCACTATCCTAGATGTTAAACTTAGGCCCCTCTTACACGTGCATGTGAATCGATCAATTTAGCTGATACTCAACTCACTACGCACAACCCGAGTGGGGGGTTAAGAACACATCTTTCTCAAGGGTGCGAAGATCTGACAGAAAGCAGAACAGTATGCGCCGATACTCGGGTGATACAAGACTGTCTTTGTGCACTGTCTGAAAACATCACGTCTCCCCCACATTTTAAGCCAACTGGGAAAGATGTTTTTATTAAAGTAGCCACCGGGGGTTCAGGCAGACATGGGAGGGCCATTGTTTCCCCTGCGCAACAGGAAGTCTTTGCTTTACACAAAAACGGACACTTACTAATCAAAACAGCCAGCTGGAATCCAATACGCCACGCTCTTAGAAATTGCATTGAGTCGGGTAGGAGTTCAGCGGCCTTGGTGCTATAATTGATAAGCCCAATAATCGCAGGGCTGTTCCTCTCCTCGACCCAAGCAGACACCAATTCCACAAATGGCGCCAAATTCTTGAGCCCTGCTCTGAAGTTCATGTTGCTGTTTCTTAGCATTGTGCTCTCAAATGTCCAGTGCTCTAATTGAGGTTAAGCTGAAACTGTAAACCATAATCTGTTTGAAAGTATATAGCGAATGCCCTGGTAGACGCTGTGAAAGCTATATTCAGAATTTAATGAAGAAACACCAGATAATATTTCACAAAAACCACCAGAACACACACACACACACACACACACCAGCTTGAATGTAGAAATAGATTTAATAACGTGCCTGCATGTTGCTGAGAACAACTATTTTTTAGTTCTTGGCCCTACAAAACATGTTATGCAGCATCGAGATCTGATTATAAACATCTGAAGCTCGTAAAAGAGCAGATATGTATCCAATACACTTTTCTTTCTTTTTTTGAATTTAGAACATTAACAGAGTTGATATCAATGTGTACAGTGCCGTTGGTACATTTGGCACCCGCTGGTAATCGAGTGTCAACAGCAATTCTCCATGGAATGTGATTTCTGAGGGATACATGACATTAATGAACAGTTTTTGACACAAGGCATCTGAGAGAAGCCAGACATGGATCTGTGTGGGATTTATCCATCTAGGCATTATATCCTTGAGTTTCACTTGCTGCACACAAAGGTGGTTTCTATGGAATCCCATTTCTTCATAAAGTCTAAATTGTGAGAAATTAAGTTGTGATTACAAGAAATTAACTCAAATTTGACATATTAAAGGGTAACTTCAGTGATTTAGCATAAGGCTTTGTATCAGTAGAAACCCGGTAATATATTCAAATGATGCTACTTTCCCCCCTCATATCCCCCTGAGATGAGATAATTATGCTATTTATTTCTGGAAAAAATCCTCCGATGAGGCAAATATCGTCATTTTGCGTCATTGGAGGATTTTTTGGCCAGAGGCTAAAGACTACAGCCACTAGATGGAGCTGTTCCGCATGTTATACTCGCCGATAGGGAAGAAATCTCACGCACAGAATGTGACACAAACGGCTGCACGGACATTCATAACAGGGCGATGCAGAGTAAAGTGAGTGTTTCTACTTTTCAATGAATTCCTGTGATAGTTTAGCTTCCATATGCGATCTGAAAACGTGCCAGACTGGCGCTTAACGTTACCTCAGTTCTGCTCAGCTCTTCGTGATGAATGAAATCTGACACTGCTGCGTCTGTGCCGTGACTTTCGTTCGGCTCACTCACACTTTTTTGAGAAGACACGTTCAGTTTTTAATTGTAGTGTTTATTCTCTTACGAAATGATTGTATTACTATGAAGATCAAAACGACGGTGAACGGAGTGGCCTCGTAGGGCAGCGAAGCAAGTGCATTCTGGGAGTTGTTGTCTTTCATCCACATGAGACAAAAATACATTTTCTGTCTTTTCTCAGTCTAGAAGGCACCAAATTCAAAAATAATTTCACATTTCTTTCTACTGCATAAATGACCCAGTTTAAATACAAAGCTTAATGCTAAATCACTGAAGTAACCCTTTAAGTCCCAAATATGAGAACGTTGCAATCCTAAGAAATAAAGTTGCAATTGAGAACTATATAGTTGCAGTTATGATTAATAAAGATGCGATATGAGACGTAACGTTGCAATTTTAAGATATAAATTGGCAGTTTAAGGCGCCGTATACACAACACTGGTTTCAACTAAAAATTTAAAACGTTTTACGCTTTTTAGCTGTTTATTTACACGACAACAGTGTTTTGGGGACCTGAAAACACAAGCTTCTGGAAACGGGTTTCTCTTTACAAAGGCTGCATTCACACTGTCTAGGTGTGAATCTCGAAATGTCCCGTTCACACAGCAACTTACAGTAGCGTCTCGAATACTTTCTGTATGAACGTGCAACGGGAGTCAAGCCTGTATTCTCTTTCCAGTAACCATAGCAACAGTGACCAAAGTAATATCAAAGATGGCGACATCCATAAAACTGAAAATTCTTATTACTTTTGACAACAGAGTCCAATTGGCGTATTGGTAAGCCCCTCCCTTCGACGCAGATGAGCCAATGGCAGTTAAGTATCAGTTGTATAGGGACATCTTTAGGTTTCAGCTCAATAGAGAAACATTGGAAGATCCGAATCGCTCATTGGTTTGATGGTGTTTATGCTACAAAAATGGTAAAGCGATGTGAAAAGGCAATGAAATGTATTTTATTCACATGGTGTATTAATCCAATGATGTGGGCGCAGTAACCTGTTTCCCTAAGGCGAAAATTTTTAACTAGGCTAACTAACTGTTCTCACGTCATGTACAATGTAACGTTAGGTCAAAAACACATAAACAAAGATTATTCAGTGCCTATTATTATTATTATTAATTTCATTGCCTCTCCATATTAAACTGGTTAAATGTAAATTAATTTAATCTTACCCTGTGGTACATGAACAGAATTGATCCTGGATGTTGTCAATCGTAACATGAGGCTTCTCCTGCTTGAATTGTGATCTGTAAACCCTCACTTCCAAATGAATCTCGTTACCCACCATATTTATTTTAAAATCTTTTATATATCCCGCCATGGCATATACGTCCCACTTGAATGCTCCTCGACGAGAGGTGGTCCTTCTGTGTCCAAAATGTATCAAAAACATCATGGGACAAGGTTTTCACACTGACAGCTGTCATTGTAAGACAGTTTGCAACTCCGTTTGTTTGTGCGAGGTAGCAACAGTAACTAAGGATGACGGGGCTTACCGATAGGTCAATTAAGCCACTAGTTTATCCATCAAAACTTCATTAACTGACAGAATCTTCATTGTAAACACGTGCTAGCAGGACCCTTTAAAGGGGTCATGAACTGCATTGTTTTATTGTTTTATGATGTTTTCTGGGGTGCACTTATAATGTTAGAATGCTTTTTACATCAAAAATTGTCATAATTTATAAATGAAAGGCATTTTTTCCTACCCTGATTTTAGCCCTCTGCTCTGAATGCTCTGTTTTAAGGGGCTTGTCCGCTGAGAGACTTCAGTGTAAACACCCACTGCTGTGATTGGCTAACGTCTTTTCATTTGAAATAGTACTCCCTCTTTTAGTGCGTTTTTACTATTACAGCTCTCATGGTTAACTTATCGTGAAAAGTGTTGCATTACATTTAGATCTAAAGATCTATGGCATTATATTAAGATCGTGGCATGAAAGGTTGCAGAGATGAACATTGTAGCCGATCACACACATGCTGAGCGCATGAAAGCAGCGATCTCATCATTGAAATTCAGTTTTTGTACATTAACGCATGCTTTCATCTTCACTAACAGTGCAAACGTGATATAGTTAAGAGATTCGTTGAATAAAACGGGAGTCACTGATAAACGCGTCACTGATAAACTCTCTCTGTTTGATTGACAGCTCCAGCGCACGCTGCTCCAACATTTGTAAAAGGGAGCTTTCTTTGATCGCTTTCTTTATAGAATTCAATCACTGTTAAATAACAGATTATTTTCATCATACTAAGAGAAACAACGCAAGTTGACGTTTAGTCACTGGTTTGATTTACTGACACAGACAAAGAACATCTGACTGTACATGAATCATCACATTTCAGATCAGGCATCAGAAGTAACACAGTTAACTTACATGTTGCATTACTGTCGAGTACAGGCAGTATCCTCAACGGCATGTTTATTGCTTGGTAGCTTGATCTGGTTTAACACCACGTAGGCCTATGTTATTTAGGCTAACTATTCTATTGCATGTCGTGTGAATCGGTGGGCGGGACTAAACAGGCAGTGATGAAGTAGGCGTTGATCTTCTTCTACAGAGGCGGTGCTTTCCTCCCATTGACGTCATAGATCCCCACTTTGAAAAACCTGTCGTTTGCTGGGCCTGGTGTCAATAAAAGCTTTTATTGGACTAAAAAGGAGGTTTTCAGCTCTGAAAACTACAGGATAGTCTTAAGCCGCGTTTCCACCGAAATTACCCGGAACAATTTGTTCCAGGAACTTTTTTTCCAGGAACTTTTTCCCCCCAGACCTGCTACTGTCTGCATTTCCACTGCGGTCTAAAGCACCGGGAAGATTAGGCAAATTAGTCCGGTGATGTAGGACTGCACGCGGCTGCTCCTCCCAGTCAGAGACGGACAGGAATAATTTTTGCGCGATACTGTCTGCAACAATAACGAGGAGATGCAAGCAGCGCTGCTTTTGGTAGTTTTGTATTGTTTTAATAAAGAGGTCATTAACAAAACGGCGGAAAAGAGACGAGCACTGATACTAAAGCGTATTCTGAAAGCTCGTAAAGCTGGATTTAAAATAAGACAACGTATGTTACTATCAGCTATTACGACATTGACCGTGAGATGGCTGAGACGAACGCGCACCATCAGACAGAAAGAGCAAGACTGATATTTACTGAACGCAGAACGAACGAACCTCGCAAAAGTGTTCAGCGCCCAAGTCCCACCCCCGAAAGTTCCCGAACTTTGAAAAAGTACTACCCCGGGAGCAGGGCCGTTTGGAGGGGGAAATATTTACCCGGAAACTTCATTTAGACCCTGGTTCCTGCGGTCGAAACACACAGAGTACCACCCCAAAGTTCCTAGTTCCTGGGGAAAGTTCCTGCGGTGGAAACGCGGCTTTATAGTATGATGACCTCTTGTATGTCAAAATATGAAAATTTGATTTCTCAGTTCATGACCCCTTTAACCGTTGCACTCGCGTCACATCCTTTGCGGCGACTCGCTCATGACACGGCATTTGAGTCGTACATAGAACACAAAACTGATGGAAGCTGCTCTGGTGGAGAACAGTAGGTGTTTCTCAATGTCAAGGATCCTTCCTCTGCAGGACTGGTCCTTCCAAGTCACTTCCTTCAGAGGCTAGACGAGGCTCCTCTTTAGCATTCGGAGAACACGTAAATGGAACAGGCTAGCAAGTGCACGTCAGCCTCATTACGTCAGTGAAAAGGTCCGTTAGCCATCAATAACGTAATTTGTATAATATCAACACGGTTGTAATTTGTACTGGCATTTAAAAGTTAAACTTTACTTATATTTACTACGGTTATAACAAATGTTTGGTAACGTAAATACTTACACTTGAAAGCATATAGCCCCGTTAACGCTCCGACTCCGCCAACGTCCGATATTTTGTATTTTTTTGAACAAGATAGCAAAGCTGCGCGCATAGGATTGTGGGTGATTTGAGTGGTGCACTAAGGTTGCGAAGGCTACTCGTATGCATCCTTTCCTGTATATGGCATATTTTTCGAACGAAGGACTCAGACCTCGGTTGAAATTCCGAGGATCCTCGACATTGGAACAGCCCTTCGACGGACGTCGATGACGTAGCATCCTCGGAATTCTGGCTTCCAAGGATCAATCCTTGACATTGAGAAATGCCTTGTGACTGGTGATCTAGAACCTTCAGATGGCATACAGCTGGTAAGTTACCGAAAGCGAAACCACACACAAAAGCCCTTAGCAGAGCGGCTCTCTTGCACTGTAGGACAGACAAATAGTTGTCCAGTGCGGTTCCGTTCACACAGCGGGTTTTGTGAGTCCTGAAAATGTATGGCTGTGAGTTCGGTTAATGCGGTTGTCACTCCCGTAAATGATCTGAACTACTGCAGAATACTGCGTTTTTAGTTGTATTTGCAGATTCATGTGAATGGTGATCGCTTTGACAACATTGTAATCTGTTTTTAGTACACCGTTGTCACGTAAACACACACCCTAAGAAATAAAGTAAAATATGAGAAATAAATTACAGTCACGGTTCCACTGTAGGCAGAAATGAGCTTCCATAGTTTTAACTGCATGACATGTCGGCAAGGAATAAGGACTTCTGACAGAGTGATTAATCGTTGACTCAAAGAAAAACTTGCTTTTACCTCTTTTTTGGAAGAGAATAATGAATTATGAACAAGCCGCTCAGTTTTCCGTTGCTAATGTGTCCCATTTGCTTTCTTTCTAGGCGGTCAGTGGCAATGCTTTGTGAGGGTGTCGGGGAAATCAGACTCTAAATGTTTCATGTGCTTTGGGACTCTTTTGCCTCTCCAGCTTCAGTGCCTTGATGCCCTGCCCTTGTTGTAGTGGCACCTCGGCTCCAGCATATTCAGCTCAAAGCAGCCCGAGACCATGTGTGTGTGGTATTTATATTGGCAGGGGCGTATTTGTTTATTCTTTTAGGTCTTAGCGCCCGTCCAGATGGCACGTCCTATAAAACACAATAACTGTTTGTGAGAGGAGATAACACATGGTACACTGATGCTGTCAAGGCATGCCAAGAGAATCAGATTGTAACATGGTGGTATGCTGGAAGAAAAAATATAGAGAAAGAACAACATAAAGGCATGAGGACAATGATGGTCTCTGCCAGGATCTAGGCAGGATTCCATCCCTACCATGTCACTCTGCTCGCGAGTGGCTTTGCTGTCTTGCCTCTTCTGTTTCTGTTGGCCCCCTTTGGAAAGAGTCAGGAATTCTGGCTTCAGGGACTTCTGTTCAAGTCAGTTGTTGCGAGCTGAGGAAAGTATTCTTTAAAGTTCCTTTGCTCGTATTAACCTGTAGCAATCATGTGAAATCATAGCCATCCTTTTCGTCTCAGTTTCACCCATGAAGAAAGAGACTAATACAAACGGCAACGCTGAGTGAGGAGCTTATCTTGGCGTGACTTTTTCTCAGAGGTTTGATTATAGAATGATTGAAGGGAAAGGTCTGAAAGATCTCTGGAAGGCACACAAAGTGAGGAAACACTTGAAATCCTTCATTGGGCTCACTGCAGGCAGGCAGAGAAAACTTTGTGGATGGTAACATCCCATTGGTTTTCACACAACTGTAAAAAATGGACAGTAGTTCCCAACTGCACTCCGGCTGTGCACTTCCTAAAGGTTCATTTAGCTGACACATTTACTCTTCTCCAAATCCTAGTGAGATTAGTATCAGTTATACTGGCCTTTATTCATAAAAAGATGCCATTAAACAAATATTAAAAATATTTGGAGATTAACTGTGAAATTATTACATTATATTAAAAGCATATAAAAAACAAGTGTTTTTAATTGCGTTTAATCGCGATTAATCACTGAAAAAAAATTATTAATCTAGTTTTTATTATTATTATTGATTGACAGCACTAATACAAAGCTTTCTCAACAAGATTTTAAAGTATTGTCGCACATTTTATTTTTGAAGCATTTTGACTACTTATTCAAGCTTTGGCGGTCGCTAATCCAATTTATCTATCTTAATCTGCGGAGGGCAAATCCCAATAAAAAACTAAATATTAAATTAGGATAGAAACATTTGTCACTTGGATGTCAATAATTGTGTAAAAATCATTAAAAGAGCTTCCTGTCCTCCCCACCTCTTGTGATGATGATGAACTTGAGTAGAGCGCCAGGGTAGAGTTTATCGTCTGGAGCAGAGGACATCTGTTTTGCGTGTGGGAGAGAGAGAGACACAGGCAGTGAAGTGAGACAAGGCAGGCCACGCATGATCAGCAGAGAGAGCCTTTGATCAGACAGACCCCAACACCCCACCTCTCTCCTCTGCTGCGTCAGAAGGGAACATTGGGGCCATCAAACTTGGTCTGTAGATGAGGAAGAGCAGGGATAACACGTTGAACCACCAAGGTGATCTTCTGAATCTGTGAGGATTTAAGATGGAGATTGCAGAGTAAGGGTGCAGAGAAGGCTTGCAGTATGAATGATCATGATGAGGACATGTGTCTCTTGCTTTCTGAGTTATGTTTGTGTATGTTGCTGTTCTTTTGAAGCCTGTGGTGGCTTATAGACAGGGCCTCCACAAAAAGTCTTTGAAGCGCAGCATGACCCAAAATGTAAAGTCTAAACTGGGTTTCATCTGGCGCTTATTGTATCCTGGAGAATGCATGCAGTTAAAGACAGCATGAACATTGACCCCATTGACTTATAACACTTAAATGTCCATGATCCTATTCTGCACAATTAATCAGTGTACACAGTATTCTAAAGAAAATAAAAAAAAATATTTGCAGGATGTATGGGCGGGGGAAATGATATTAGCCAATAATATTGTAGCCTATTTTTAATGATTTTTTAAAGAGTTCTGTATTCTGTTCATTGGTCCAAACCCTTTTCTTCAACACCTAAATGTACTAAATGGTGTGTGTGTGTGTGTGTGTGTGTGTGTGTGTGTGTGTGTGTGTGTGTGTGTGTGTGTGTGTGTGTGTGTGTGTGTGTGTGTGTGTGTGTGTGTGTGTGTGTGTGTGTGTGTGTGTGTGTGTGTGTGTGTGTGTGTGTGTGTGTGTGTGTGTGTGTGTGTGTGTGTGTGTGTGTGTGTGTGTGTGTGTGTGTGTGTGTGTGTGTGTGTGTGTGTGTAGTTATTATTTGATCATTTTGCATTTATTAATAAATCAATTCAATTGAGTCCTTTTTGATTCAATGCATACTTTATTAATAATAATTAGGACAGTGATAATTATGGAAGCTTGTTTCTGCCACAGAATAAAAAAATAAAGGTAATTGTGACTGTTTTATCTCACAATTCTGACGTCTAAGTCAGAATTGTGTGATATAAAATCAGAATTGCGAGTTATAAAGTCAGAATTGTGAGATATCAAGTCAGAATTGCGAGATATAAAGTCAGAATTGTGTGATATAAGTCAGCATTTAGAGATATAAAGTCAGAATTGCGAGTTATAAAGTCAGAATTGTGATATAAAGTCAGAATTGCGAGATATAAAGTCAGAATTGTGAGATATAAAGTCAGAATTGCAAGATATAAAGTCAGAATTGTGAGATATAAAGTCAGAGTTGTGTGATATAAAGTCAGAATTATCAGATAAAAAGTCAGAATTGCGATTTATAAAGTCAGAATTGTGAGTTATAAAGTCTGAATTGCGAGATGTGAAATAAGAAGTGCTAGATATAAAGTCAGAATTGTGTAATAAAAAGTCAGAATTACGAGATATAAAGTCAGAATTGTGAGATATAAAGTCAAAATTGCGAGATATAAAGTCAGATTTGCGAGAAATAAAGTCAGAATTGTGTGATATAAAGTCAGAATTGTGTGATATAAAGTCATAATTGGGAGCTATAAAGTCAGAATTGTGTAATATAAAGTCAGAATTACTAGATATAAAGTCAGAATTGTCAGATATAAAGTCAGAATTGCGAGTTATAAAGTCAGAATTGTGAGTTATAAAGTCAGAATTGCGAGATATAAAGTCAGAATTGCGAGATATAAAGTCAGAATTGTGTGATAAAAAGTCAGAATTGTGTGATATAATTGTGAGATATAAAGTCAGAATTATGAGATATAAAGTAAGAATTGTGAGATATAAAGTCAGAATTGTCAGTTATAAAGTCAGAATTGTGAGATATCAAGTCAGAATTGTCAGTTATAGAGTCAGAATTGTGAGATATCAAGTCAGAATTGTGTGATATAAAGTCGGAATTGTGTGATATAAAGTCAGAATTGTGAGTTATAAAGTCAGAATTGTGTGATATAATTGTGAGATATCAAGTCAGAATTGTGTAATATAAAGTCAGAATTACTAGATATAAAGTCAGAATTGTCAGATATAAAGTCAGAATTGCGAGTTATAAAGTCAGAATTGTGAGTTATAAAGTCAGAATTGCGAGATATAAAGTCAGAATTGCGAGATATAAAGTCAGAATTGTGTGATATAAAGTCAGAATTGTGTGATAAAAAGTCAGAATTGTGTGATATAATTGTGAGATATAAAGTCAGAATTATGAGATATAAAGTAAGAATTGTGAGATATAAAGTCAGAATTGTCAGTTATAAAGTCAGAATTGTGAGATATCAAGTCAGAATTGTCAGTTATAGAGTCAGAATTGTGAGATATCAAGTCAGAATTGTGTGATATAAAGTCGGAATTGTGAGTTATAAAGTCAGAATTGTGTGATATAATTGTGAGATATAAAGTCAGAATTATGAGATATAAAGTCAGAATTGCGAGATATAAAGTCAGAATTGTGTGATATAAAGTCAGAATTGTGAGTTATAAAGTCAGAATTGTGTGATATAATTGTGAGATATAAAGTCAGAATTATGAGATATAAAGTCAGAATTGCGAGATATAAAGTCAGAATTGTGTGATATAAAGTCAGAATTGTGAGTTATAAAGTCAGAATTGTGTGATATAAAGTCATAATTGTGAGATAAAAAGTCAGAATTGTGTGATATAAAGTCAGAATTGTGTGATATAAAGTCAGAATTGTGAGTTATAAAGTCAGAATTGCGAGATATAAAGTCAGATTTGACAGATATAAAATCAGAATTGCGAGTTATAAAGTCAGAATTACGAGATATAAAGTCAGAATTGTGTGATATAATTTTGAGATATAAAGCAAGAATTGTCAGTTATAAAGTCAGAATTGTGTGATATAAAGTCAGAATTGCGAGATATAAAGTCAGAATTGCGAGTTATAAAGTCAGAATTGCGAGATATAAAGTCAGAATTGTGTGATATAAAGTCAGAATTGTGTGATATAAAGTCAGAATTGTGTGATATAAAGTCATAATTGTGAGATATAAAGTCAGAATTGTGTGATATAAAGTCAGAATTGTGAGATATAAAGTCAGAATTATGAGATATAAAGCAAGAATTGTCAGTTATAAAGTCAGAATTGTGAGATATCAAGTCAGAATTGTGTGATATAAAGTCAGAATTGTGAGATATAAAGTCAGAATTGCGAGTTATAAAGTCAGAATTGTGAGTCATAAAGTCAGAATTGTGTGATATAAAGTCAGAATTGTGTGATATAAAGTCAGAATTGTGTGATATAAAGTCATAATTGTGAGATATAAAGTCAGAATTGTGTGATATAAAGTCAGAATTGTGTGATATAAAGTCAGAATTGTGAGATATAAAGTCAGAATTGTGAGATATAAAGTCAGAATTGTGTGATATAAAGTCAGAATTGCGAGATATAAAGTCAGAATTGTGTGATATAAAGTCAGAATTGTGTGATATAAAGTCATAATTGTGAGATAAAAAGTCAGAATTGTGTGATATAAAGTCAGAATTGTGTGATATAAAGTCATAATTGTGAGATAAAAAGTCAGAATTGCGAAATATCAAGTCAGAATTGTGAGTTATAAAGTCAGAATTACGAGATATAAAGTCAGAATTGTGTGATATAATTTTGAGATATAAAGTCAGAATTATGAGATATAAAGCAAGAATTGTCAGTTATAAAGTAAGAATTGTGAGATATCAAGTCAGAATTGTGTGATATAAAGTCAGAATTGTGAGATATAAAGTCAGAATTGCGAGTTATAAAGTCAGAATTGTGAGTTATAAAGTCAGAATTGCGAGATATAAAGTCAGAATTGTGTGATATAAAGTCAGAATTGTGTGATATAAAGTCAGAATTGTGTGATATAAAGTCATAATTGTGAGATATAAAGTCAGAATTGTGTGATATAAAGTCAGAATTGTGAGATATAAAGTCAGAATTATGAGATATAAAGCAAGAATTGTCAGTTATAAAGTCAGAATTGTGAGATATCAAGTCAGAATTGTGTGATATAAAGTCAGAATTGTGAGATATAAAGTCAGAATTGCGAGTTATAAAGTCAGAATTGTGAGTCATAAAGTCAGAATTGCGAGATATAAAGTCAGAATTGTGTGATATAAAGTCAGAATTGTGTGATATAAAGTCAGAATTGTGTGATATAAAGTCATAATTGTGAGATATAAAGTCAGAATTGTGTGATATAAAGTCAGAATTGTGAGATATAAAGTCAGAATTGCGAGTTATAAAGTCAGAATTGTGTGATATATGAAGTCAGAATTGTGAGATATAAAGTCAGAATTGTGTGATATAAAGTCAGAATTGTGTGATATAAAGTCAGGATTGTGTGATATAAAGTCAGAATTGTGTGATATAAAGTCAGAATTGTGTGATATAAAGTCAGAATTGCGAGTTATAACGTCAGAATTGTGTGATATAAAGTCAGAATTTTGAGATATAAAGTCAGAATTGTGTGATATAAAGTCAGAATTGTGTGATATAAAGTCAGAATTTTGAGATATAAAGTCAGAATTGTGTGATTATAAAGTCAGAATTTTGAGATATAAAGTCAGAATTGTGTGATATAAAGTCAGAATTGTGTGATATAATGTCAGAATTGTGAGATATCAAGTCAGAATTGTGAGATATAAAGTCAGAATTGCGAGTTATAAAGTCAGAATTGTGTGATATCAAGTCAGAATTGTGAGATATAAAGTCAGAATTGTGTGATATAAAGTCAAAATTGTGAGATATCAAGTCAGAATTGTGAGATATAAAGTCAGAATTGTGAGATATAAAGTCAGAATTGTGTGATATCAAGTCAGAATTGTGAGATATAAAGTCAGAATTGTGTGATATAAAGTCAGAATTGTGAGATATCAAGTCAGAATTGCGAGTTATAAAGTCAGAATTGTGAGATATAAAGTCAGAATTGCGAGTTATAAAGTCAGAATTGTGAGATATCAAGTCAGAATTGCGAGTTATAAAGTCAGAATTGTGAGTTATAAAGTCAGAATTGTGAGATATAAAGTCAGAATTGTGTGATATAAATTCAGAATTGTGAGATATCAAGTCAGAATTGTGTGATATCAAGTCAGAATTGCGAGTTATAAAGTCAGAATTGTGAGATATAAAGTCAGAATTGCGAGTTATAAAGTCAGAATTGTGAGATATAAAGTCAGAATTGCGAGTTATAAAGTCAGAATTGTGTGATATCAAGTCAGAATTGTGAGATATAAAGTCAGAATTGCGAGTTATAAAGTCAGAATTGTGTGATATCAAGTCAGAATTGTGAGATATAAAGTCAGAATTGTGTGATATAAAGTCAAAATTGTGAGATATCAAGTCAGAATTGTGAGATATAAAGTCAGAATTGTGAGATATAAAGTCAGAATTGTGTGATATCAAGTCAGAATTGTGAGATATAAAGTCAGAATTGTGTGATATAAAGTCAGAATTGTGAGATATCAAGTCAGAATTGCGAGTTATAAAGTCAGAATTGTGAGATATAAAGTCAGAATTGCGAGTTATAAAGTCAGAATTGTGAGATATCAAGTCAGAATTGCGAGTTATAAAGTCAGAATTGTGAGTTATAAAGTCAGAATTGTGAGATATAAAGTCAGAATTGTGTGATATAAATTCAGAATTGTGAGATATCAAGTCAGAATTGTGTGATATCAAGTCAGAATTGCGAGTTATAAAGTCAGAATTGTGAGATATAAAGTCAGAATTGCGAGTTATAAAGTCAGAATTGTGTGATATCAAGTCAGAATTGTGATATCAAGTCAGAATTGTGAGATATCAAGTCAGAATTGTGATATCAAGTCAGAATTGCGAGTTATAAAGTCAGAATTGTGATATAAAGTCAGAATTGTGAGATATAAAGTCAGAATTGTGATATATAAAATCAGAATTGTGAGATATAAAGTCAGAATTGTGAGATATCAAGTCAGAATTGTGCGAGTTATAAAGTCAGAATTGTGAGATATCAAGTCAGAATTGCGAGATATAAAGTCAGAATTGTGAGATATAAAGTCAGAATTGTGAGATATAAAGTCAGAATTGTGAGATATCAAGTCAGAATTGTGCGAGTTATAAAGTCAGAATTGTGCGAGTTATAAAGTCAGAATTGTGAGATATCAAGTCAGAATTGTGAGTTATAAAGTCAGAATTGTGAGATATCAAGTCAGAATTGCGAGATATAAAGTCAGAATTGTGAGATATAAAGTCAGAATTGTAGTCAGAATTGTGAGATATAAAGTCAGAATTGTAGTCAGAATTGTGTGATATAAAGTCAGAATTGTGTGATATAAAGTCAGAATTGTGAGATATAAAGTCAGAATTGTGAGATGTAAAGTCAGAATTGTGAGATATAAAGTCAGAATTGCGAGTTATAAAGTCAGAATTGTGTGATATCAAGTCAGAATTGTGAGATATAAAGTCAGAATTGTGTGATATAAAGTCAAAATTGTGAGATATCAAGTCAGAATTGTGAGATATAAAGTCAGAATTGTGAGATATAAAGTCAGAATTGTGTGATATCAAGTCAGAATTGTGAGATATAAAGTCAGAATTGTGTGATATAAAGTCAGAATTGTGAGATATCAAGTCAGAATTGCGAGTTATAAAGTCAGAATTGTGAGATATAAAGTCAGAATTGCGAGTTATAAAGTCAGAATTGTGAGATATCAAGTCAGAATTGCGAGTTATAAAGTCAGAATTGTGAGTTATAAAGTCAGAATTGTGAGATATAAAGTCAGAATTGTGTGATATAAATTCAGAATTGTGAGATATCAAGTCAGAATTGTGTGATATCAAGTCAGAATTGCGAGTTATAAAGTCAGAATTGTGAGATATAAAGTCAGAATTGCGAGTTATAAAGTCAGAATTGTGTGATATCAAGTCAGAATTGTGATATCAAGTCAGAATTGTGAGATATCAAGTCAGAATTGTGATATCAAGTCAGAATTGCGAGTTATAAAGTCAGAATTGTGATATAAAGTCAGAATTGTGAGATATAAAGTCAGAATTGTGATATATAAAATCAGAATTGCGAGATATAAAGTCAGAATTGTGTAATATAAAGTCAGAATTGTGAGATATAAAGTCAGAATTGTGAGATATCAAGTCAGAATTGTGCGAGTTATAAAGTCAGAATTGTGAGATATCAAGTCAGAATTGCGAGATATAAAGTCAGAATTGTGAGATATAAAGTCAGAATTGTGAGATATAAAGTCAGAATTGTGAGATATCAAGTCAGAATTGTGCGAGTTATAAAGTCAGAATTGTGCGAGTTATAAAGTCAGAATTGTGAGATATCAAGTCAGAATTGTGAGTTATAAAGTCAGAATTGTGAGATATCAAGTCAGAATTGCGAGATATAAAGTCAGAATTGTGAGATATAAAGTCAGAATTGTAGTCAGAATTGTGAGATATAAAGTCAGAATTGTAGTCAGAATTGTGTGATATAAAGTCAGAATTGTGTGATATAAAGTCAGAATTGTGAGATATAAAGTCAGAATTGTGAGATGTAAAGTCAGAATTGTGAGATATAAAGTCAGAATTGTGTGATATAAAGATAAAAATTCGCAACTATCTTTTAAAATGTTTTATTCTGTGGCGGAAGCAAGCTTCCATAGATAATACCCCAACATACAAATAATTATATATTATTGTAATATTTAAATGCATTATCATTTTTAATGAATAAATGTTTAAGCACATTAAAATGGCTTAGTATTTGAAAAACACGTGTCATTCTTGAGGCTTGAGACTTTAGGTTGATGTGATTAGTAACAAACAGCAAAGTGCTTTGGAGTACTGTCATGGTTTGAGGACAACGGGAAGCCTTTTTTTTGTACCGCCACAGACTTTATGTCTCCATATTAAAGTAAACCAGATGAAAGAGATACAAATCCCTTAATGTGTAATCATTTACCTGCATGCACTGTCCCGACTCCTGAGTCTTCCTCCAGGAATTCACAGCCCCTCTCCATCCACTGAACGCAGCATTACCCGTAATGTCAAACAGCTGTCAAGAGAGTGAGCCATGACTGTCTCAGACTTAGTGAGAAAGAATGAGCAAGCGTGCAATTCCTCTTCCTTGTTGATGTTTCTCTGCTGTCTGTTTTGTTGTGTTGCCAATGGTAACCCAATGGAGCATCGATTGACAGATATGCAGCCTGGAAATCAAAGAATTGAAGAGCACTCTTGTATACGAAACCCTTAAAAGAGACTGAAGGAGTCTTCCAAAGGTCTGGGAAACAGGCTTTTCCTGGATCATTAAAGCAGAAGAAGGGTCTTAAATTATTTCCATGATTCCTACTATTTTTGTTCCAAAATCCACCTGATATGCTGTCATGCGTTAGACATTTCACTCCAGATGGGTTTATTTGAAACTCAGACATCTTTTTCATATGGGCTATAAGGTCACAGCTGTATCGATTTGATATGGCGTTGAACTAAGACAGATCCTCTAACCATATTTACATGCATGACGAAATTTCTCAGAAGTATTTGTCTTTGGGCCTTTTTGGGGGTTTATACATAAGGAAATGTTGTGCTTTCATCTGAATAAAACTGGCTTGATCACCAGATGTTCCTTTTATAAGATACTATGTGTGCTCTTCCCAGGTCAGAGGTCACAGTGGCTCCAAAGATGTCAGACAGTCGCTGCACGACATTCAGCGGCAGAACCAACTAAGGAGCGCGCCGTCTTCACCTCGCCGTCATAAGAGGAGATGGTCGCAGATTCGCTCAGAGGGAGTCCTTCCCAAACATGCTCCGCAGGAAGAAGACGAACCCTTCATTTTAGACCTGAAGAACTTTCCCGACCTTGCCAACGCAGACCTGGGCTCCCAAAACCCCAACATTCAAGTAAGAACAGGCCCAATCTCACCTTATTGTCATTTTGCCTCAATTGCCTCAGAATCAAGTTTCTTCCTGTGTACAAATGCTTTTAACCCTCTGGTGCTCTTCGGTCATTTCTGACCGGAAAATTTTCTGTTTTGAAATGTTAAAAATCACAGCTTCATCGGAATGATATGAAACTTGGTGACTTTTCTTGCATTAGGTATTTAAACACACAAAAGATTGGGGTTATGATTCGAGCATGCTAATTAGTCGGGAAAAAAAAGTAGCGTTCATTGTCTTTGGTCATAAATGACCGACCATAGGAAATGAATGGGAAATCGGCAAAAACACAAAAATTCACAGAATATTTGTGTGTACAATCTACAAATCGGCTAAAATGCTGAAAAAAAGTACACAGCAGTAAAGGGGTGACACTCTAAAACATCAAGAGTGTGATATTGACACATCCACTCTCACACACACGCACACTTATACACACACACCTATGAAAAACTGAGCCTCTGAACCACATTTTGAATTTTTTTAAATCACAGCTTCATCGGAAAAATATGAAACTTGGTGACTTTTCTAGCATTAGGTATGTTAACACCCAAAAAAATTGAGGGCATGATTCGAGCATGCTAAGTGGTCGTAAAAAAAATACTCCCACTTGTGCTCTTTGGTCAAAAACGACCCCCATAGGAAATGAATGGGAAATCTGCAAAAACACAAAAATTCACAGAATTTGTGTGTGTACAATCTACAAATCGGCCACAATGCTGAAAAAAGGACACAGCAGTAAAGGGGGGGCACTCTAAAACATCAAGAGTGTGATATTGACACATCCACTCACACACACACGCACACTCATACACACACACACACACACCTATGAAAAACTGAACCTATGAACCACATTTGGAATTATTAAAAATCACAGCTTCATCAGAATGATATGAAACTTGGTGACTTTTCTAGCATTCGCATTTAAACACACAAACAAATTGTGCTCTTGGTCAAAAATGACCCCCATAGGAAATGAATGGGAAATCTGCAAAAACACAAATTCACAGAAAAAAATCTATATTTCTAACAAAAAAAATATCAAAAACTTTATAATAAATAGTCTTTGAGATTTTTTAAATATATATTCAAATCCATAAAAAAAAAAAAAATTAAATGTGTTCAAAACAGAACTAGGGAATTCTCAAGCCTCTCCATGGAGAGCTCTAGTGATTACACCCATGGTTGCATGATTTCTTAAATAATTCCAAAAGAGGGAGCTAATCTGCCTTCAAAAAATATATATTTTGAAGGCCTAGTCTCTATTTTAACCTGAAATACTGCAAATGACAAACATATTTTTTGTATCATTTTCAATGGCAAAAATAGACCATAATTATTGCATAAATATTAAAAAATACCATCAAATCATCTCTAAATACAAAATAAAAAATATTATTGAAGAAAAATAAATTGCATTGGTTTTATTGGGGTGGAGAAAGTTTAATTTTTAGGTTAATTTTTACACTTATGACCGGGAAGACAACCAATGCAACCCCTAAACGAAGAGCTTGACCCCAGAGGGTTAGAGAAAAAACACAGTGTTTACAGGCTTTTGGACCACAAGAAAATGAGGTAAATGAACTGAATCCGTCATTTCGTGTTGTGGGGCTCTTGGGTTTCTTTTGTTGTATGTCTATAATCTTGGCATTAGTTCTTTTAAAGACAGTTGTTAATATTATGGGGGTAGTTTGTTATTCCTGATATGTTTAACATCTCACCGTTCCCAAAACCTTGTCATTTCTTTCCTTAGGGTGAACTAAAGCATTGTATAATGAGCTGGGTAATGGATTGATTTTACTTGGCAACAGTTTGTGGTGTATGTAATTAACCTATGCACTCATTGTTTCACTGTTATTGCTGCTGTGATTGCAGTAGGGACTTCAGGTTTCTGTGCTGTTGCCGGTCATGTCACAGCTGCTCCTAAACCGGAGAGGCCTCTTAAATTACCCCAAGCGAGACCTTTATACTGGTGTAGCTCATTTCAGCTATTCTGCTCAAACTTCTGCACAGTGTACCAAAAAGAAATCCCAAGAAAATCCAAAAGGTGAAAGGCCACAGTATTATTTTAACAGCCACTTTTAATGCTCCCTCCAAGAGCAGATCCCAATCTTTAAATGTTTTTACAACACCGGTAAAGAAGGGATTTTTATATTTTTAGTACCGTTATGAAGTTTATGTGCGTAAGTGGACTTGAGAGGAAACTAAGTTAGACTTTAGGGAAAAAATACACAGGAGATCCCTGGTAAGCAAATTGACTTTTATAATAGGGAAAATTCCAGAGTCTTCCAAGTGGGACGGGTCCATCTTCTCTACTTTTTAGAAAAGCTATTTTGTTTTTATGTGTCTCTAATATGGCGGCAGCCCATGTAAGTGTATGTTTTACTGCGTTTAGCAGGTAATGCTGTGAATATTTGGTTTTTAATACGTCAGTATGCAATAGTCGCCAAAGTACTGAACACTTTGTGGTAAGTTATTACTAAGTTATTAAACGTAATTTCGTACACCCATCTAATCTTCCAATTAATACCAAGGTATAAAAACAGCAGCTTACCTCTTCCCATTTTTAGTTCCTGCAGCATCCCTCCTCCTCCCATGTTCCTCCTTTTGTACAATTTTGCCTGTTATAGGGGGGCAATCGGAGCTCGGTAGAATATCCTCTCCGAGCCCATCTATAGCAGACAGCAAACCAAATCTGTTAAAAGGGTTAGTTCACCAAAAAATGAAAATGATGTCATTAATTACTCACCCTCATGTCGTTCGACACCCGTAAGACCTCCGTTCATATTCGGAACACAAATGAAGATATTTTAGTTGAAAGCTGATGGCTGAGAAAGGCTTCAGATAGGCCTCCATTGGCATTCAGTACATTTACACTCACAAGACCCATAAAAGGCACTTAAAACGTTGTTACAAAGTCCATCTCACCACAGTGACGCTACAATAATTTTACGATGCGACAACAATAGTTTTTGTGCGCAAAAAATATCTAAATAACGCCTTTATCCAACTTGTTCTTGTCTTCCGTGTATGCCTCCACGACGCATGTGCGAGAATATTACGCAGATCCGGCGTTCGGACACATGACCCAGAAGCGATTTGTTTTCAAGCAGAGGAAGACGCGCGTGTCTAAGCTGTTGAATTCTACATTGATCGTGCTTTAGGTCTCGGCGTAGTGCTCAAAATGGGGCTAAAGTGTGCATTTCATGGATTCCCGAACCTCGGCGCTACGTCATATTCTCGCGCATGCGTCGTGGAGGCATACACGGAAGACAAGAAGAGGTTGAATTAAGTCTTTTTTGAAAATTTAGATTTTTTTTGCGCACAAAAACTATTGTCGTCGCTTCGTAAAATTATTGTAGAGCCACTGTTGTGAGATGGACTTTGTAACAACGTTTTAAGTGCCTTTTATGGGTCTTGTGAGTGTAAATGTACTGAATGCCAATTGAGGCCTATCTGAGGCCTTTCTCAGCCATCAGCTTTCAACAAAAATATCTTCATTTGTGTTCCGAAGATGAATGGAGGTCTTACGGGTGTCGAACGACATGAGGGTGAGTAATTAATGACATCATTTTCATTTTTGGGTGAACTAACCCTTTAACACTTTCACTAAGATTATATGGTCACACAAACTTACATTTTGAGTAATTATCTCTCATGTTATCTGCCATGTTATCAAAATTCTCAATGACTCCCCATTCATAGTGGTAACACATTTGATAAGAACATGACAAAGTAATGCAGTGAAGATTCCTTAAATATCTTTTTGCTATTGAACTTAAAGGTGCAGTATGCGATCTTCCAGATTTGCTGTTGAACACTTATTTATAGATATTTGAATTCATCCCAAACAAACCCACCCCCTCTCATCATTGTTCCGCCTCCAAAATTCACTTAAGTCCGCACATAGCTAGTCCGCATCCGAGCTGGTCATGCGTGCTAACAAGGATGCTAAACACCGCATTCTGTGGTCTAGTGTCACTAGCTGGCCTCCGTTACAAACGCAATGCAAGAGTGGATGTCTATTTATCATAGTCGAAGCAAAACAAAATAATGCTTCATGAAAAATAAAGCAAAGATGATTAACGAACGACAAGGAAGCACACAAAAATGAACATAAAGTACACAAGAGTAAATACAAGTTGGTTGTTAGTCGCCAGCTGTACAGCAGCTCCAGACAAACAATGACATTCAAAACTGTCCTGATACTATGGCTAGCATTACAAAACCAATGTTACTCGCGCATGGAGCAGAAACAATGCAACCTCGGCGTACGTTTTCAGGCCTTCCCGTGTAGATCTCTCCAGCGCTGGAAAGCTTTTCTAATATAAAGCGGGTCCTAAAGCTCTTGCTTGATCATAGTCCTTCTTTTTCCAGTGATATTCCTCTGAGATTGTCGTTCATCTATCTTTCAACAGCCTTTCTTCAAATCTCCCTCTTGCTCACTCTTTCTCCTCCACCATGTTGTGGTGCTCGGCCTGACCAACTTTTCAACAGCGTTTTTGAAAAATCGCTTACTGCACCTTTAAATTTGCCATTTCATGGACCTCCAATTATCTAAACCTTGGATCTTTTTGTCTATAAAAGTCATGTGTTGTGTTTTTTCGAAGTATGAGAGTAGAATACAGTCATGATTAGTTTAAGGAGGAGGTGGAGGCCGACTGTTGTAAACAGGGCAGTTACAGTAGCGTAATCACCCGCTCTAAACTGCTCCGTGCCTTTATAAACAGCTGCTCCAGCCATCAGATTGTTACGCTGTAGGGGAAATAAACAACCAGTCCTTTGTCTCGGCCTGCTGGAACACTTGCTATCGTTTTCCTGGTCTGCCTGGCTCGGGCACTACGAGCCCAAGCATGCAGAGAACAAATCTGTCACCTCAAAAGATCCTTCGAAATAAACAAACAGGAGGAAAAGAAAAACTTTGAACATTCTGAACATGCTTAACAGTACTCAAGGGGGGCGATAGAGTTACCTTCAGATGTCTGCGGCATTAAACCAAATATGTTGTTATTCAGGTTAACACTGTGCGTTCAAATGTTTGGGTTCTGTTAGATTGTGTTTTAGAAAGTGATAGTGACATGTGAAGGCCAAGTATGGTAACCCATACTCAGAATTTGTACCCATCCAAGTTAGTGGACACACATTAGGAGTAGTGAGTAGTGAACACACACACACACACACACACACACACACACACTGCAAACCATGTCACACACTGACCCTGTCCCAAATTGAACCCTAAAAACTTGCGGTCTACCTACAAGTCCGCACTTTCATGATGTAGCACCGTTTTGGCTGTCGGGAAGAAGTGTGCTGTAGAGCTCCCATCAGTGCAGGCTCGGCAAAAGTGCGACCAGCTCGTGAGCACCTTTCTGAAACCTAAAATGACAAATGGGACACCTTATGGTCTCATGGACTTAACAAGCATGCGGCAGCCATTGTAAGTCCACAAAACCGAAAGTGCATGTGAAGTGTGCCATTTGGGACAGGGTGTCCCAAACCATGTCCTAGTTCAAGGGTCCATTATTCATTTCTTTGCAATTCCAAAAATGAGCTTGACCACATTAGCTGGGTTTTGTAGAACTACGACTTTCTCACATCCCTTTTTTTGCTGATCAACTTATAACATTTATCTCTCCACTAGGTTACCATTGAGGTTGTGGACAGCCCACAGATGGAGATTGAGATGGATCTGGCCAAGGAGAGCAGGAATGACTGGTCTTTGAGCTCGGAAGAGTGGCTAGGCCATAAAAAGCTCTTTTGGCCACTGTTCTGGGAATACCACGACTCCAGTCAAGAAGGTCCTGGGCAAGGCAGTCTGGAGGAAAACGAGGAGGAACTCAACTACGAGGGAGAAGATTCCCTTTTGAGTGGTGTGGGTGCAGACTGGAACAGGCGATGGAAGGGCTGGGACTCCATGGACAATTACGGTAAGCACAGGAGGTTTTTTTCAGAGAGAGTTTGGACATACAGCCCTGTTGCTGTGCAAAAATGTATCGTAAAAATCACAATAATTGAGCTGAATTAAAGTCTTTTCATGAATTTCCAACTGTAATCGGAAACCATGAGTTTTTTTCGTTTTTGTTTTTCTTCAGCCTTGTTATCGGAAGTATCAGCGCTTCCTATGTTGGGGCTTCTTGGAACGGCGGGGCACGTATACCGAGCTGATTTCCTCAGTAATGCGGGCCCCAGCCTCCTCTTTAAGTCTTGACATTATGATTTATGCTTTGAGGGTTGTATTCAAGAACTGCTACATAAACATGTCATTCCTGTTGCCACTTCCAGAGACTTTCTCTTGATGCCTATCAGCGGTAAACAGTGAAAGGCGACCCAGTGCTGTGCGTCCTAATACATTATCACAATATTAGTTGTGGTACGCATGTTATCTGGCCACTAAACTGCTTCTTTGTCGGTTAGGCAGATCATTACCTCACAATGTTTACATACAGGGCAAACCGTAGTGCTGAAATATCATTTTAATGCGATTTTTATCCTTAAAAAGCAGAACACAACCTATCATCAAGTGCTCTGAACCTTTTCAAAGTATACGGTGAAGAAAAGATCACACAGTGAAAGTATTGAATAAGGGATTGCTGGAGGAAACTCAATGCTACGTCTGGTTCACGTTAGTGACAGCGGGCTTGAGCATCAGCTTTGTGTGTTGTCTTTGAAGTTGACACTAGTGCTTGGAAAACGTAGCTGTTTGAAAACTGGGTCCCAACGCTTGCTATAGAGCATGGGGCCTCTTCACTGGCTAAACAACTAATATTTGCATTCAATTAGACAGCAGATTGAATGAAGGCCAGCATGCTTGGGCTGACAAAGAAAGCGTCTGCTGTGTTTTCATCCCACGACTGGCGCATCGCTGTGATTCACACGGCCCAGCCCTTTGAGTTCTCCCAAGAATTTGTGGCAGTTCTCAGGCCTTGGAATGAAAGTTTCCGGGGGGAGTTTCACACCAAAGTTATATTCATTGCCTGAGTATATTGTTAAAGCATTCAGTCAATGTGCTTTTATGTGCAAGACATTTTAAAAATCGGCAAACAATATTAACTGCTGGGAAGTATAACATTGTACTCAAAGCTTTTTTTGAGTTTTTTCCTCTACTTTTAGGTGGCAGCAATTAATGATTGAAAAAACTTTTTCCAAACAGGTGGTGCTTAGCTGCAAACTCATAAGATACTAATATTCACAAGTTTGGGGTCAGTTTTTTTAAAGAAAATTGTTTGCCTACAATAAACTACTGCTTGTTAATAGTTAATAAGGTAGTTGTTAAGTTTTGGTATTGGGTAGGATTAAGGGATGTAGAATATGGTCATGCAGAAAAAGGCATTAATATGTGCTTTATAGGTAGTAATAAACTAGCCTGGTCCTACCAGACTCTCGTACATTTCATTTGTTCAGAGAGTCTGGCCACTCTCCATTGACAAGCATTAACTTTCTTGAAGGCGGGTACTCTGTTGAAGTTTAAAACTATTGGATCTGCCCAGAGCCACTCTGGATCTGCCATAACCAATCGCTAACGTTTAGTTGTGACGTATGTCATCTCAAACTAGCGCACAACATCAACGTCATAGTTCTCAGCCACTCCCTCTGTTCGCTGATTGGACCGGTTCAAATTTGACTGGAGAAAATAGAATATTTTCAGAATATTTTCAGAGAATATACCGCAATCCCAGACCAAGTACTGAAGGAAAATGAAAATTGAGCAGAAGTAAGGAGGGCAGAGCCAGGCTACTAATAAACAGCCAATATCCTAGAAATATGCATGCTAATAAGCAACTAGTTAATAGTGAGAATTGAACCCTTAACTAAAGTGTTACCAAATAGAAAACAGTTATTTTAATAAAGAAATTTTAATAAAATTACTATATTTCTTATCAAATAAATGCAGCCTTGGTAAGCTTAAAATACTTTCAAAAACTTTCAAAAATATTTTATTCAACCCAAACTTTTGTATGGTTGTGTGTATTACAATATCTTTTTTTTTTAAGTGATGAAGTTAAGCAACAAGGTGTTTTAAAGGGTTAGTTCACCCAAAAATAAAAATTATGTCATTAATTACTCACCCTCATGTCGTTCGACACCCGTAAGACCTCCGTTCATATTCAGAACACAAATGAAGATATTTTAGTGGAAAGCTGATGGCTGAGAAAGGCTTCAGATAGGCCACCATTGGCATTCAGTACATTTACACTCCCAAGACCCATAAAAGGCACTTAAAACGTTGTTACAAAGTCCATATCACCACAGTGGCTCTACAATAATTTGACGATGTGACGACAATAGTTTTTGTGCGCAAAAAAAATCAAAATAACACCTTTATCCAACTTGTTCTTGTCTTCCGTGTGTGCCTCCACGACGCATGCGCGAGAATATGACGTAGCGCCGAGGTTCGGGAATCCATTAAATGCGCACTTTAACCCCATTTTGAGAACTACGCCGAGACCTAAAGCACGATCAATGTAGAATTCAACAGCTTAGATACGCGCGTCTTCCTCTGCTTGTAAACAAATTGCTTCTGGGTCATGTGTCCGAACGCCGGATCTGCGTCATATTCTCGCGCATGCGTTGTGGAGGCACACACGGAAGACAAGAACAAGTTGGATAAAGGTGTTATTTTGATTTTTCTTTGCGCACAAAAACTATTGTCGTCGCATCGTAAAATTTCACTCAGTCACTGTGGTGAGATGGACTTTGTAACGACGTTTTAAGTGCCTTTTATGGGTCTTGTGAGTGTAAATGTACTGAATGCCAATGGAGGCCTTTCTCAGCCATCAGCTTTCAACAAAAATATCTTCATTTGTGTTCCGAATATGAACAGAGGTCTTACGGGTGTCGAACGACATGAGGGTGAGTAATTAATGACATAATTTTCATTTTTAGGTGAACTAACCCTTTAATAGTGTCTCTTTAAACTTTGACACCAAAAACTGTTGTTCTTAAGTCTCTCTCTCTCTCTCTCTCTCTCTCTCTCTCTCTCTCTCTCTCTCTCTCTCTATATATATATATATATATATATATATATATATATGTAGTGTATATACAGTATATAAGTATATAAATATATTATCAGGGATAACAAAAATGTTTTAACAGAAAATCTTCACACATATAAACTCTTATATGGATTGTTAAACTACAATTTATGCTGGAGCATAATCTCCATACAGCATATTCTATAATCTACATACAGTATATTATTTTATAAGCATTATTTTACAAGGGCATTTTTCAACTCCATCTGTCATTGACTTTCAGGGTGATCCTCAACTGAGGTTGTGTTGCACCATGTTCTGTCAGCATCATTAGAGGGAAAGTGCATTGGTGGTGTGTGGTCAAATCCAACACCCAGCCAAAAAAGAAGCAATTGCAGCATGCTTGCTGCGGTCATGTCAGCAGTAGAGCCTCTGAGGATGTGGGTACGAAACCGAACCGGCTTCTCTCTGTTGCCTCTGTGGATCTAAAATAGACCTAATGAGTGTACTTGGAGTAGGAGTGTGTTGTGTACAAACAAGCTTAAATGGGTAACCGTGAAGGGCAAATGAGCCACATTATTAATGATGTGGTCTATGCTAGAGGCGTACAGTAATGAAGCGCTTTTCTGCAATTATGGTGAGCCACAGAATTACAGGAAGGCCACGTTCAGCAATGTTATAGCTTTAGGTCGTTTTTCCCCCTCCGCTGCCCTTACGAAAATTATTTACCACGGTTTTACTATGGTAACCTATTACAGTGCCTATGGTATTTTAGTTGAAGCAAAGTTCTCTGATAGCTAATGTATGTCTATTCAACTGTGCGGTCTCAAACTCTTGTGTTGCTAGAATTGGCCATCTCTCATTGGAAATGAATGATGTCTGGTCACTTTGTCTCTGCAAACCAGTGTCATTGTGTGACACAACACAATAACAAAACATATATGATGTTTAATATGCAGTTTTGTGCAGATTTTTACACCGGATGGGGCTATGAATCTCAATTTAGACTGCTTCTCAGCTGCTTAATAAAAACTAAGTGACCAACAAAAATGTCCTGATACTCTTGTTGCAGTCATGGCTTATTAAAACAGAAACTCAGATTTACATGGAAAAGTTTGCTTTTATCGTTTGTCATTTTATTATGCCTGGCCTGGACACAGAGTTAGGCGAGTGAGGCAATCTGCTTTTTTAGTTGTAGTCATATAATTTCTAAATATACACTACTGTTCAAAAGTTTGAGATGGTAAGATTAAAAAAAAAAAAAAATGTTTTTGAAAGGCTTTTGCTTATGTTTTTGTTTTTATGTGAAGTTTTGAGGCAGGTAAACCCGAAAGGAATATTTGATTGATGTGCTCAAAGAGTATCTAATGTATCTAGCTATAACAGTCTCAAACAAAACTCGGAATACTAAAGATAAATAAGTTAAATAATATATATATATTAAAAAAACATATTTTTGAACTTGACAACGGCTTAAAATTTTAATTGCACCCTGACTCAGATGTAAGAGCAATATACATGTGTTTTTTCTTCACAGTTTCAACAAAAATATTAAGCAGCAAATTATAGTAATACGAAATCAGAAACCAAATCAGAATATTAAAATGATTTCTGAAAGCTCATGTGACAGGAGTAATGATGCTGAAAAGTCAGCTTTGCATCACAGGAATGAATTACATTTTAAAATATATTAAAATAGAAAACAGCTAAAAACAAGTCTTATCTTACTCAGTTTGTCTTCAATTTCTTTTTGGGAAATCACCCAATCAATACCAGTTAAGCTGAATTATTCTAAACAAAATTATTTTAACAGTGAAGCTTTCGTTTATTTTGAAATATTAAATCTCTTAGAAAGTTATTTGAACAATTTACATTAAACTCCACAAGTGGGTATACCATCAGTGTTTTTTTTTTGTGAACATCATCATCAGAATGTGGACTCTCAATTAGCAACAACACCTGGTAACCAGCAACAACGCTGCCAAAATGCATTAGCGAGGAAACAGTGCACTTATTTCTCTTTCAATCTTCTCTCTCTCTCCATCACTACTGCCATGGAGTGCTCTGAAACTTTAATCTCTTTAGCATGGTGGTGGAAAGAGAGCATTGTTGGAAAGCGTCTAAGCTATTAGGCCTTGCCTTCCTGCTGAAGTGTTTGTATTGGCTCAGATCTCACAGCTGTAAGCGGCTGACTTTGCCTCTGACATATTTATTACCAAAAAAAAAGCAAGCCTGGCCTGCCAGGAAAGCCCACATTTTGTTCATTAGAGAGATTATATTTTACAGAGAAATACGCAATATTAATTTAGCTGCGCATCATTAGCTTTCTTATGCAAACAACAGAGAGATGCACTTACCATCTTGGCTGTTTTTGGATTTTTTTTCTTTGTCAATCCCAGTATGTTGGACATTACACAGAGTTCAAATGCAAGCGGGTACTTAAATAGTGAAGTTAAAGGTATAACCTCAGTACGACGACTGAGCTAAAGTATTTTTAAGATTTCACTTCCACAAGCAGGGTAAAAAAAAATTCCTTTACTGTTACTCCAACTAATTTGCGGTCTGACCTGCATTGCATAACATCCCCACATGCTGTGTGAGGAATTCCTTAGCCTCAATTTATAGAAAAGGTGATCATTTATTTTATTTCATCTACAGAATATGAGGAGGAAGAATGGAGCGACTGGTCACCATGCAGTGTCACCTGTGGACATGGGAATCAGAAGAGGATTCGTTCATGCGGCTACGCCTGCACTGCCACAGAGTCACGGACATGTGACTTGGAGCGTTGTCCTGGTGAGACCTGTCACTTCTACTCAGGCCTTTTCAACCCCGCAATGCACTTCACTGCATAAATTTCAGCAGTTAGCACACTGTTTATCGATGCTCTTCCCTAAAACGTACTTACTACTCACTCTTGATCTTAATTCCATCCGGCTCCTAATTATGCTGATAGTGATGGAAAACTCCACTAATGCCTCTCATTCATCTCTGTCAGGCATGCTGAAGTCGAACAAACACCAGGGGCACCAGACTCGTGTTAGAAAAGGAGCAGTCTGGCCTTCTGTGTGTGTACTGTATACACTATGAAACTGCTCTTTGAGAGCAGCAGGCGTTTACTTGGCTTCAGTATGACAGCTCAATGAGGGCTTTCAGTTTAAAAGCCCCTGATACAGGGCGGTCCACAACCTGCCGTGCGCAAACGCGCATACACAAAATGAGTTTGCATACAAACTCAAATACGCTTAGTGAGGCTCTACAGTGCTGAATCTACATAAATGTTGTTGCAGGCAGACCAGCTTAACTAGTGTGGCCATAGTAGATAACCAGCATGAAAGTCCTTAAACTCAGAACATTTTGAGTGTACTTATTTTAGCTGGTTGTTAGCTTAGCTGGTCTTGGCTGTTTGGCAACATGCTAATCAGAATTGAACTGGGAATTCCTTGAAATTCCCATTCAGTTTCTGAAATTGAATTACAAATGGAATTTGAATGCAATTTTAAGGATGAAATATTATGAAAATCCTGTAATAACTGTAATTTTGACTAGAAAATCTAAGTTTTCAAGACTTATATCAATGAAGCCTAAATATGCCAGCAACCATCAATGCCCATTATGCCGTTCGGAGCCCGAGTCTGCACTGTAGTGGAGCTGCGGTATCAAGGTCCCGCCCATACTTAATAGCAAGCACAGCTTTCAGTCATGGCGTCACACCCCGTTTTTATAGCATCAAATAATTAATTAAAACCAAACTTACTGGAAAAACGAACACTTGAACATACTGTCTGCGTGATAAGAACTAACCCTAATCTAAAATGACAGAAACAATTGGATGTGTAATTGGATTATTTTGTTTGGCTTGCGTCCCATTCGATTACATAAAGAGGGCGGGGTTTATACTGCAGCCAGCCACCAGGGGGGGGGCGATCAAAGTCCACTTTTCAGCGCACTAGAGCTGCGTTAACTCCACTTTTAGACATACACTCGCAAACTTAACCACTTTCCCTCGTGGGAATCCCCACTACCATTTTGAAGTGCGTTCAACTTCATCAAGTGGACGAGGGACGTTTATTTGGACAGACCCTCAACCCCTCAATTTTGACAGAGGGAGCGAGTCTACTCAACATGTACACTTCAGACAGATCCATATACCCAAATGCACCACATCACTTGTCTGGCTATCACCAGACCAAGCTCAATTTAAGATTGAACATTGGTCTGGGGAGTCTGCTATGTTTTTTCTACTGCACAAGAGGTGTGATAAACGAGCATAAATTCAAATGACTCTGTACGCAATTGGATAGTCCTTCAACCAATCGGACAACAAGAGGCGTGATCAACGGGCAACGACCCATCACTTCTCGATCCGTCATCGTGTTAAACCCGCCAATAGTGTACCAGGTGGATAAGCCAGTCTGTGATTGGTTCCCGCAAAAGTGTAACAGAAGCAGTATGTACAGTATGTAATGTATGTACAGGTTTCCAGACTGAGTTGCAGGGCGAAATCAAATCGCCGGCAGATCAGGCTGGGTTTACCCAGTCTACCACATCACAGCAGATAGCGCTTCATTTACCCCCACCCCACACAACTGTAGTGTATGATATTAGAGTTATATTGATATTTAACCGCATTTAATACTTGTTGTAGCTACCTTAGACTGACTGTTATAATTTATTGTATTGTTATCAACAGTATGCAACAGTAAGCAAGTGCTGTAACCAGTCTCAGTTAGTCTGGCACAGTACACTGTTTCTTTGTTTGTTTTGTTTTTTTATAAGAAAAACTAGTAGAATAGGTAAGTGCTAGTCTTAATTGGTCAAGTGCTGCTGGAAAATGTGTCTTTAGACGTTTTTTGAAAATGGCTACATACTTGGCTGCTCGAATTGAGATCAGCAGGTCGTTCCACCAGGTGGGAACGGTCCAGGAAAAGGTCTGTGAGAGTGGTTTCGTGCCTCTTTAGGATGGCACCACAAGGCATTGTTCACTTGCAGAGCGCAAGCTTCTGCAAGCGAGTGCAGGTATATTGGTGCAGAGCCAGTGGTTGTCTTGTAGGCAAACACCAGAGCCTTGCATTTGATGCGGGCGGCTATTGGCAGCCAGTGCAAACTGATGAAGAGAGGTGTGACGTGGGCTTTCTTCGGCTCGTTGAAGACCACCCTTGCTGCTGCATTCCGGATCAGTTGCAAAGGTTTGATAGTGCATGCCGGAAGGCCCGCTAAGAGAGCATTACAATAGTCCAGTCTTGGGGAGAAGGTGCTGTGTGGCCTGCTCTGATAGGAACACTCTAAAAAATGCTGGGTTAAAAACAACCCAAGTTGGGTTGAAAATGGACTAACCCAGCAATTGGGTTGTTTTAACCCAGTGAATGGGTTGTTTTAACCCAGCAGCAATTGGGTTGTTTTAACCCAGTGAATGGGTCGTTTTAACCCAGCAGTTGGGTTAAATGTTTGCTTAAAACAACCCAATCGCTAAAAATTGTTAGTACATTTTCAACCCAACTTGGGTTGTTTTTAACCCAGCATTTTTTAGAGTGAAGGGTCTAATCTTCCTAATGTTGTATAACGCGAATCTGCAGGACCAGGCCGTTGTAGTAATATGGTCAGTGAAGTTTAACTGATCATCGATCAAATTCATAAGGAAAAAAAACTGTAAATAATAAATCAGCTCCATAGCAGATTCCAAGTGATCAAGGGCTTTGGGCATTACAACTACGAGACGTGACAAAATCAATCATAAATTACAGCCAATCAGAATGGACTGGCTCTCTCTGCAAGCACACTGAACTCGACTTATTATCACTGTCATACTATTTGTTGTTATTCCAGCCACGATGCCGAAGAAAAATGCGGCTGGTTCGGACAAAAACTATGTATGGTTTATGGTTTTGTGTCATTTTAATGTGATTCAAATTCCAACTTTTGAAGCCAAAAATGGAAACTAAACCAGTTCTTCAATTCTGAATTTTCAAGTTACCACCAGTCTAAGTGTAAATCGGTTGGGTTTCTACAAGATTGTTGAGCTCATATGGTGTGCTTTGTTTGAAATTTCATGTTGATTTTAAATATCTTCTATCTCTCTAACATCTATAGATGACATAATTCCTGTGACAGAACCAACTCCTCATGAAGTGGCCAACAGCACAGAGCTTTTTGACACAGGTTGGTACTTTTTGTATGTGTACAGTGGGCATTCAACAATTCAGTATTCTGGTGGTAGCGTAGTACTTTTTAAATGCACCATGGTACAGAATGATTACCATATTTATTTACTGTGGTAAATAATATTAACATATTCATTACAGTGTCATTTTTTTTAATACTTTTTTGTTAGTGTTTAGCCATTGCCGTTTATACAACTGGTATTTATAAGACATAGGCCACATTCTACTGAATCTCTTAATGTAAGGTTCAGCTAATTGTCTTTCAAGCTCCGAACGTGCTCTTTTATTAGTTTAATCAACGATTATTGATCTGTCTTAGCTTTCATTTTACTTAATGTCTAGTTCAAAACCCGTTTAATCAGAATCATAGTAGAAACTGCTCCTCTGAGACTGCAGCGGGAGGAACTCTGTGGGAGTCCTGTTAGACTGTAAAAGATCTGACGTTCACATTTTTCACAAATGCTCCACAGAGAGTGTTACTGAGACCACAAAGTAAAGAGTCCTCTTCCAAAAACCCCCACTATTTGCTTTGGAGTTTTTTGTTGGTCTCTCATTTTTTGGCATTTAACACTGAATGTAATAGCTCTTTTCATTTAACCGTAATAATAATAAAAGTAGTTTAAAAACATAACAGAATAAAGTGTTTTTTTTATCTCTTCACAATGGAACATAAATGTTAATAACAACTTTGTTTCAGCATGACCGCTGCTTACAGCACATATTTTTATGTATCTTTAGGTTTTGGCAGCAAACAGAGACAACCCCCTTTAGGTGTTAGGCCAATATGGCCATCATTTTTGGCATAGCATATGAGAACTGAGTATATAAGACTTAATATCTTGAGTAAACGTTTGTAGTTTTAAGGAAGTTGAGATATTTTTGCCTTTTATATATTAGTATTACATTTATTTTTTACTAATATATAAAAATATATCTAATTTAATAAAATATGTTACAAATATATTATATAGTAAAAATATCTCAAAATATTTAAAACAACAGATTTCTTGAAAACGGTGAAAGTCTTGTTTTTTAGTGAATTTTAGTGAAGATTTATCTTGAAAAAAATATCTGGAAATGTATCATGCCTTATGGAGGGTAAAAAAAAAACTGAAAAGAAAATGATTTCTGCCCCCCTTATTAAATTAGTCTAATTTCCCCGCAGATGTTGACAGCTGTGAGAAGTGGCTGAATTGCAAGAACGACTTCCTCCAGAAATACCTACACCAGGTCCTGACCGAATTACCTAACTGCCCTTGCGTCTACCCATCGGAGGTGGTCTACAACGCTATCAACATTTTCGACAGGAAGTTGCAAAAGACCTATCGCTGGCGAGATGCCAGCGGCCCCAAAGAGAGACTGGACATCTACAAGCCCTCTGCGAGGTTCTGCGTTCGCTCGATGCTCTCTTTCGACAGCACCACATTGGCTGCTCAGCACTGCTGCTACGACGATCACTTGAAGCTCATCACTCGAGGCAAAGGGGCCGGAGCCCCCAACCTCATCAGCACAGAGTTCTCCCCGGAACTTCATTACAAAGTGGACGTGCTCCCGTGGATCCTGTGTAAAGGAGACTGGAGCCGCTTTCATTCGGTTCGGCCTCCCAATAACGGACTACAGTGTGTCGAGAACCCGCAGGAAGACGTCTACATGAATGAACTAGAAGAGGCCAGAGAGTACTGATCCAGGGATGTCAAATCAGCCAGCGTTCGCTTGATTCTATGGTACAGTATTGGTCTTGAAGGCCTCCTTTTTTGATTGGGCGACAGTTTTACAGATCTCGACTCTCATTGGCCAAACGATTTAACTGATACTAAATGGAACTGTAGAGAGATTCGCCTGGAGACTTAAGCTTAGATACTGTCACAAACTGTTGCGTACAGCTCCACTGCAACAACACTGGTTGAACATGTTGGACCAAAGCCCAGATTGGAAGACCGTGATGCAATTTTCTGTGTTCTTTCTTCTTCTGGCGTTACATGCGTGCTCCAAACAAAGTTCAGCGACAGTTCTTCAATGGCATTCTCTGGAATAAGTTCACTGCATTTGCATTGGATGCATGTTTGCTTTTCTTCAGTGTCCTCAAAGACTCTGATCCACCATTTAAGGAATTCCAGTAAAGCTGCTAGAATTGTGAGATATTCAAAAACGCGACAGAATGCCGATTTTGTTGTCTTTAGGCCTGAAGCTCACTCCTGGCCTCGCTTCAATCCGTGCGAGATCAGTCCAAACAAATCAAACACAAGCCACACCGTTCGCAGACCAATTCAACAGATTTCCGCGAATAGCTCTTCTCTTTAGAGCTTGTATATTGTTACTCCAAATATGCACAGACCTTGTGTCATCGGACAGATATTTATGCAGGACCGTTTGACCTTTGACCTATGTTTTTCGCACAGAACTGAAATGAGGGAATCTGAGAAAGACGTGCCTTTGAGAAGACGTCCCTCAGCAATGGGAGGCTTGTTTTTTAAAATCTGAAGTATAATTGGATCCCATTCTGTTTTCTTTTTTGCCTTTCAACACAACCCAGCTTTGTACTGAATGCAATTTGAGACAGCCGCCTGACACCAGTGCGGGGGGCTGTCGGAGCTCAGTTGATGGATTGAAGTCTTCCTCTAAAGGTGAGGTGGAGGTGACACTTGTCGTAAACGAACATCTCTTTAAATACAATGGCTCTTTCAGTGTCTCTCTTCATCCTTGAGTCCCAGTCAAAGCCTGGAGGCTTACATGGGATGTAGTTTGAAGGACCTAAGCCGCCCTTTTGAGCACAAGTGGTATCATGATCTCTTTGTGAGATGTTGGCATGGAATGCTGGTGATTTGATTCCTAAATTCCCGCTGACAGATGACATGTAGCATGTAGCAATAAACGCATCCACCTTTGATGTCTTACTGTGTGATTTGAATCCCAGTATAGTGCTATCAAATCGGCTTTATTTTTTACTAGAAAAATGAATAAGAATACAGCATTTGCATGATTTGAGTGATGTTGAACCTGTTACTAAAAGGTGCATAGTTCAAATCCCAGGATAGACTTCTATAGGTCATTCATTCTAAGCAAGGGACTTTAAAACAAAACCATTTTCGTTGTAGATTGGATCAGGCTAAACATTTTAAAACTCACAATTATCTGTGCACTCATCCAGAAGCTTGCTCGTGGTTCATACTAGGTTCATCTCGAAATCTACATTCCTGTGAAGTTTAGTTATAACTCTAAACTGAAAAAGATTATCTTCTGAAAAAGATAATCATGGTATTTGCATTTGCTTGAAAAATACAGATTGCAACTAACACTAAACTTTACAGGAAAAGCTCTCCAAGTGTAGGACTAAGCCAAGCACACGTTAGCATCGCTTATGATCCCTGTCAGACCGGAGCAAAACCGTAAAGATATTTTCATTGAGATAGCAATAAATGGCAGCCATGAAAACATCATTCAGTCCAGCTGTGAGAGCGTAAAGCAAACATCGTAATAAAAACATTGCCAGAGTCTTGTTCATCTGTTCAGTGCCACTCACTGGACATTTCACTTTGAAAGAATTTCACTTTTGCCACAGGCACGTACAGTATTTCCACTGAGCCGGGGTTGGTTCTGTCACAAGTAACGTCTACCTGCCCGAGGAATAACTTTGGCTTTTTGTCTCAATATTTTCAGTAAATAAACTGATGAATGATGGTACTTGGTTGATTAGAAGGGGAAACGTTGTACCTTTTTCTAATTTGCAATACTGTCTATTGAAGTTTACGTACAACACACTCTTTTTTTAGGTACATTTGATAGTAAGAGTTCACCTTTCAGAGCTTTTAAAAGAAAGGCACTTTATTTAAATATTGATAATGGAATATATGTACTATATGTGTATATAATCGTATATTGAATCATACTTGTACAATTTACTGATTTTAAAAAAATGTTATTGTAAAAGGAGGGAATAACATAAATGCTGCATTGTTTAAGGATATTGTATTTAATGTAAAATCGTGATTCGTGGCATGTCATTTTTAACTTCAAATTTATAATTGTACAGTATTTATTGCTTTTGATTCTGTAACACATTGCTATGAAGTGGATAATCAAATAATTCTATGCACTATATGAATCTGAGTTATTTGTCTTTTAGGGGATTTCTGGTCTGTGAAAAGGAAAGTGCCATACCACACACCGTTCTACTTCAGTAATACTTCTAAAGTCATCTTTCTTTGTATTAAACACTCTGTGACCAGATATAATAAATGTAACTTTGATAATGGCTTGTGTTTTTATTTCAGTGTCCTGGAAATAATTCCTGGAGATTTAATTTATTGAAATGGAGCAACTCTTATTTATTTTTTTTATTTGAGTAAAATGTTTTTGTTTTTTTGTCTTTAAAGTAAAATATTTCAATTATATATGTATATAGGATTATTTGATGAATAGAAAGTTAAAAAAAAAATCTTTAGTAACATTATAAATGTCTTCACTCTCACTTTTGATCAATTTAATGCATCCTTGCTGAATAAAAGTATAAATTTATTTAATTTCTTTCCCAAAAGCATATTACTAACCCCAAACTTTTGAACAGTATAGTGTATAATGTTACAAAAACTTTCTATTTCAGATAAATGCTGTTCGTTTGAAATTTCTATTAATCAAAGAATCCTGAAAAACGTCTGCCTTTACATGCACAGGAACTTTAATGACATCCCATTCTTAATCCTTAGGGTTTAATATGGAGTTGGCCCACCCTTTGCAGCTATAACAGCTTCAACTCTTCTGGGAAGGCTTTCCACAAGGTTTAGGAGTGTGTTTATGGGAATTTTGACCATTCTTCTAGAAGCGCATTTTTGAGGTCAGGCACTGATGTTGGACAAGAAGGCCTGGCTCGCAGTCTCCGCTCTAATTCATCCCAAAGGTGTTCTATCGGGTTGAGGTCAGGACTCTGTGCAGGCCAGTCAAGTTCCTCCATACCAAACTCGCTCATCCATGTCTTTATGGACCTTGTTTTGTGCACTGGTGCGCAGTCATGTTGGAACAGGAAGGGGTCATCCCCAAACTGTTCCCATAAAGTAGGAAGCATGCAATTGTCCAAAATGTCTTGGTATGCTGAAGCATTAAGTGTTCCTTTCACTAAGGGACAACCCCTGAAAAGCAATCCCACACCATAATCCCCCCTCCACCAAACTTTACATTTGGCACAATGCAGTCAGGCAAGTCCCGTTCTCCTGGCAACCGCCAAACCCAGGCTTGTCCATCGGATTGCCAGACAGAGAAGTGTGATTCGTCACTCTAGAGCAGGGGTTTTCAAACTGGGGTACGGGGACCCCCAGGGGTCCTCCAGAAGGTTCTAAGGGGTCCCCAGTAAATTTCAGAGAAATAAAAGACAAAGCAAAAATGGATAAAGTCTACTCTAAATGTTTCTCTCCTTTCTTGCCGTATACATACTTTCTAGAATTGTATATTTGCTTTGTATCTTTCTTGTGAGTTTTTTCTCACAATAGTCCCCTTTATCTTGCTCACTGGGGTTGTAAGGCAGTATTCTTAACGCAGTCCATAAGCTGCTTACATGCATTCATTGTGAAAGTTGCTTATGCAAATATTTTTTTCATTGAAAATGTTCTTCTTCAGGTTTATAAATTATAAAGTTGGGAAACAATATGTTGTATTTATAATGCCATACTTACCATTTATCTAACGGCTTAAATGTTTTATTCTTACATAAAAATAGATGTATTTTAGGAAGGGGGTCCCTCATAAAGGTTCATCATATTTGGGAACACGTCTCCACTGCTCTAGAGTCCAGTGCCGGCGTGCTTTACACCATTGCATTCAACACTTTGCATTGCACTTGGTGATGTAAGGCTTGGATGCAGCTGCTCGCCCATGGAAACCCATTCCATGAAGCTCTCAACGCACTGTTCTTGAGCTAATCTGAAGGCCACACAAAGTTTAGACGTCTGTAGCTATTGACTCTGCAGAAAGTTGGCGACTTCTGTGCACTGTGCACCTCAGCATGTGCTGACCCCGCTCTGTGATTTTATGTGGCCTACCACTTCGTGGCTGAGTTGCTGTTGTTCCCAATTGCTTCCACTTTGTTATAATACCACTAACAATTGACTGTGGAATATTTAGTAGTGAGGAAATTTCACAAATGGACTTATTGCACAGGTGGAAACCTATCACGGTACCACGTTTGAATTCACTGAGCTCCTGAGAGCGACCCATTCTTTCACAAATGTTTGTAGAAGTGTCTGCACCATGGAAGTGATTGGAACACCCAAATATAATAATTTGGAGGGGTGTCCCAATACTTTTGGCAATATAGTGTATTTTCAACATTGATAATAATAATAAATGTTTCTTGAGCACTAAAGCAGCGTATTAGAATGATTTCTGAATGATGTGACGCTGAAGACTAGAGTAATGATGCTGAAAATTCAGCTTTTTCCATCACATAAATAAATAACATTTTAGAATATATTCAAATAGATGCTTCACAATATTACTGGGGGTTTTTTCATTTTTTTTTTTTTTTTTACTGTTTTAACGTTTTCATGTTAATGGGAACTCCAGACCTATCATCTCAATTTTGGTCTACCCACACCCTTCTTACAGCCACAAGTTGTCTTATTTTTATTAATACCCTCAAAAACGATGTGTAAAATGGCTGCACATCTCATAAAGTTTTTAAATAGCTCAAAAACATGAAGTGTGGACAGCTGTCACAGCAAGCGGACACCAGCAGTCGAGGATGATTGAGTTAACAGTAGATTTGTGTTCTCATTTTCCGCTGGAGATTAGGTTGCCTTGAACACATGTGCTGCCTCCATTTTTCAATTACCAATTAAGAAGAAGAACATTTTGTTTTTGGATGAAAAGAAGTATTAACTTTAAGTCTAGCTAATGCAAAATGAATTGGACAACTGGCTTGGTAACATATATCTTTATTAGAAGTGTGCTTAATGTTATGTATTGGGTAACAAAGCTGAGAAAAGAGTGAAGCCCTGAAGGGTTTTTTGCAGTGCTTATCATTGAATAGCAATCTTGCTATGTAACTACCATCTGCTGCTCTAATAATCTAATTGCCTTCATATTAAGTATCGCTTGAATGTCTCAGCCAGGACACAACCTGAACCGAGTCCAAGTCAGGTGCTGCAATGTAGGTCAGTAACCTTTTCCCCTCCCCTTCTGTTCTTTGGGAGCCCACTTAGTGGATTTCCTCAGCGGTTTTGTCAGATCTGCCTCAGACGCATTTTACTCAGACATTGTTGCCTGCCCTTTTCCCCTTCCGTTTTAAATTGGTGTCGATAACGATGTTCAGGTTGTCTGTCAAAAGCCTATGAAAAAATGTGCAACAATTGCTATTACTTTTCTAAGTAACTGGAGGATTTTCGCAGGTGGATGATAAAACAAACCATATCTAATCATATTTAGCAAAACCTTAACCATCCAGAACCACCTAGCAACTGTAAAGCAACACCCTGACAGCCACCCACATGCAGGTATGAGAAGATTTGATTATGTTCCGTTATGATACTTATATGATTCTCGTTCTTTAAAGGGTTAGTTCACCCAAAAATGAAAATTCTGTCATTAATTACTCACCCTCATGTCGTTTGACACCCGTCAGACCTCCGTTCATCTTCGGAACAGAAATGAAGATATTTTAGTTGAAATCTGATGGCTCTGAAAGGTTTCCATTGACACAATGGCACGGTTCACTCTCAAGACCCTTAAAAGGTACTAAAGACGTCGTTACAAAGTCCATCTCACTACAGTGGTTCTACAATAACTTTATGAATCGGCGACAATAGTTTTTGTGCGCAAAAAAACCCTAAATAACGACTTACATAGTGATGACGGTTTCAAAACAAGGCATCATGAAGCTTCGAAGCGTTATGAATCAGCGAGTCGATTCAGCGGTTTGAATCGCCAAATTTCAGCAGTTTGGCGGTTTGACACGCGATCCGAATCATCATTCGGCTCTCTGATTCACAACGCTTCGAAGCTTCATGATGCCTTGTTTTGAAATCGTCATCACTATGCAAGTCGTTATTTAGGTTTTTTTTGCGCACAAAAACTATTGTCGCCGATTCATAAAGTTATTTTAGAACCACTGTAGTGAGATGGACTTTGTAACGACTTGTTTAGTACCTTTTAAGGGTCTTGAGAGTGAACCGTGCCATTGTGTCAATGGAGGCCTTTCAGAGCCATCAGATTTCAACTAAAATATCTTCATTTCTGTTCCGAAGATGAACGGAGGTCTTACGGGTGTCGAACGACATGAGGGTAAGTAATAAATGACAGAATTTTAATTTTTGGGTGAACTAACCCTTTAACAATTTCAACCCTCTTGTGCTCTTCTGTCATTTTTTCTGTCAAGTGTTTTTTTTTTTTTTTTTTTACTTCATCGGAATGGTCTGAAACTTGGTAAAGGTTTTGGCACTTGCTATGTAAACAAAAAAATAAATAAATCATGGACATGATATGAAAAGGTTAAATGGTCCTGAAAAAAATAGTCATACTTGTACTCCTCACGGTCAAAAAACACATTAGAAATGAATGGGAGATGAATTTCATCTGTGGAAACTTTTAGTATACTGCCCCCAAACAAAATCTTACTGAAAGCTAATTTTTTGAGATATCAAGCTCAAAATTGGAACACAACTTGTTTAGATTTATGATTTTCTTGCAGGTTTAGAGTAAAACATGTTATTAAAAAAGTTCACTTCTTAAACACTTTTTTCACTTCAGCATTAATCTGCCAAGTGTCTTCTTTGAAAATAGATCGAATTTAAGTCTGTGCTCTAAAAACAGTTTAATTTGGAAATAAAATTGTCTAAGCGCCAAAGGGTTAAGGAAATATTTTGAAAAAAGAAAATGCAATTCCATTGTTAAATGATAAGATAATATCAATAGTAAGTGAATTCAGAACCATTCTTGCAAAAGGAGTGAATACAATCTATTTCAATAATTTTCAGTCTTTTTACAGGTGGCTTCAGAAAAAAGAACCCACTCAAGTGTCATTCGGACTACATTTGTCACGCTACATGAATTTGATTCACTGAAAAGAACTGACGACACTAGTTGAACTGAAAGTTTTTGATTCACTTACAAAACTGGCTCATGTGAGTAAATCGTACACAGATTCAGTTGCAGTGTTTGCGGCACCTTTTATAGTAAGATGACAAAAAACTGTCCACATTTGCGGAAGAATGCAGAACGTTCTACAGTTCTTTTTTGTAATCTGAGATCCGGTTCGGATCACATTTTATTCTTGAGTTACTGGGGTTGGGGTTGGGGGGCGGTGGGATCAGTGGCTTTAGGTCAGAAATGCTTTAAAACAAAAAAAAAACAATAAACCATCAGATAGAGTTAGTGGAAACAGTCAATGTTTTATTGTACGTGTAATATTTTCAATTAAACACCAAAAAGTCCTTTGAAGTGAACATGGCACCCTCTGGATCTCCCACAGCTCTGGTGGTAATGTTTCTTTTCTATCAGTGGAAATAACAAGCAGAAATTACACTCACTACAGAGTTAAAACAGAATATTTATTAGAGGTCAGCCATTCATAGCTCCCACAGTGAGCTCAAAGCTTGGCGGCTTGGAGCTGGGAGCAGGGAGTCAGGCAAAGATAACTGTACCTGTATTTGGGGCTGTTTGCACAGAAAACACCCCCCTCCCGGAGAACCCCAGGAGGCCAGATGGACGCCTGCTCTTTGTCCCTCATAACGAGAGGAAACAAAAATAAATAGAGGAGTGAATAGTCACAGGACATTGCTCAAACATAAAGACCCGGCTCTAAAGACAGACAACCAAATTGGGTTATTTCATGTACCACTATGGCCTTTGCTCTTGCTCGTACATTATGAATAATTAGGAGGTCTATTTCCAAGCATATGTCTTCTCAATGTACTGCAAACCATTAATGCATTAGGAGGCGTAATTACCGTTGAACACACAATGGGGAAATGGTTTAGGGGCTCATGAAACAGATCCGTTGAAGTGTGCTTAAGCTTTATGTTTCTTTTTTACTTAAACAGAATTTGATTTATTTTTTTACTATTATCTTTCAGTTGATTTATTTAGTCGCTGAACCTCATCATACCAAATCTAGGGCATACAGACCATTTTTGGATATTTTATTTGTGATGAAATTAGCTAAATTAATGTGAAGTTTTGGGTTTATGGTGACGTTCCTGTCCCTAAAAACTGCAGTAAATGCTGCTGAATGGCAGGGCAAAAGTATCAACGCAAGCATTGGTGAATGAGAGCAACATTTGAAAGGGGCTTGTTTTACAACCACTCTTGGGGCTATAAATAAGGGAGAGAGAGAGATCCAAAACAGACCTGCGAAAAGTGAGTCCATATGGGTACTGGTGGAATGGTCCGTGATGAGCCAAGATCAAAGCCTCCTGCGCTGAATGAGTACAGCTCCCAGCACAAACCCTACTGCACCAGTCTCCTTTTACTAACAACGCATTCTACCAAATAGAGAAGTCTGTGTTGCTAATGCTTGTTTCTGTATCACTTCATTATGTCAACTTCATATTTCTATCTTCTAATGGTGCGTTCACATTTGTAGTTTGTTTCGCTTCGTTTGTTTGGTCCGGACAAAAAAGAAAAAAAAAAACATTTAGTCCTGGTCAGGTTAGCATTCTGAGTGGCATTTTTATCACCGAACCAAAAAATACCCAACCTAAAAGCATAGGGATACTTTCACAACCTGATTGGTCTCAACTTCCTGTTTTTGGTTCGTTTACATATCTTTGGTCCGTGTTGTGTTCATATTTCATTCGAACCGCACCAGAGTTCATTTGGAAGCGAACTAAGGGTGCTTTCACACCTGCCTCATTTAGTTCAGTTGAATCGTACTAGAGTTCATTTTCCCCTTTGGTGCGGTTCGTTTGGTCAGGTGTGAAAGCAGCAATCGCACTTGGGTGCGCACCAAAAGCGTACCGAAGAATCGTACCGAGACCTCCTTGACCTCCCGGTTCGTTTGTGGTGAGAACGTGATCTGACCTCGAACAGACCCAACTGCAAAAACAGACCCAATCATTTTTGGACTAAACCAGCTGCAGTAGTCAGCTGAGCTGTGCATTATGTGATGAGGGAGTGTTTGTTGACAGTTTGCACTTTTGCATGGCAGCTCACGGGCAAAGTTGTAGTGAGGAGGTGCGAAGCCTCATAGAAATTTGGTCTGATGACCATATTAGCTCCCAACTTTCGAAAACTCACAAGAACAGCACTATCTTCGCTTGAAGTGACGAGTGATGCGCGCTCGCCGTTTGCAGTGCATTAGAACGTTGTTTTCAAGCCTTGTTTTCAAGCCTTCATTATAGAAATGTATTGTTTGCATGTTGTGGTGTATACAAACAATTTAATAGATTATGGCCAGGGACAAAACCAGCCCGCGCTGTCGCAGTTTAGGAAATACGCCATGGCCAATGAGTGATGTGGAAGTGGTCATGTGACTGCATTTTGGTTCGTTCCAACTGGTTCGGACCATAGACCATAAAAAATATGGACGACGCGACTTCATTGACTTCCGCCGACCAGAGTTGAAGCTTTCGGAGGCCGCACACGGAGCTGACATCTTGAGACCGAGTCTGCGCAGTAGCAATCTCGGGACCGGAGTTGCGCAGTAGAGAGCAGGAAGTAGAGGCGCAATTATCAAAAGCCCGCCCACACTCTCACAGATGCAGAACAATTCATTATGATGGTGTGAAATAGACAGTTATGGAAATGTAGAAATGAAAGCTAAAGCTCCAATCTCTTCCCGAAAATCCAGAAAAAAGTCCGTTAGTGCCTCAGTGACAACTTCACTCAGAGAAGCCGTCAATCTCAGCTGTCAATCATGACGTCACACACCCGTTTTTATAGTATCAAATAACTCACTAAAACTAAACTTATTTAAAAAACTAACACTTGAAATAAAATCATTGTGATAAAAACTGCCTAAAATGACAGAAACCATCTTTAGGAAACAATTATTTGAAGTGTAATTTAATTGTTTAGTGTGTCTCGCGTCCATTCTAATACATGGAGAGGTGGAGTTTATGAGCTATACTGGGACTGGCCACCGGGGGGCGATCGAGGCGCGGAGGCTTCAGTGGAGCACTACAGGCTTGGTTCGGACCAAAGCAATCAGTGTGGTGTGAAAAGGAACCAAAAAAGCTGAAAAATGCTACAATGTATAATTGTTTGCCCTTGGTTCGGACCAAATGAACCAAACTAGAGATGTGAAAACACCCTAAGACCCATCTTTTCAGCGGTCTCGGTACGCTTGTTTGTTGCGCACCAGGGTTCGGATGGCAGTGTTCACACATATTCAAATGAACCGCACTAACAGCAATCGCACCAGGGTTCATTTTAATCAAACTAAACATGCCAAGTGTGAACACACTCTAAGGCCCAATCCCATTTCTACCCCTTAGCCCTTCTCTTTCCCCTACCCCTTTGTTTTGCGCGTTCACGTGAAGGGGTAGGAGTGTCTCGATTATTTTTTGGCTGGAGTGGTAGGGGTAAGGGGAAGGGCCAGATAGCCCTTCAAATGAAGATTTTCCAGGACCACACTTCGAACGAAGGGGTATGAGGAGTTTCCCTCCACCGACTACCGTGCTGCATAGAATGTGTGTGTTGCCACTCGGGATCGATCACTTGCGTGTCGCCTGGCTGCCGTTTCTCTGTAGCTTGCTAAACGCACTATTTGGGTGATTTGAACACATATTAATAATAGTTAAAAATATATATTTCTGGTCATCCTTCATAACGCAGTCGATATTTACAATACATATCGTCCGTAAACTCTCGCGTTACCAAGGCAACGACTGACTTGACGTATAACATTATCGCAGCACCACAGTGGATAATGAAACCATATCCGTACCGGCCGGCTCGGATCAGCACGGAATGGAACGGTTAATAAACAAAGAGAACAGTTTGGTCCCATGGAAAAGCGGCTTCAGTAGTCTTGTATGTTCTGTATCATTCTGTATCATCTTAGGAAACTCTGGCTCATATGTTTTGAACTGAAAACGAGCGCCATTTTATTAAGTCCAAATACGACGCAAAACTCTGTTGGGAGTGAGTAATTTGTTAAACGTGCTCGCGCCTGATTTCTGTTAGATATAGCCTACGCACTTCATTGCTGTTCATACTGGTTAAATGTCAGGATTTTATAATAAAAGAAACGGGGTATGATGACGTGTAATGGTATAGTAGTGGTGTCCCATTTCTTAGGGGAATATTTTCACCCCTACGCCTTGGCACTCTGTTTCAAGGGGCAAGGGGAACAGGTAGGTGTAGGGGTAGGGGAAGGCGAAGGGGTATAAAATAGAATTGGGATTGGGCCTAAGACTTAAAAGTAGGGTAGACAATTTTTTTTATAAACACTTTTTGTTATACTGGTTGAAACTCTCTTCACATCCTGGCAGCACTCAATAATAGAACATTATACATATTTATTTATATATATATATATGTAGCCTACATATCTTCTTTGGAAGTCTCACGAACCCCCCCCCCCCCCCCCCCCCCAAATTATTGCATTTGGTCTGAGGCAATTCCCAAGATCCTACCTGCTCACCACCTGTACACACTCCACCATCACCCATACATGTCAGCAATCATGCTCGTTATCACACCCTCTATAAGCAATATCTATCTATCTATCTATCTAACTGAATCGTTAATATTCTAAACACATAACTCACAGAAAATTATGTAAAATACACATCGGTTGGGCAAAAAATTACCAGCCACTATTAATCAGCACATAGATTTATACACTACACTGGTTTTCTGGGTGTGAAATTCCAACCATTAGCATATTGCTGTTTGTTTGCATTACAGCCTCTTCCAAGAACTGATATAATTTATTCCCCAGCATGTTGGGATGGTTCCAGGGCCGCTCTGAGCCGGCAACTACAGATAAAAGGAATGACATGTGCCTGAAAGCTTTGCTCTGGTACTTCCACTGAATGTCGCTGCATGAAAAGTCTGCTTTTGTAGTGAAGCATCAGACCACCAAATTTGTGACAGAGCATTAGAAAGACAGGAACACAAGCCACATTTAACATCTGATGTGAAGAGAGCCTGAGCAATGGTGCGTCATTGCTAATTCATCACCAATTAGCTTTGAAAAGGGTAGATCCAAATATGATTTGAGAGAACTGCCTGCTGGTGGACATCTGCATGGTGGCATAAAGCACATTACTAATTCAGAGGGGGAACTGGGGCTAAATGGACAAGGAAACCCGGCCAAACATATGTAGACCACATTGAAGTCCTTGGAAAAGATGAGGAATCACCAGCAGATGTGTAAATCATCGAGGGAAAGTGAGTAAAGGGAAAGCGTCGCAGTTAATTGCATCAAGATTGTTGTATGTCATAGTATATGATGAACATCCAATGCGAGCTGGAAACTCATCAATATTTTTTTCCTAATGTTTAGATAATGCTTAGATTGGCACGGTGTGTTATAATGCACTTTATAATTATATTACATAATGATAATGAAACATTTTAAACTCCTGAGTGACCTTTCACAATTGGGCCTTCCTTAATTTGGCCTCCCACTTGCCTAGGAGACATATCCTTTCTTTATTCCCCCCATAGCCGTTAGCTTTAAGTCAGAGTTTGTGTTACTTTAGCTAGTTCATGAAAGAGGAGCTACTGTATGTGTACAGACAACACGGGCAGGTCCGCTGGTCCGCTGCCACTGGCCTGGTGGTTAATGCCATGTTTACTCTTCCAGACCAACAAGAATCCCAGATTTCCTCAGTGCTTCCTGCAGGGGAGCCACAAATGCCTATGAGCGATCTATACTGGCAACCAGGTCTCTGTCCCTCACAAAAGAGCAGTGTACATGGATATTTGTGCTTGTACTCGTCAAAAAATCCCCACAAAAACAGGCTTATGTGGATAATAAATGCGTATGAAACACCTATGCCTCCAGATTGCTGGATTAAATCAAGGACGTCTGTAAAGCAATATTGTTAGGCTAACATTCTCATTTATCATGTGATTTAACATCTGCTTTAAAATGCCATCTTTGCACATGAGCAAACTTTTTTTTACTATTTTATTATTTGCACCACAACATACACTTTATTAGTGACTATGTTAGTGACCCTTTATTAACAAAACTAAAGACCAGTTCACACCAAGGAAAATTACAGTATACCGGTAATATACCGGGACTATAACAGTAGTAATAAAGATATCGATTTAATACAGAAGCATTTTTTGTTATGCTGGTTGAAAGTCTTTTCACGTCCTAATAGCAATCACTAAGTTAAGTGGTCTAAATGTATATATTGTCTGTGGAAGGTGTAGGTGTCACGGATACACCAGGTTCCACCGTCACTCCCTCACAACGATCATTGTCACCCGAATACTAATCACCTGCACCTGTTAATTATCAGCATGGACTACTTACATTTAGTCATTTTATTTAGTTATTTAGTTACTTAAGCACACACCTCAGTCACACACATTGTCTGTTCTCCCAAGCAGATAAAAGACTGACACTCGCTATGCTACTTACCAAGTGGCGACAGTCCTACGAAGATTCCTATTCTCCAGCGGTTCCACGATCTCCTCCTCCGTTGTCTCCCTCCTTCATCTCCGTGCCTTTCCCTGTCATCATGGTTTCCTCCTGCTTATTGGCAACTGAGGTGTGTGCTCTCCTCCACACTCCGATGTGATGAATGTCTGAAGCCCTTATACCATCACGCCAATTGATTGGCTTGTGACGCTTAGCGCCGCCTTTAGAAATACGTCATGTATGCTTATATGTGCGCACTAGGCGTCATATCATCAGATTTCACTCCTTCAGGAAGCGGATCTTTCTGTAACCCGTTGGAAAGCTTTCTCGTGTTCTTAGCTACTCCTTTTAAGAGCAGTTTTTCACTCCTCTAAGCAGACACGATGAGTTCCAAGAGATGCATCGACCCAAGCGGCAGGTTCATCACAGGAGGAGACACTCACGACAGGTTCGCCACCCTTACTAAATGCTGCACTTCTAATCCCGCCTTTCCGTTTCTGCGGCCGCCTAGGCACCGCATAAGACGGACGCTTGGGATGACGCTGGCAAGTCGGAGCGCATGGAGAGTGAGCTGATGGATTTTCATTCCTTTCTCTCTCTCTCCCCCGGTCGCGTCGGCGCCTTCGAAAGCCATGATGACGACCCTGTTCTTTTCATTCATCACAAAATGCGGCCAACCCCAGAAGCTTGTGACACGATTTCTTTTGGCAGTGGCTTTCTAGATGATGATGTTTTATCTATCGTGGCTTCTGATTCTGAAGAGCTCATGGGCGTTTGTGTAGTTCTCTCCCCCCGAGCGGACAGGAGAAACGTGGTTCCCCGTTGTACAGCGAGCTATTAGAAGTAGTTTCCCGCGTGGTAGATAAGCTACCTGCGCAAGCTAAGGACAGCGAGCCTGCGCAAGATCAGGCCCAATCTAAGGTGGATGATCGATTTCTCACGAGTCACGTAAAGGGAAAGCGTTGCAGTTAATTGCATCAAGATTGTTGTATGTCAAAGTATATGATGAACATCCAATGCGAGCTGGAAACTCATCAATATTTTTGTCCTAATGTTTAGATAATGCTTAGATTGGCATGGTGTGTTATAATGCACTTTAGAATTATATTACATAATGATAATGAAACATTTTAAACTCCTGAGTGACCTTTCACAATTGGGGCTTCCTTAAAGGGGTGGTAAACCACGATTTCACTATTCTAACTTTAGCTAGCGTGTAATGTTGCTGCTTGAGCATAAACAACATCTGCAAAGTTACAACGTTCAAAGTTTAAAGCAAAGGGAGATATTTGCTTTTAAAGAAATCCATTTCTACGGACTACAGCAAACGGCCAGTAGGCAACTACAGACATTCCTCCAGGGTTGGTGACATCACCAGGCTCAATTGCATGTCTGGGGATGGACGTTTAACATACAGCATGTTATATGCATGTGTTTAAGACAGAGGGGAACAGGTCTCTGATATATGCTGCCCATCATAAAGCACGAGACAGACAGGGTCGGAGGAGAAGACTGGAAAATGTGACATAATGGACAATATTCGTCCGTTGCAATTCATGAGCGGTTCAGTGTAAATGCACGACGGGCGCGCCTCCCGCTGCACATTTCACAGAGGAAAACATCCACAATCTTCGCGAGTTCAATGCCGGATTTGCACAACGTCAGATGTGCGAGACAAACACTGCCAGTGCGTGGATGCACGACGCGCGCTGCACATTTCACAGAGGAAAACATCCACAATCTTCGCGAGTTCAATGCCGGATTTGCACCTCGGCTTGTCCTGAAAGCTTGATTTACAAACAGAAGCTGTTTACGGGCCACAACCTGTAAATCTGATTTATTTTTCATCAATGTGTTTTCCTGTAATAGGTTAATTGTACGTTGTAGCAAGGAAGTAAACAGATGACAACGCTGTTCTGCAAACCAGTCTGTTAAATGCTCATTCATACTTAACGTTATCCGACGAACACCTAACGTTACAAACACCTAACGTTAAAATCTCAACAGCGAACTTGGCATTAAATGATTCTTTGATTAGAGCTTTTATGTATTATTTATCTACAGGCATGCTAAACATGGTTCTGTGTTTGATTTGGCTAACGTTACTAGTAAAGCCAGTGTTTAGTGTTCGTTTTGGGTTAATAGTTCTTGCCACAGATATTTAGCTATAATCGTTCTAAAAATACAAAAGTGCCATTCAGTAGCGATCACTATAGATCCGCAGTCTTTACTCTTGAGGACTGAACAGGTTCTGCTCGATCATCTTCACTAAAATGTTCTGGGTCTGATTCGGGCTCAGATTGGTATGGTTTTATTGACGCCATTGTTTCTAATACTGACCAAAGCACAGTCTACCGGTAAAGGTAAGGGGCGTGGTGTTTCCGACAAACGTGCACTAGGCGGTTACCGAATCACAACACACTGGGCCAGCTAACCAATCTGAGCCCATTGCGTATTTTTGAGGGACTGGCTTCATAGAACCCGGAAACCATCAGACCGTTTTACAAGGAGGGACAGAGCAGTGTAGAATAAAGGTCAAATATATGAAAAATAATGCAATTTTTTTTTAAACTAAGCATGAACACATGTTACAGTGCACCCACAAACACAATCAAGCCTTCAAAAGAATGTGTTTTACCACCACTTTAATTTGGCCTCCCACCTGCCTAGGTGTAACGGATTCCACTGAAGGCAAGTTGAGAACCCAAGTGCAGTTTATTTACAAGATCCAAACATAAAACAAAGACGTTACAAACTGACTTGACAACACTCACCAACAGCGGTTACACATAGTAATACTCGACAAAGACACATGGCAAACATGAGGGCTTAAATACACACAGACTAATGACAAGACAAGGGGCACCTGTGAACAATGATGAGACAATTAGCCAATGACACAACACATGAGGGCATGGGAATCACATGACAAAGAACCACATGACAAGACCAAGAAGCAAGGTAATGTGAAAACATAAACGTGAAAACTAAACATGAACCAACTGTGACACTAGGAGACATATCCTTTCTTTTTTTCCCCCATAGCCATTAGCTTTAAGTCAGAGTTACTTTAGCTAGTTCATGAAAGAGGAGCTACTGTATGTGTACAGACAGCACGGGCAGGTCCACTGGTCCGCTGCCACTGGCCTGGTGGTTAATGCCATGTTTACTCTTCCAGACCAACAAGAATCCCAGATTTCCTCAGTGCTACTCCTTTTAAGAGCAGTTTTTCATTCCTCTAAGCGGACACGATGAGTTACAAGAGATGCATCGACCCGCGCAGCAGGTTCATCGCAGGAGGAGACACTCACGACAGGTGTGTGCTATGTCTAGGCTTTAAGCATGCTCAGGCCGCGCTTAGTGTTGACACGTGCTGCGATAGCCTGCGTTTGAAAGTGCTGCGCTCGAGGTTCGCCACCTTTACTAAAGGCCGCACTTTTAATCCCTACCTTTCCGTTTCTGCGAACGCCAAAGCACCGCATGAGACGGACGCTTGGGATGACGCTGGCAAATCGGAGCGCATGGAGAGTGAGCAGATGGATTATCATCCCTCTCTCTCTCTCTCCCCCGGTCGCGTCGCGCACAAACCCAGCCCCGTAGGCCTCTCCCTTTTTTCCAAGACCTCCACCACGAGATTTCGAAGTCTTGGAAGCAACCATTTTCGGTGCGCATCACTAGTCATGCGGCTGCGGATTTCCCAACCATTTCTAAAATGACGGATCGCGGTTACACCATGATGCCAACCGCAGAAGAGACTCTCGCGGCTCATTTAGTGCATACTTCAGCTCCATCCTGGAAGTCATGCCACCAGCTGCCTTTCAAACCGTGCAGGATTACGTCTTCTTTGATTGGGAAATCCTACATGGCAGCTTGGCAAGCAGCAGCTAACCTTCACTCTATGGCCGTACTTCAAGCCTATCAAGCTGAATTACTGAAAGAGCTAGATGAGGGAGAAGGCATGACTCCTGAGGCAGTTAAAGAGCTCAGGCGGGCGACTGACTTGGCGCTGAGAGCTACCAAGCATACTGCCCGTGCAGTGTGAAGGTCAATGGTGGGAATGGTGTCAGTCGAGCGCCACCTTTGGCTTAATCCTTCTGACATTAAAGAAAAGGAGAATCCTATTCCTATTAGATGCCCCATTTCTAATGACGGCCTATTTGGAGAGTCTGTAACTGCGTTGGTTGAGAAATTTTGGCAAAACAACAGTCAGCCGTGTTTCGTCTTCATTCCAAAGCGGTCCAGGGATTTTGAACGGCAACCACCTCCGGCTCGTCCAAAGCCTCTCATTCTCAGGTCCCCAAGAATCATTCCTGAACCGCTCGCTTGGCCACGGAGGCCAGGCCCTCCATTGGAGAGTTTGGACGAACCATGAAGCGTATTCGCCTCTCTCATTGTGGCCTCCTGGTTCCGGCTTTTACTGTTCCGCCGCTAAATGCGCCTCGGGCAGCTTTAGGCCAAGCCACATCGACGAGCACCATACCAGACACTCCGTGCGTTCTAGCCTTCGGAGTTCAGGAAAAAGCCTTAGGGTCACATGCGTGTGTCCCGTTCATGACGGCATTCAAACCCCCCAGCGCCGGGATGGTAGATCTCGCAATGGGTGTTACGTACTATTCGCCACGGCTACACCATCCAATTCCGCAAGGGTCCACCTCTTTCCAGCAGTGTTCTTCCCACAATGGTGCGTCCTTGGGAAGCTCCGGCTTTGAGACAGGAAATTGTGTCTCTGTTAGAGAAAGGTGCTACAGAAGAGATACCACCCGCCCAGGGGGAGGCAGGCTTCTACAGCCGTTATTTTGTGGTGCCCAAAAAGGATGGTGGACTGCGTCCGATTCTGGACTAGCGTTGTTTAAATCTTGCACTCCGAGTGAGCAAATTCAAGATGCTGACGCTAAAGTCCATTCTGTCTCAGGTTCGAACTGGAGATTGGTTCATAACTATCGATCTAAAGGATGCATATTTCCATATCCAGATCATCAAGAGACACAGGAAGTTCCTCAGGTTTGCTTTCGAGGGCAAAGCTTACCAGTACCGTGTCCTTCCATTCGGACTAGCTGTGGCTCCTCGGACGTTCACAAAATGCATGGATGCTGCTCTGGCCCCCCACTGCGGCTCCAGGGTGTCCGGAAATTAAATTACCTGGACAATTGGCTGATATTAGCCCAGTCCCAGGAATTGCCAGTAGCTCATTGAGACTTGGCTCTCTGCCATTTGAGGAGCCTAGGTTTACGCATAATCCATCAGAAGAGTGTATTCCTGCCCAGTTAGCAGATATTTTTTCTGTGTGTGGATCTGAACTCTGGTGTGATGCGGGCACGGTTGTCTCCTGCACGCGTACAGTCACTACAAGGTTGTCTGAGCCATTTCAAGACAGGCCGTTTGGTCCACGTTGGTCTTTGCCTCAGACTGATTGGCCTTATGGCAGCAGCGTCCCCTGTGGTTCAGTTGGGCCTGCTCCACATGAGACCATTTAAATGGTGAATGAAGAGTCTAAGTGTCTCTCCCCATTGCCACCCCTTTCGCAAAATCCTGGTCACACGCAGAGGCTATCGTACTCTGCACCCATGGATGAAGCTTGCGCTTCACAAGGGAGTTTTGAACTCCACAAGGGAGTTCAGCTAGGGACATGCTGTTGTCATAAGATGATTACAATGGACGCATCCCTTACAGGCTGGGGGGTGGTCTATCAGGGACACACAATTTTCGGGGTCTGGAGCAAAGTGCATTGTGGGTGAACTGCTCAGAGTGCGATCGGACAAGGTGAGAAGTCTATTGTTGGTTGCCCCTCATTGGCCCACTCAGATTTGTTTTTCAGACCTGGTCAGTCTGTTAGTCGGCCCTCCGTGGGAGATTCCCCTCAGACCAGACTTGTTGACTCAAGCTCAGGGAATGATCCGGCACTCCCGTCCGAACTTATGGAAGTTGTGGGTATGGCCCCTGAGCGGGGCGCGTTAAGACGTTCTGGTCTCTCCGAGGAGATTACTGATATTATTCTTAACTCAAGAGCCCCCTCCATGAAGCATCTTTATACCCTCAAGTGGATTACGTATTTTGGACACAGTTAGTTGCCCTATTGGTTTGATGCTGGAGTTTTTACAGAGTTGTTTTTCAACAGGGGCGGCCCCAGCCACTCTGAAAGTTTATGTGGCAGCTATCTCTGCTGAGCATGTACAGATGGAGGATGCTTCCGTTGGACGTCACCTCCTGGTTTCTCATTTGCTGCAAGGGATGAGACAGGCCTTTCCGCCCTGCACGAATTCCTTCATGTGATCTCTCTGTCGCCCTGGAGGGAATAACAGGTGAACTTTTTGAGCCTTTGGAACTGGTGGCAGAAAAGTCGTTATTTTAATGGCGTCGGCCTCTCTGAAGAGAATAGGGGACCTGCAGGCCCTGTCTATTAGTCCCTCTTGTACTAATGAGCTGATGATTTATATCAGGTGTGTTTGATGAGGGAGACATGCAAAATGTGCACTGGTTGGGGGTCCCCAGGACAGGTTTGAGAACCACTGCTCTATAGCAGGGGTCCTCAAACTCTCTGTTCTGGAGGGCCGCTGTCCTACAACCCCAAAAAAACACACCTGAACCAGCTAATCAGTGTCTTACAAGGCCCAAGTAAGTCAATGATTAGGTGGTCCACACCACAACTATAACGATAGCAGCACTGAGAACGATATCGTTGTAGTCACTTTTAGAAATGTTTTTTCTAGCTGATGAATGATAAAAAAAAATTGACAGCCAATCAAAATCTATCTTGCTTTAAAGAGCTCGAGCATTTAAAGCGGCTGCACACAATTATAATAAACAGAACATTACCGTGCATTGGTATTGATGCTAATATGGTTATCGTTATAGTTACAGTTTTTGGTGTGAACGGGCCTTAAGACTCATATATATTTATGAAGAGGTTTCAGCACAGTAACACAATTTCCTATTGGTGAAACTTGACAGTTATTGTGATTTCTTTCCTCTGTGGATATGTTTGATATGGCATGTGTATTTTAGCCGTGACCCACAGCTAAGTTCACAGCTGAGTTTGATTTAGGTTTTATCAGTTGGGGATTTCAGCTCATGTGTTACGCTCAAGTTCATTCTTCCACAGGCACAAATGAAACGAATAACAGACAGACCAATGATGTCAGCCTTGATTATCTGCAACTATTTCTGTACACTAGTTTTTACCCTGCCACTGTCATTTCCTATTCTTTATTTAACATAATTCTGTCAAATAAAAAACTGAGATTTCAACTTATAGGTTACCTCAAGAACTCAAGTATGAATATGTACTAATTTATAAGTACTCTAATTTATAAAGCAATTCTAAACCCACCATCCCTTACAAAAAGTAAGTATACTTCCTGCAGTAAATATACTAATATCAATGGAGGGTTAGGCCTACTTGTAAGTGTACTATTTCAATACTAGAGAGATAAATTGGCCACTTTTAGTGTATAAAGTAATAAACAGTTGTAAACTTTGAGTAAACAACAAAAATGTTATTAGTTTGTATACTGCAACTGTAACAGGTGTAAAGATTATACAATTAAATATACACTCACCTAAAGGATTATTAGGAACACCTGTTCAATTTCTCATTAATGCAATTATCTAATCAACCAATCACATGGCAGTTGCTTCAATGCATTTAGGGGTGTGGTCCTGGTCAAGACAATCTCCTGAACTCCAAACTGAATGTCAGAATGGGAAAGAAAGGTGATTTAAGCAATTTTGAGCGTGGCATGGTTGTTGGTGCCAGATGGGCCGGTCTGAGTATTTCACAATCTGCTCAGTTACTGGGATTTTCACGCACAACCATTTCTAGGGTTTACAAAGAATGGTGTGAAAAGGGAAAAACATCCAGTATGCGGCAGTTCTGTGGGTGAAAATGCCTTGTTGAATATAGAGGTCAGAGGAGAATGGGCCGACTGATTCAAGCGGATAGAAGAGCAACTTTGACTGAAATAACCACTCGTTACAACCGAGGTATGCAGCAAAGCATTTGTGAAGCAACAACACGCACAACCTTGAGGCGGATGGGCTACAACAGCAGAAGACCCCACCTGGTACCACTCATCTCCACTACAAATAGGAAAAAGAGGTTACAATTTGCACAAGCTCACCAAAATTGGACAGTTGAAGACTGGAAAAATGTTGCCTGAGAACAGAATGAGAACATGGATCCATCATGCCTTGTTACCACTGTGCAGGCTGGTGGTGGTGGTGTAATGGTGTGGGGGATGTTTTCTTGGCACACTTTAGGCCCCTTAGTGCCAATTGGGCATCGATTAAATGCCATGGCCTACCTGAGCATTGTTTCTGACCATGTCCATCCCTTTATGACCACCATGTACCCATCCTCTGATAGCTACTTCCAGCAGGATAATGCACCATGTCACAAAGCTCGAATCATTTCAAATTGGTTTCTTGAACATGACAATGAGTTTACTGTACTAAAATGGCCCCCACAGTCACCAGATCTCAACCCAATAGAGCATCTTTGGGATGTGGTGGAACGGGAGCTTCGTGCCCTGGATGTGCATCCCACAAATCTCCATCAACTGCAAGATGCTATCCTATCAATATGGGCCAACATCTCTAAAGAATGCTTTCAGCACCTTGTTGAATCAATGCCACGTTAAATTAAGGCAGTTCTGAAGGCAAAAGGGGGTCAAACACAGTATTAGTATGGTGTTCCTAATAATCCTTTAGGTGAGTGTATGTATTACAAAATTGTTCATTTACATGCCTAATGTGGCTGCCTGATCAAAATGAGTGTTTCCCCTTAAATTTTAAAAATAGGCTGCTTATTTCGTTATCAGGATTAAAAGATGCAGCAAACTGCAGCCTGTTGCCCTGGGTCTTATTGTCCAAAAACTCCACAAAGCTACTCAACCCAGAATCAAGTGTTCATAACAGGTACAGGCCAGTAAGAGCTGTGCATGTAAACCCCCCTGGCCTCAAGAGGCGCGCTAGCGCCTGGTGCTAGAGGTTGTGGTCTTTAGCGTCCTTGTTAGCACTCCCTCCTCCTATGCTGGAGACCACGGTTTGAATCCCGCTTGAAGTGGGTCAGGTAGGACTGGTTATATTTGGTGCTGTGATCCGGATGGGAGTGAGGTTTAGGGGGGTGAGTGTAATGTAGTCCAGTAAGAGCTGTGCGAGTAAACCTTACTTCCCTGATCTCAAGAGGCACGATAGAGAGTGCAGTCTTTAGAGTCCTTGTTAGTGCACCCACCTCCCACACCGGAGACTCTGGTTTGAATCCTGCTCGGAGCAGATCAGGTACATTTGGTGCCATGACCCACATGGGAGTGAGGTTTGGGGGGGTGAGTGTAATTTAGGCCGGTAAGAGCTGTACGTGTAAACCTCACTCCCCTGATCTCAAGAGGCGTTAGAGACTGCAGTCTTTATCGCCCTTGTTAGCACGCCCACCTCCCATGCCAGAGACCCCTGTTCGAATCACGCTTTGAGCGGGTTGAGTAGGAACGGTTATATTTGGTGATGTGACCCGGATGGGAGTGAGGTTTAGGGGGGTGAGTGTAACGGAGGCTAGCTAATGAGAGCTGTGCATGTAAACCTCACTGGCCTCCAGAGGCACGTTAGAGACTGGAGTCTTTAACTTTCTTGTTAGCGCAACGCCTCCCACGACGGAGACTACGACACGAATCCTGCTCTGAGCGGGTCGATTACACAACCATACTACATGTGTGAACTTATAGGTATACTGATAGTTTACTAGTTAAATACTTGTAGCACTTTGTTTTGTTTATGAAAATACACTTTGAAGTATACTCTCAGTTTTATACTACAGGTATACTTAAGTTTTCTTTAAGTGAACTTAACGTCATACTTACAGTTTACTATTTATACATTATTTTTGCACTTTAAGTATTTATGTTCCCATTTTAAGTATTTATTTATTATACTTGAAATATACATTTAAATGTAGCTACTTTAAATAGATTTTAAGTAAATTTATATGTAGGCTATACGAGTGGACTACACAAAAATCACATACTCAGAATTAGGAACATGTCTGTTTTCAGCTCTTAACCTGTCGTATTAGAGAGAATTTCACTATCTGGGCGGCTGGAACTTAACCTCTTGGGGTCAGTCTATTGTGTGCTGCACATTTGGGTCTTCATAAAATCTATACCTAAGAGATGTTATCACTTGGGGAGGGTATTTTAGCCATTCTCATTCACAGAGCACAATAGTAGAAGATAAGTCACCTGGCCATGCAGACAATAGAATGAAATGATTGCTGCGGATGGCTGTAAAGCCAGATCTTTCATTGTTCAATAGAGAGAGTTAACCAAATGTTTGCTGCTGGCTTTCTACGTGCGGCGCCACATCTGCTGAGCTCCGAGGTCCTTATGACTGTTTATTTTTTCTGTGTTTAGCTAGCTTTTACAACCTCCAAAGGGCAACCCTTGATCCGTGGTTCTTCAGACATGAATCTGACCACTCAAAAAGTGTGTGTAGCTTTTGAGAACTGGAAAGAAGGCTTTTTCAGTCATCCAGAAAGCAGTGCAAACTAGATTTTGGGTGGATTTTGCTTACTCATTCCAAACTCACCTACACAATGATAGGCTGTTCTGGGTGGTTGCTAGGATGAGCTATAGTAATACAGCTTTCCTTAAGGTGAACAGTTGAATATAACATTTTAGCCCATCACGGGTTACGGCAGATGCATTTATCAAACTTTATTAGGTTATAGGCAGCCTGTATCTTTGCCAGCTGCAATGTTAACCTGCTGGTAACTTGAAAGAATTGACTTTTTTTGCATTTGCGAGTTTATATTTAATTCTGGCTTTTTTATTACAATTGCGAGTTTATATCTGTTAATATCTGTTTATCTGGCAATTCTGATTTTATAACACACAATTGTGACTTCATATCACGCAATTGTGACTTTATAGTAAGAATCGCTATAAAGTAAGAATCGCGAGATGAAACTCACAATTGTGAGTTATAAAGTCAGAATTGTGGGATATGAACTCATATTTATACTCAAAAAGTACAGTTGTGAGAAAAAAGGCAGAATTGCGAGATCTTTCTTGTAATTCGAGTTTATATCTCGCAATTCTGACTTTTTTTCTCGTGATTTCAGTTTAAATCTTTCAATTCAGATTTTTTTCTCTCAATTCTTTTCTCTCTCACAATTGTGAGTTTATAGCCTATCTCACAATTCTGACTTTATATCTCACAATTCTGACTTTTTTTTCCTCACAATTGCATGTTTCGCAGTTCTGATTTTTTTTCTCTCACAATTTTATATCTTGTGAACTAATTGTGAGATATAAAGTCAGAATTCTGAGATATAAAGTCAGAATTGTGAGATATAAAGTCGCAATTGCGAATTATAAAGTCCAGTTCTGAGGGGGAAAAAAAACGTTGCGAGTTTATTGCGAGTTGTCGAGTTTGTCTCACAATTCTGACTTTTTTCTGAGTTTAATGTGTTTATTTCTGTTAATCTTGCAATTTTCAGTGTATAACATGTAATTATGACTTTATATCATGCAATTCTGAGAAAAAAGTAAGAATTGCAAGATGAAACTCGCAATTGTGAGTTATAAAGTCCGAATTGCGAGATATAAACTCGCAAATACAAAAAAGTCAGAATTCTGACTTTTTCTTGTCATTCGAGTTTAAATCTTGCAATTCTGCCTTTTTTCTTGTAATTTCAGTTTAAATCTCACAATTCTGACTTTTTTTCTCACAATTGCAAGTTTCGCAGTTCTGACTTTTTTTTCCTCACAATTGTGTTTTTATATCTTGTGATTCAATTGTGAGATATAAAGTCAGAATTGTGAGATATAAAGTCAGAATTGTGAGATATAAAGTCGCAATTGCGAATTATAAAGTCCAGTTCTGAGGGGGAAAAAAAACGTTGCGAGTTGTTGAGTTTGTCTCACAATTCTGACTTTTTTCTGAGTTTAAATGTGTTTATATCTGTTTATCTTGCAATTGTCAATGTATAACATGTAATTATGACTTTATATCATGCAATTCTGAGAAAAAAGTAAGAATTGCGAGATGAAACTCGCAATTGTGAGTTATAAAGTCTGAATTGCGAGATATAAACTCGCAAATACAAAAAAGTCAGAATTCTGACTTTTTCTTGTCATTCGAGTTTAAATCTTGCAATTCTGCCTTTTTTCTTGTAATTTCAGTTTAAATCTCACAATTCTGACTTTTTTTCTCACAATTGCAAGTTTCGCAGTTCTGACTTTTTTTTCCTCACAATTGTGGTTTTATATCTTGTGATTCAATTGTGAGATATAAAGTCAGAATTGTGAGATATAAAGTCAGAATTGTGAGATATAAAGTCGCAATTGCGAATTATAAAGTCCAGTTCTGAGGGGGAAAAAAAACGTTGCGAGTTTATTGCGAGTTGTCGAGTTTGTCTCACAATTCTGACTTTTTTCTGAGTTTAATGTGTTTATATCTGTTAATCTTGCAATTTTCAGTGTATAACATGTAATTATGACTTTATATCATGCAATTCTGAGAAAAAAGTAAGAATTGCAAGATGAAACTCGCAATTGTGAGTTATAAAGTCCGAATTGCGAGATATAAACTCGCAAATACAAAAAAGTCAGAATTCTGACTTTTTCTTGTCATTCGAGTTTAAATCTTGCAATTCTGCCTTTTTTCTTGTAATTTCAGTTTAAATCTCACAATTCTGACTTTTTTTCTCACAATTGCAAGTTTCGCAGTTCTGACTTTTTTTTCCTCACAATTGTGGTTTTATATCTTGTGATTCAATTGTGAGATATAAAGTCAGAATTGTGAGATATAAAGTCAGAATTGTGAGATATAAAGTCGCAATTGCGAATTATAAAGTCCAGTTCTGAGGGGGAAAAAAAACGTTGCGAGTTTATTGCGAGTTGTCGAGTTTGTCTCACAATTCTGACTTTTTTCTGAGTTTAATGTGTTTATATCTGTTAATCTTGCAATTTTCAGTGTATAACATGTAATTATGACTTTATATCATGCAATTCTGAGAAAAAAGTAAGAATTGCAAGATGAAACTCGCAATTGTGAGTTATAAAGTCCGAATTGCGAGATATAAACTCGCAAATACAAAAAAGTCAGAATTCTGACTTTTTCTTGTCATTCGAGTTTAAATCTTGCAATTCTGCCTTTTTTCTTGTAATTTCAGTTTAAATCTCACAATTCTGACTTTTTTTCTCACAATTGCAAGTTTCGCAGTTCTGACTTTTTTTTCCTCACAATTGTGTTTTTATATCTTGTGATTCAATTGTGAGATATAAAGTCAGAATTGTGAGATATAAAGTCAGAATTGTGAGATATAAAGTCGCAATTGCGAATTATAAAGTCCAGTTCTGAGGGGGAAAAAAAACGTTGCGAGTTGTTGAGTTTGTCTCACAATTCTGACTTTTTTCTGAGTTTAAATGTGTTTATATCTGTTTATCTTGCAATTGTCAATGTATAACATGTAATTGTGACTTTATATCATGCAATTCTGAGGAAAAAAGTCTGAATTGTGAGATAAAAAGTCGCTACTACCCTTTTCATGTTTTATTCCATGGCAGAAACAAGCTTCCTAACTCAGGGTCTCTAGAGGGGGCAGGTCCTCAGGAAGGCCCCAAGCTGTGAGTAAACAGCTGTATGTAGGATCGCCTGCCAGTCTGGAGCCAGGCACAGACCTCTAGTCCCACTCACTGACCCGTTCGTGTCAGTCACCCCAGTCCTATTAACAGACCTGCGGCCATACACACACTTCTAAATGGAAAACCGTTAGGCATGACAACAATGGACCTTCATCAGATCTGTGTTTCATTGTTTGGTAAACCACTGAATCTAGTTTAAAGACGGCAAGAATTGTTCAATAAAACTGAAGATAAACTAATTTCCGAACAATTTGGACGTACCACAGGTGTAGTTTGTCACATTTAAGTTTGACATGATCCACTAATGTCTGACAACCAGAAAGTGTCCAAATACTTTTTGAAAAGTTTTATAATGATGATATATTTCACCGTTCAAAAGTAAGGGGTCTGTGAGATTTTTTAAAATGTCTCTTATGCTTACCAAGGCTGCATTTGATCAAAAACCTATATCAAAAATATCTGTTGTTTTTTTTTTTTTATAAAATGTAATTTATTCCTGTGACAAAGCTGAATTTTCAGCATCATACTCGAGTCTTCAGTGTCACATGATCCTTCAGAAATCATTCTAATATGCTGATTTGGAGTTCAAACATTTCTTATTATTATATAATGTAGCCTATGTTTGTGTTAGTTAGCAAATTCATACTTATTCTGAGAGGGACAATACTTCTTTAGTTGGCCTATGATGTGATGAGCAGTGACACACAAGAGTTCAGCGCCTCTCCAGAACTGCAGGATCGGGGTCTGTGGGGCGGAGATGACCAATCTTTTGATAAGACAAGGGGGACATATGACAGGAAACGGGATTTGTTCGGGTTCAGCGCTCCACTTAAAGCTTGCTAGAGGAGAACACTCACTAGTGTCCCATTAATTGGCCATAATTAACAGGAAGACTAATGTGAGATATGAAATGTTGGGGTGACATGGTTGTTCTGATTTGAAATGGCTTAAAACCACTTACACCCTATATCCACATGGTCCATCCTTTATAGGGGAGGCAGTAGTCAAACCTTTCAACATTTGTTGACTTTTGTATCATGTAATAATCATTGTGTCATCATCTGGAAAATGTATTCCACACAGAAGGCGGCTCAGTTTTCAGTCATAAAGTTTTCCGCTTCAGATGTCGTTTGATCCAATGTGATTCACAAGGAGAATAAATACCATTTTAACATAATGACAGGATTTTTTAAATGCACACTTTTAATGTTCTTGACAAGGGGAGAGATGAGTAGAAGCACCATATGGGTGGCAGACTATTATTAATATTTCGTTCCATGACCATTAATGGCAGATTCTTGTAATATATGACAGGTGCTCTTCCATATATTACACTCACTCGTGTATATAATTTAAACAGGAATTGTTAAAATTATTTGTATCGACTTAAAAAAAAATTATATATATATATATATATATATATATATATATATATATATATATAGTGTTAAAACGCTCTTAGTAGTAAAATCGAGTGTTGCTGAACTGTGCATATTAGTTGATTGCATTCGAAACAAAAGGTACTTTTTTAGATCTTCCACTGAATAATTATGGCAGTGCAACACTGCCATCTATTGGTATGACATGTCTACACTTACTACACAAATGTATTTTCCAAAATCAATTAACTTACAATGCCAGTAGGTGTCACTCTAACCCCACATTTAATTTTTTGGAAATAAACAGTAGGTTTAGCACTGATTTGAATAAAAAGCCTCATATGGCTGTAGGCAAAACAAATCTTTTGTGCATTATTACATAAGGGATGATACAATGACCACAATTATATGGTGACTGGAACCTTAGAGTACGGATACCGGAATATGGAACTTTAGACACTTAAAAGTATTTTAGTCTATGTAATGATTTATCCGTTTTTTTTATGCCTTATGTGTTAAGTGTGAAAGCTAAAACTCTTTTGACAGCTAATGTAGTCCAATTATTAATACAAATAAAATGATGAGACTTCTGATCTCATGAGATAAAATGGCATCCATCTCTCTATTGCTGCTCTATTTAACAGGAAGACCTGCTTTGTAAATGATGTGTTTCTGGAGGCAGAGAGCTAAATTACTGTTCAGAGGGATGCCAATTTTGGAAGGGAAGCTGGCAGAGATGGCTGGCACTACCTACGTGATTGAATGCTCAGCATATCAATGACCCGGTTCAAAGCAGAGCTGGAATTCAACACACAAAGACATCATTGAAATGAGAACAATGTCATCTACCCACTTGGATAACACACTTTATTTAGTTTTTTTGGATGCGCATGTTATTAGAAAAAGTAGCCTATTTAAAACGTTGAAAATAATAGTAACTTTTACTCACTCTAGCATTCCAAGTTACTTTAAACACACATTCATCCTTTGCTAACATTTAGCTTCGATTGCTTATGTTTTGCTGATACTAGACTATTTCTCTACAGTGTTCACGATAAAAACTTTACGTGATTGTAAGCTAGATAAAAGGATGAAGGCCCCAGCGAGGATCGAACTCGCGACCCCTGGTTTACAAGACCAGTGCTCTAACCACTGAGCTATGGAGCCAAGATGTTGTATGCTAACTGGCTAATGGCTAATAAATATACTTGTACAAGGTGAAGCATTATTACTACGCAAATAGTTAGACATATTACCAGAACGATAAAAACGTAATATTCTTCGAAGATATTTTCCTTGTATTTAATTACACATCTATATATTTTAATCTCGTATTTAGCTTTAAATGTGTAGCAAACATATACGGTGTAAAAATTACCTATTTGCTACTCAAACAATATTTACGTTACTAACGTTAGTTAACAACTAGCATAGTTTACAGTGAAAATAAAAAATAACCAGCTGTATCTATAGTGAAAAAAAAAAAAAAAAAATCCGTCTAGTTTGCCAGTTGTTGTGTTTCCTATTCTGTGACGTTGTCAAGTGATAGCACCAGGTGGAAAATACCATACTCCTGAAATATTATACAAATGAGTAGGCTACCATTCATATCATGGTATTTGTAGCCTACTCCAAAATATACAACAAGCCTAGCCACGTCCAAAGACATTTTAAGACATTACATGCTGATTTTCTTGTGTTTTGTGTTTGGTTTAAAATAATCACAAAAGTTGTATCATTACACATTTATTTATGTAACGCTAAATGAACTGTTACAAAAGTTATGTAGGGTGAATTCAGGGTGATCTAATGATGTAAACTTTTATTGATTCAGACGATGTAAAACATCCACAGGTCTATAATTTGAGCATAAAAATCAACATCAATGTTTTGTTATGATTTAAACTTAACTAAAATATCACGTTTTACAGTTTTTCTCAGCCCCTTTGGTACATTTCTCAGATCACAACAGAAATTCTCAAAACTACTTGTTCAACCTCCACATCATCTAGTCACTTGTGCACATCATAAAGCAATTTCTAGTTGTTGGGGTTTTTTTTATGACTTGCCAATGCTTTGGTACGTTCATGCATTTAAAATGGTCTGCTGTTTCCTACATCACTTCACGTTGATCATAATATATTACAGGCCTACTCTCTGTTCGTATCCCCCAAAACATCTAGTCATGTCATTGAATAAGTGAGTAAATGCAAAATAGTTGAACTAGTTGTCATAATCTGTCAAGGATATTATCTATACATTTATTTTAGACCTTTTTTGTGCAAATGTGTCCTGAATTGATGAATTGTACAGATGAATCTTGACTAAAGAAGATAATGTAAAAGCATTAGATCAACTAATGATCAACCAGTTCTGTAAAATACCTCAGAGGTGCATCTCATGAAGCTTCAATTTAGCAAGCATAGACAGAGGACAACACAGTGTTACAATTTATGACAATGAAAACACAACAAAGAAACAAACAGTAAACAGGTAAAGATACATGATGGAAGGGATGGATCAGAAGGGTAATTAATGACAGAATTTTTGGGTGAACTAACCCTTTAAGGATGATTTGAGAAATGTACAAAAGCAACTGAGAAAAACTGTATTATAGTCAATATGTCTTCTCTCTTGCAGTTGGAAAAGATGAGGTATGTGCTACAACTAATAACAAAAAGGTTGTTTCTGAAATGTTTCAGATTATTCTAGGCTGAATCTGAATTTCCACATATCACTCCTGCATCTTCATAGTGAGCACAGTTGTGTGAGCCAATCCCAGCGTGCTGACAATCCAAGAGAGTTTCCTCAGTCCCCTCACACTGCACATCATCCAAAATAATCTTCAGACTCGTCCCTTCCCCAAACTCAGCGGTCTTGGCAGCCTTAAGTGCATAGGGGAACCCGAGCTGCCGGCAGACCACAACGGCATTCTTGGTGTTCCAGAGATCATCACAAACGGTCCCCCATTCCCCATTAGCGTATATTTCCACTCTTCCCCGATCCCTCCGACCCTCTTCATCCCCAACTAATCTCACCGCTCCGTTCTTGTGCTTGTCCTTCCTGCGTCTACCCTTCCGCTGTCTGGATGTCCTGAGGGGCTTGGATGTAGTTGGGGTGAATGGTGTGGTGGTGATCTGCCCATCCTGCTCTTTTAAGATGTCCAGCTTTTGAAACCAGTCCTTTGAGCCATCGTCAGGAGGTTCCCCTGCATTTGAGAGTCTGGGAGGCTTGGTTGGAACATGGACTCCTATCAATGCTGGAAAAAAGAGGGAATTTACATTAAAAAAATTTATCTTTAATTTTTATTTTCACTCTGGTCCTGAAGTCAAAGTTTTGTTTTTTTTATTGGTTTTTTATTAAATGTCTCAAATAAGGTCTATGGTTAACCCGAGCTCCATATATGTTCACGTTTTACGTGACTCAACATTAAAACAAATCTTGAAAAAGTGGATAAATAGGACAGGGGCTTTAAACATCACAACGAACAGGAACATTTTTCTACTTACTAGTCTGCTTCCAAAGCCTCATTGTTTTTATACTCATGATCTTGAAAACTATTCTAACTCAAACTTTCCAAATTGTAAGCATTAAATAAAGATGGAAGGAGTAGTCGGAAGCTTAGTGGTGACATTAAAGTTGTGCGTACATGGTGTAGTTCATTCAGAGCATAACTTTCATTTTTACTTCTTACAATTGCATTTAGGGGGAATTTCATGATGAACAAATCTAGTAAGGATCAAACTTTTGTTGGTCGCTGATCTAATTTTCTGCCATTTTGAGGGAACCAAGGTGATGCTAACTTCTGGGTTGCCTACTCTATTGTGGTACTCTATTGCACAGTTGGTTAAAATAAGCATATTCTGATGGCAAAAACAGTTTTAGATGTACAACATTTCTAGATCTCTTATAAAGCAAGCAAACTTACTTTCCTTTGGCTTGAATGGTATAAGATTGCTCTTAACACGAACCGAAAGGGGCTTATAATGACATTTTCCTGGAGGTGCACGTCTGTAATAAAGCAGGAAGAGCATGTTCAAGTTTTAATGAATATTCCGGGTTCAATACAAGTTGAGATCAACAGCATTAATTTCATCTCGTCTCTCGTTTTCTTTAACAGAAGCAAAAATCTAGGTGTGACACTTATAATGGAAGCAAACGGGGGGCAATTTCTGGAGGATTTAGAAGCCAAAATGTGAAGCTTTAAATTTTATGTTATTCTGTTAAAACTTGTGTATTATTTGAGCTGTAAGGTCCTTCTCGTCATTGTTTTAGACATTATGTTGTCATAGTTGTAAAAGTGGATATAGCTATGCACAAAATAGGTTACTAAATCAATTGACACACTAAAATCATGTTAACATACATACTGTTTACATCTTGCGGCCATACTTTTAAAACAGTGAGTGTTTTATCATTTATGGATTGGCCCTATTTACTGCCATTATAAGTGTCTCACTGTAACCCTGATTTTTCTTTCTTTGTTTTTTTTTTAAAGAAAGGGAGGGACAAGTTTACTGTAAACCAAATAACTGTAGTACTTTGCCAGTCTTTATTTAATCTAGATCAGAGAGAGAGAGAGAACGAGCGAGAGAAATAGATTACTGCAGCACGTATTGCTGCCAACACAACATTTTGGGAGTAAAGTCTGTTAAGAGGCAACACAAGCTGATCTTTGCACACCTGAAACTACATTATGACATTATGAGAATACCTTGAGGGGTCAACAATCTTGTATACAACGCCTGTAGGAGATGTTGCACTTGGTATTTCGGTGGACATGAAATAGAGTTCACCTGGTCACAGAGAACACAAGTTAAGTCACGTGAAATACTGATCACATTAATACAAAACTCTAAATATGTTTTTGTCCACTAGGAGGCGTTAGCAACTAATTTATGCAGCATATAGGCCTGGTTTCACAGGCAGGGTATAGATTAAACCATGATTAGACTTTAGGTTAATTAGGATATTTATTTAAGTAGCTTTTTTAAACACTTCTGGTGTGCATCTTGAGACAAAACAGTGGCACTGACATGTCAGTGCAAGTTTTCTTTCGGTTAAAACAGCTCAAACATGCATTTTAGTCTGGAAGGCTTAAGAGGGGACTTAAAGTGTGTAAAAGGAACATAGCCTTTCTTGTACATACCTGCTTCATCTTCTGCAAACGAAATGATGTAGGGATAGTAATTGTTGATGAGCCCTGGAAATGAACAAGTAAGACCCACACCCATGCAAATCTCACTGTATTTCCAACTGTGTGTGTTTCCGTTTTCCTTTAAACTCATCAGGCGTCTGGAAATTCATACAGTTCACATTTAAAACAATGTTTGTCATTTAGAAAAAGTGAAATTACTTATGACCTCAAGTAGTATCACAACATACACTACCATTCAAAAGAATACAATTTTAATGTTTTGAAGAAAAAGTCCCACACTCACCAAGGATGTATTTATTTGATCAAAAATATTGTAATATTGAGAATTATCATTACAATATAAAATAAATAAAATAACTGTTTTATATTTGAATATTTATATATATATATATTTATATATATATATATATATATATATATATATATATATATATATATATATATATATATATATATATATATATATATATATATATATATACACTCTGTAATAAAATATTTAAAAAGTCAGTTATCTGATTGCCTTAATATTGAGTTCGTTGTAATTAGAAATTTGAGTTAATACAATGGACATTTTTGAGAATCGACATCACCCTTTATTCAAATATTATTAAAAGATTTTGTAAGCATATTACGTAATTGTGTTTTATTTGTCATAATGCAATGAAACATGCCAAATTGTGCTATTTTCATGATTTATCACAACATATTTTTTAAATGTATGTGGTTCAGATACAATAATATTTTGAGTTTCTATTTATTAAACCAATTTCCTTCATTGCATTAACACAACATTTTTAATTTCAATGAACTCAATTTTAAGGCAACCAGGTTACTTACTTTTTTAAGTTAAACCAACAATATTTTTTTACAGTGTATATATATATATATATATATATATATATATATATATATATATATATATATATATATATATATATATATATATATATATATATATATATATATATATATATATATATATATATATATATATATATATATATATATATATATGATGGAAAAGCTTTTGCAGCATCATTATGCCAGTCTTCAGTGTCACATGATCCTTCAGAAATCATTCTAATATGCTGATTTTGTGCTCAATAAACATTTCTTGTCATTATCAATGCTGAAAACAGTGCTGCTTAATATTTTTGTGGAAACCATCTTTTTCAGGATTCTTTGATGATTAATGCGTTCTTTCTGAATGAAAGTATTAATATCTTTTTTTTTTCCTATTAAAAAAAGCATTACTTACCCACTCATGAAGTCTCCAAATATGTACAAGCCATTTAAATTTGGATTTTCACAGCCTCTGTAAACATATCCACCTGTGACCGATTTACCTTTTTTGTGTGGATATGCGTAAATCGGAAGAACATCATCTAGAAGTAAAAGAGTATATAGCGTAAAATACTTTATGGTTTGAAAAGGACACAAATTCATCCATCCATCAAATAGAAATTAATCAAAATATTCCCACCTAAGGAGCTGTTGGCACAGAGTTTTTTGTCGTAACAAGAGAAGCCCTCTTTTGCTCTCCAGCCATAATTCCGGCCCTTCTCCACAATGTCTACTTCCTCATACTTATTCTGGCCCACATCCCCACAGAAAATCCGTCCTTTTCCTTCCTTGGTGTTTGGATCTCCTCTGTCTACCGAGCATCTCCACATGTTCCTCACTCCGTAGGCATACACCTCTGGACGAGCGCTGGGTTCATGTACGAATGGATTGTCCAGTGGGATTCTATACAGCGGCCCCCTTTCGTTGTCATCTACATCAATGCGTAGAACCTTTCCCAAAAGGGCAGATCTAGCAGTAACATCCAGATAAGAGATGGAAAATGATCATAATCTGTCCTTCTTGTACCAAACTAAATTTAGCTTATTGTACAAAAATATAAGTAATTTCAGAGTTGAGTCCCAGACTAAACTTACTTGTTCTGTGCATTTCCGAATTTCCCAAATGGATCTCCTGCCATTCCACCATCCCCGGTGAAGATGTATAAGTATCCGTCATCGGCGAAGAGTAGCTGCCCACCATTGTGATTAGAAGCAGGTTCATCGATCTCTAAAATGATTCTGAGGGGACATGAAGATATGTGGAGTATTGTCCGGTCTAAACTCAATTGAAATTATTGAAAGCATACACTCTAAAAATAAAGGTTCTTTATTGCCATTGATGGTTCCATGAAGAACCTTTAACAACCATTGATCCTTTCCATTGCTCAAAAGGTACTTTAAATTGGAAACATTTTCTTCAGATTATTAAAATATTCTTCACAATAATAAAAAAATTGGTTATTTTAAGAACTGTTTATAGAAAGGTTCTTTGAGGAACCCAAAATAGTTCTTCTATTGCACTGAAACTAAAACTTTTGGAACCTTTTTTTTTAAGGATGTGTTCACACCAAAATGAGAAAATAATGCATTTAGTCCTGGTTCACCTAGCATTCACAATATCATAACACCTAACCTAAAGATACAAAAGAAAAAAAACAGCTTTTATGACGTATATTTTGCAATGGAACTTCTCGAACATCCAAAACAATGCTGTGTGCTGGGCTAAATGTGCTCACTGTATGTGTGTACATATGACTGTATATGACAACTCATGAAGAGCGGAGATGTGGTTCTGATGCCTGTACTGAACTGTGATGGGCAACATCGCGACTATTACGAGAAAAAACAGGCATGTGCATTCTGTCATTTTTAGGGTCTCATCTTGTGACATTATGTCCTGTTTTTGGTTTGTTTTACATGTCTTTGTTCCAGGTTGCGTTCATATTTCATTCGAACCAGAGTTCGTTTCAATGCGGACGGAGACCATTCTTTTCAGCGGCCTCTGTCCGCTTTTTTTTTCAGGGTTCTGATGGCAATGTTCACACTTATTCAAATTAACTGCACTAACAGAGCAATCGAACCAGGGTTCGTTTTAATCAAACCATGTCAAGTGTGAAAGGGTGAATTCACACTTGTAGTTCGGTTCGCTTGGTTCAGACCATACAACCCCAAAACATTTAGTTCTGGTCTGCTTAGCATTCAGATTGGCATTTTTATCAACAAACCTAAAGACACTGAACCTTAAAGCATAGGGATACATTCACAACCTAATTCGTCGGATTTTATGACCTACAGTTGCAAGAAAAAGTATGTGAACCGCTTGCAGAATCCGTGAAAATTTGAATAATTTTAACAAAATAAAAGACATACAAAATGCTTCTTTTTTTTGTGCTGTCCTGAATAAGATATTTTACATTAAAAAAATTTTTTTACATATAGTCCACAAGACAAAAAAAGCTGAATTTATTAAAATAACCCTGTTCAAAAGTTTATGAACCATTGATTCTCAATACTGTGTGTCGTTCCCTGGATGACCCACGGATGTTTTTTTTTTGTTTTGTGATGGGTTGTTCTTGAGTCCCTTGTTTGTCTTGAGCAGTTAAACTGTACAATGTTCTTCAGAAATATCCTCCAGGTCCTGCAAATTCTTCAGTTTTCCAGCATCTTTTGCATATTTGAACCCTCTCCAGCAGTGACTGTATGATTTTGAGATCCATCTTTTCACACCGAGGACAATTGAGGGACTCAAACACAACTATTAAAAAAGGTTGAAACATTCACTGATGATCCAGAAGGAAACATGATGCATTAAGAGCTGGGGGGTGAAAACTTTTGAACAGGATGAAGATGTCAAAATTTTTCTTATTTTGTTTAAATATATATATTTTTTTCATTTAGAACTGCCCTTCAGAAGTAACAGAAGATCCTTGCATGTTTCCCAGAAGACAAATTAAGTTCAATTTACCTTGATCTTCAAATTCAATAAGTTTTTACCCCCCGGCTCTTAATGCATCGTGTTTCCTTCTGGATCATCAGTGAATGTTTGAAACTTTTTTAATAGTAGTGTTTGAGTCCCTCAATTGTCCTCGGTGTGAAAAGATGGATCTCAAAATCATACAGTCACTGCTGGAGAGGGTTCAAATATGCAGAAGATGCTGGAAAACTGAAGAATGTGCAGGACCTGGAGGATTTTTCTGAAGAACATTGGGCAGTTTAACTGCTCAAGACAAACAAGAGACTCATGAACAACCATCACAAAACAAAAAACAGCCGTGGATCATCCAGGGAACGACACACAGTTTTGAGAATTAATGGTTCATATACTTTTGAACGGGGTTATTTGAATAAATTCACCAATTTTTTGGACTGGTGGACTATCCACAGATCCACATTTTCATTGTGTGTGTGTTCACTACTGTGTGTGTGCACTTGGATGGGTTAAATGCAGAGCACAAATTCCAAGTTTGGGTCACCATACTTGGCCACACTTCACTTCACTTTCACTTTTTTCACTTTCACTTTCACTAAAAAATGTTTTATGTAAAATATCTTATTCAGGACAGTACTAAATAAAAAATAACATGCATTTTGTATGATCTCTTTCATTTAGTTAAAATTATTCACATTTTCAAAGATCCCAGACCTGCTACTGTCTGCGTTTCCACTGCGGTCTAAAGTACCGTGAAGATTAGGCAAATTAGCCCAGAGACGTGGGACTGCGCATGACGGTTCCTCCCAGTCACCGACGGACAGTATTAATTTTTGTGCGATACTGTCTGCAACAATAACAAGTATGGAGGAGATGCAAGCAGCGCTGCGTTTGCTAGATATGTATTGGTTTACTAAAGAGGTAATTAACAAAACTGCGGAAAAGAGACGAGCACTGATACTGAAGCGTATTCTGAAAGCTCTTAACGCTAGATTTAAAATAAGACAACGTAGGTTATTATCAGCTATTATGGACATTGACCGTGAGATTGCTGAGACGAACGCGCGCCATCGGACAGAAAACTGAACGCAGAACGGACCTTGCAAAAGACTTTTAAAAATGCAGCGTGGAGTCAACCAATCAGCATGTTCAGCGCCCAAGTCCCACCCCCGAAAGTTCCCGAACTTTGAAAAAGTACTACCTCGCGAGCAGGGCCGTTTGGAGGGGCAAATGTTTACCCGGAACTTCATTTAGACCCTGATTCCTGAGGTCGAAACACACCGAGTACCACCCCAAAGTTCCTAGCTCCTGGGGAAAGTTCCTGCGGTGGAAACGCGGCTATACTTGAAAAGGCAAAGAAGTCCAGGGTGCTCAGGGAGTTCAATAAGACGTTTGAAGGTGCTCTATGGGGTTCACATACTTTTTCTTGCAACTGTATTGCCTATTTTGAGATGGAACTTAACGAACATCCAAAACAATGCTGTGTGATTGGGATAAATGTGCTCATTGTATGTGTGTATGATGGTATTATTTTGACCAGTTGAGAACTTGTGAAGAGCTTATAAAATGTGTAAAGTAGTCAAAACAGTGGCAGGAATCCCTCTGTCACACATGCAAACGATCTGCTGCGAGGAGACGCGGTTCTGATGCCTGTACCGAACTGTGATGGGCAACATCATGACTATGACGAGAAAAACAATCATCTTCCGCATCTTCCTGTCTTTGGTCCGTTTTGCGTTTAAATATCATTCGAACTGCACCAGAGTTCTCTTGGAAGTGGACAGAGACCCATCTTTTCAGCGGTCTCGGTCCACTTGCGCACCAGGGTTCGGATGGCAGCCATCACACTTATTCAAATGAGCCGCACTACCAGAGCAATCGCATCAGGGTTTGTTTTAATCGAACCAAATGTGCAAAGTGTGAACACACCCTAAGAGTGTTTGGTCAAAGAAAAACAGCAGCTCACCTCTCTGAACCGTGGTCAACCACGTTCATATCCGCAGAAGAGATACGGAACTCACTGATACGGATTCTCTCATCAAAGCCCACCTCAACAGAGTAGTATACATACAGCTTCCCATTGTATTTAAAGTGGGGGTGAAAGGTGAGTCCCAAAAATCCTCTTTCATCACCTTCCCATGGAGATGTCAACACAGCCTTTGTAATGTTTAGAAATGGCGTTTCAAGCTTCGATCGATCTGGAAGGTATACCCAGACCAGGCCAACTTGTTCAGCAACGAAAAACCTGTGCGTGCCATCCTTGGCGTGAACCATGGCAAGAGGATTTCTGAGTCCATTGGCTACCTCCTCCAAACACAGCTGCAAGCAGCCCTCAGAGTCAGCTCCAGTGCGGCCCAGATTTTTGCTCAAGTGCTCATTGCTCAGCAGATGAGGATAGCAGTAATCTGGGTCATCAAGCTCTAGGTACTGACAAAGCCTCCGCTGGTCATGCTCGAGTTCTGGAAGACGTGGATCACCAGACAACAAGGTAAGAAAGGATCTGCACTTGGAATGGAATTGAGAGCAATAGTCGGGGCAGAGTCCAGGTATGGTCCGTAAAGGTGTACTGGGGTCTTCGGCATCAAAAAGATGAGCAGCATATGGAGAGCATTCCTGAAGAACAGAAACAGGAAAAGTGGGAGATGTAACTGAATCGGGCCAGCCGCGAGCAATGCATTTGAATAGTCATGTCTGCTTTCCCACATTCAACACTGTGAAACCACAACCACTTAAACCTCAACTGTAGTGTTTACAGTGGCCAGCGCTGCACTGGGGGAAAAAAGCAATCCCTTACGTTTTTATGTGACCCCTAGATGTGAAACTTACGAGTTTAAAATAGGCAGCTATATAGCAAAATGTTTCTAATCTGGCCTGAATGGTTGCTATGGGTATTCTGGCTACCCAGATAGCAAAAAATATCGGCACGGCTTCTTTTTGCCGCCGGCCCTAAGCTGTCGGCTATAGGTGCGTCCCGCTGGCGGTGATGAAACGTTTGCCGCCGAATACGTCACTCCCATTTCTTGCGAGATGCCGCGGCCGACTAGCCGGCGGGCCGCCGGCTTCATTTTCTCTGGCGGTTGCCTCCGCCTAATGGACCGCGGCCGGCTGGCGGCAAGCCGCTGTGAAATGCAAGGATTTCTACTCTCAAATTCGACCAGCCACGTTGGCTATGTTTGGCTTGTTGGGAAATAGAGTGGAACTGACAGCATTTTAACTAGTTCTCACATTTGAAGCGATTATAAAATCATAATAGCCTATATGTGAATTATATCAAATATTAGTTTTTTTTTGCTCCAAAGCCATTAGGGTTTATAACAGATTCTTGACTCTTGATTCCATGATAAGGTTAGGTTTAGGAAATTACATTTAAATTTTCACTTGATTATTTGCATGTCGAGTGTGTTGGTCAATTTGACCCATAATGGATGTAATACTTTTTTTTTTTTTTTTAGCATAATAGGAGGGTTAAGAAAGTTTGAAAGTTCATTTTAGGATAACACTTATTTTTGTATTGCCCTTTTTTCTATTTCTTTTTGGACTGACTTTAAAATAGACATGACAAAAAATTAGAACTAACTTCATGACATTTTACTTTGTTTTCAAAACCCATATTTTTCTGAAAAACAAAAATATATTATTAATTATTTAGGAAAAATTCTACATTCATAAGACAAGAATAACTCAAAAGAAGCCCTCTAATATTACCTCTTATAAAGCTGATTTTTACAATATTTGAAACCCTCTCAAACATGAGGTCGCAAAACAAAAAGCTTACAAAAACAGAAACCTGAAAGCTTTTCAATTTCATGTGACTGCCTTAATATTATAAAGTATTTTCTATCTCAGAATTCTTATTTTTATTATTTATTTTATATACAGTGTTACATTTGTTGTTATTCTTTGTTCTACATATTCGGAACTGTACCACAATGCTTTATTATTTTTATTTTTCTCTCATTGTACTTTTTGTATTGTACTTGTCTATACATGTACTAATTTAAATAAAAATAAAATAAAAAAAAAAACAGAGAAGTACCTCCACCGGCCGAGAGGGGCAGTATACCTAAAAAAGGCGGAAGACAAACCGGTAAAACATACAGATTTACCAACAGCGGCCGCTCATCACATGGTTTTAGTATTTGAAGAGAGGAGATCAGAAAATATCCTCGACTACGAGCGTTTAAGTAAGTACATGTTTCCTTTTTGTGTCACACAATATTATGTTCATTTTTGATGTATATACCGGTAGGTTGTTTTAATTAGTTTGTTCAGACACGCACGCTGATATAGTGCACAATGCACAGTGTTAGCTAACACGTGCTGTTTCGCCTTTTTTACACACTGAGTTCAAGCATGTTCTACATGTTAAAATGTATCTAGCTACTGTAGGTAAGTTAGCCAAAGCTTTACATCTAGAAAGACTTAAGTTTAACTTTTGGTGTTTTCTAACAAAACAGAATGATGTATATAGGTTATTTAAATTATTTTGTTAGTCCGAACAAGCATGCTGCTAGGTCAGTTTTAGCAAGTGTTAGCTAACGTGCTGTGTTGCTACTGTTCTTCTAGCATTTAAGGTCATTTATGAGTTATTTCTCTGAACTGCTGTACTTATTATGTTTGAGGACAATGCAGTTTACTTGAATCACTACACTGAATGAATACATTTTACTGTTCCACATTTGGCTGACCAGTTTTTCCCCCCACAGCATAGCTACTGTATATTCTGTATTTAACGTTAACAATGCGGTTTTGTTCACATTTTCTTGCAGATACCTTGACCAGAGCACAATCGGTTATCTTCATCCAAGAGACCTACTATTGGACAATCGTTTCGGCTTTCAAGGTAAATAAATTGTTAGTCACAATGTCTAGTTACTGGGCTATAAGGAGAAGAATATTGAAAGGAGTTGAGATGGACAAACAGGAAATTGCAGATGTTGGAAACTTTAACAGTATGGAAAATTGTGCCTGTAGTTGTTGTTTTATATATATATATATATATATATATATATATATATATATATATATATATATATATATATATATATATATATATATATATATATATATATAATTAAAATAAAATATTTTTTATGTAGATTTCCAGAATGAGAACCAAGCCCTGAGGGAAAGCAATGCACGAGCAGGTGAGAACATGCACTCTTTCTTAAATTTTACTTTTTTGACTGTGATGTAGGTCCAAAATTACCAAATGCCTTTCATTTTGTAGCTTCGGATGGCAGCGGCTCACTTCATGAGCAGGTGAAGGAAGTGAAACAATGTTGATGACGTTTGCTCGTACTGGGCAATCAGGTACAACTTGCAAACAACACCTGTGGTTGTTGGTTTAATTCCCACTGGGGCCACCTGTACATGTAGTAGACCTAGTTGTAAATGTCATAGTTTAGTAGTTGAGGGACCAGGACTGACTGCTTTATTCTTTTATTCTGTGAACCCCTGTAGGTGCAGATCAGACCCTAATGCTGCGACGTCTTGGAGAGTTTGCCGATGTTGTGCGTAGCATGGACAACAAAATGGACACTATGCTGCAACATTTCAGTGCCAATGTGTCTTTTGGAGAGTTATCCCTGCCAGGGGGTCTGTTACTCCCCCTAGACAACCCATTTGGCGTTGCTTGACAACAGTTTGAGGCAGGATAAAGAGCTCCAGTAAGTGTGCTGATTTTGTTTATAATGCTGTAGGGTAATCTAAAAAGTAAAATTTAAGATTGTACACTGCATATTCTACAGTCTGAATCACAGCCTGTCACATTTTTATATTTATGTATGAGAAGCTTCAGAGATATGTAATTTGTAACACTTTTTTGTATTTTCAGCTTCGGTTTTTGGCAATCAAATGTGGGAGGGACCTAAAGACAACCGTGTGGCGAATGCTTCAGAGTATCTTCTCTAATCACCTTTCCATTAATACAACCTGGAAGGGTGTAGGGGATAAAGCATGTTTTAGAGACATGTTCCTGAAGACCATTGTTCAAAGTAATATATATAAATATATAAATTTGTTATATATTTAAGTAGATGTGTGTGGCCTTATGACATTCACATGGAATGACAGATCTGTATTTTCTACAGGAGCCATCCGGAAGAACCCGGCAACCCAGGATGCCACTGATGAGGCGGTCCAGGTTAGCGCTATGCGTTACCTGAAAGGAGCATCTGATCGTGAAGGTGGAAAAAGACGCCGCACAGCTGAGAGGGACCCACAGCCGACCTCTTACACCTAGGCTGACTACTGACACCTGGAACCCTTTCTTTATCCTGCAGTCAGTAACATCAAGACCCCTAAAGAAGCCAGAAGTTTCAGGCTACACTCACCCAATCCACACTGTTCACTGTGGAAATTACTTTTTTTTTATTCCCTGTGACCCTGCCTTGAAGGCAGCTCCTTGGATAGATATGGGATGGCGAGGTTGTTTGTCCTTTATATAGGCGCACAAGAAATCACTGAAGATAAGCCAATTTGCGCTGCCTCATTCTGGAGGTCGGGGAAAACCGGAGAACCCATAGTCAGGCTTGTTATAATGGTCTGTTCTACTACTGTTCTATTCTTCTCCAGAGCTTTACTCTAAATTATTACCATTTATGCTATTGTTAGAAATGGCTTGTTAAATGTGATGTTATACCTCGATTTATTTGGTATCCTGCACATTCTTTGGTACCAAATATCCTCATTATTTGATATAATATTTAATGGTAATTCTTTTCATCCCAGAGCTGACCTATTTGTTATTAACAAATATTGTAAGTGTTATAATTTGCTTGTAAGGCTGTTTTTTTTTTTTTTTTAAACCAAAATTTAATTGGAAACATGCAGGTTCTTTAGTAAAAATGTTTTTTGTTATTTATAGGCCTATTTAAGCTTATTTATTGTCTGTTATTTATATTTAATTTATATTATCTTGTATCATTGACAGTTAATGTACTTTGAAATGTGGAATAAAAATGCCAAATGGGAATTTATCTGGTTTGTTCAATTATTATCCATCATAAACTGCATGTTACAAATATATGAATAATAAATAAATAAATATATATATTATTTATTACACAATAAGCGGAGGCAGATCGCTCGAAAAAAGCGTTTGCCTCCGCCGGGCCGCCTTCTGGTATAAAGGCGGCGGAACGGCGGTTTGCCTGCGGGCCGGCGGCGGTACGAAGGCGGTAGGAAGCCGGCTGCCGCTTTTAAAAAGCGCCTGCCGCCGGCGGTGCGCCGTCAAACGTGTTTGCGATTACGCAATTCTGACGCTTCTACAGCCGCCGGATCACCGCCGGTGGTCCGCCGACTCATTGCTATCTGGGTAGTTGCTAGCCATTGCCAGGGAGTTTTGAAGAAAGTAATACTTTTATTCACCAGGGATGCATTAAAATGATCAAAAGTGACATTTATGATGATAGGCCTATATAATTTCTATTTCAAATAAATCCTATTCTTTTGAAGTGTCCGACTGCTATATTGACTTCATTATCTCAAACGTGTTTGCGGGTTTTTTGAGTAGCCTATGCATTACTTTTTATTGTGAATGTTTGATGTTGTTTTGTTTTAGCCATGAGCTTTGTGTGTTCATTTACATGAGTGTGCGTGTATGTGTCTATTTTAACTGTGCTAGGTTCAGTTAGTTAACATTGGCAAAAAAGGAGATTCCTTTAGTGACGTCATTTGGCCCCTCACCAACCAACCGTGTTTCAAATCATTGGCAACACTGGCAGACAATTGGACATCATCGTTTACAATTTATCTATGGCTGCAAATTGCGGTATGTGTTGAGAGGCAGGCAAACGATGGTTCGAGTAGGCTACATTTACAAAGCAACAACCTAAACAAAAAATATAGTTTCATTATTCGTGCGGTCAACCAACTTACCTGACAAATCAGATCCTGAACGTACGCGGCACAGTTCGAATATCCATAATAATCGAAGTTATCCATTATCCGATAGTATTTTGCCATCAGCTCTTGGTCCCTGGCATAGTCACAGCAGCCGAAGTATTTGTACGTTTGACAGAACTGTAGCTCTTGTTGAGGCTGAAAGGGGGGTTTAAAATCCAAACACTGTGGATGCAGGAACGCAGGTGCGACCCAAAAAGCAAACAAATGAAACCAAATAAACGGCGATTGCCATACACGTCCGAGAACATCGCAAAAGTACCACATAGCGCTCAAATCCTGGTGCCCAACTTCAGATACATGGAAGTAAAAGTTATGCAATGGCGAGGATACTCGACGTGTGTCCTCACTGACTTATGTAGGCTAGTCGTGCACTTTGCCCTGAATTTAATCATCAACCATTCCCAAACAAATTCACGTCTTATTTACTGTGTAGCGAATCGCAAAGCGGCTGGACCTCTATCACCCATTTCATTGTTTTAGTTATGAGACGCGTCTTACATTCTGAGCAGATGTGAGACACACACGGGTCGTCCAAACAGCAGTTCTCCGACAGTAATTCACGAGTAATGTTATGCTGCAGTTACCCATAGCAACGATAAAAAAGCTCATTACAACAGGTTTAGTTTTTGGTTTAACCCTTTACGCCCCCCTTAATAGCTTTATGTTAACATGGCTTTTGCTCTTTTAAGGAGAATTTTGTTTTTTTTGGTTGAAGGAGAATTTCATATGTTTCAAAAGTCCTAATGCTGCACTTACAAAAAAGAACTGCATTACACTGACTGAAGTACAACTACAGTAAACCTATAGGCAGTAAAATAAAGAACAATTGTATATTTGCAATATAATGAATATATAGCCTATATAACTGCAGTAGGGGAGAGCAGGGGCGAAAGTACCATTTTTCAGAAAATCGTAATTTTAAAAGATAATGTTTTAGACCGAGATATATTTTTGCTGTGGCCAATAACTCACAAGTGTGGTCTATCAATAGCAGGTGGTATTTTGTACAAATGTAGAATGACTACAGTATAATTTCACTTTGAACATAAGCTGCACATTGTTACTTTTGACCCCATCAGGTGGGACGAAAGTAACACACAGGTGGGTCAAAAGTAACACAACAACACAAGCTAGATTTTTTGGTGCTACTCTTGTTTTTATTAAACATACCTGACTATGACCTTGTTAATATGTAACTGCAAACGTATTTTGTCCTTTATCTTTGCAAAAAAAATATTAAATTACATTTTCATTTTATATGTTAAAGTTCATCAAATGTTTCAAATGTAATATGACAGTACAAACTTGAATTGTTTAGAATATTTTTTATTTGCAATGTCAATCTATTTGATACGTTTTTTTCTTCAACAGTATGAACAATATAAAAATGTAATTAAATTAAATGTGCATAATATGCATTATATATATAATAGCGGGACAAAAGTAACAAGTGTTACTTTCATCCCGACAGACATTTAAACACGATTTACTTTTATACTGAAAAACTCTGAAAAGACAAACCTTCAGGGTGTGTAACAGCACTATATAACCCGTAGATTGATCATTACTGTGACACATAAAACAAGAAACACAACTTGTAATTAGAAAAAAAGTACCGCTTCATTAATTTACTTGCTGTACTTGAAAACTGCATTTCGGACCTAACCGCGGGAAACGATAGCGGAATCACATGATATTTGGCAGATCCGTCAAGGGTTGCGTGCTGAACGTGCTGTCATAGCTTGAAATGCAAATGTATTCAGGGCTCGGAGAAAATCGCGTTGTTACTTTCGTCCCGTGTTACTTTCGCCCCGGTTCTCCCCTACATTGAAGTTCAACCGGAGTAAACTGGTTTAAAAAATAAAAATAAAAAAATACAACTGTACACTGTAAATCAGTTACGTTTTTTAATTTAAATTTAAAGTTTAAGTTGAAGTAAGCAGAAACTTGCAGATCTTTACTTTGTAATCATACAAATAGAAATAGAAATCCCAGCCCCGTTTCGGTTAAATTGTTAAAAAAAGTTAAAAGAATCAAGTTCATAGAACTCAAAACAATGAAACAATTCAGATTACTTAAAATGTGTCAGTTTTGAGAACTCAAAAGAAAAAGAAAGTTCTAAATACTCATAAAAGTTAACTTGTTTGAACAAAGTTGTTTTATTTGAGTTGGCTCTACTCAATCTCATTAATTATTTTGAGCACTTAGGGTTTACAGTGTAGATTTGCAGTATAATGAAGTACAATATAACTGCAGTTTTTACTGCTGTTGAACTTCAATGTACTACAGCTACAGAGTTGTCTTCACATGCTATCGGAATTATCATATAATTTCCAATACAAAAAATTGGACATTAACGCAATCTCAAATCAAAATTTGAAAGCGATGAGCTCGTAATCCCGACTTCAGAAGTGGGATCTAGGAAATTTCCGATAGCATGTGAAGACAGCATTAGTCTCTGAGACCACAGGTTGTAAACACGCTTAGTGTAAATCTGTACATGTGTAGGTTTTCAAGTAAAATTGAAATGTTTTTATTTTGTAAAACAATCCGTGCAAGTGTATGTCTGCACATAAAGTTTTTAGATCAGATCAACACATTAACAATTTGAAGAGAAAATAATGGATTAATTGTATTATTATTATTATTATTATTATTATTATTATTATTATTATTATTATAATTTATTATTATTATCATCATCATCATTTTATACAGAACCCAAACAGAAAGAAAGTCAACATCAACAGAACATAAGGCTTAAAGTGTGAGGCTTTGAATGTACGGAAACTAAACAATAATCTTTGTTCCATCTGTTCTTGCTGTTATGCAATCACATTATAAGTCATATTTCAAACACTTGGATCACGTTGTGCTGTTTATTTTATCTCATGTTCTGTTGGAACTGGCTTTGCTTCCTTTGTGTAAAAACTATTGTTGCGAACCTCGGGATTATGTTTATTATCCAGGATAGGAACATTTTTGTTCTGTTTTAAGTCAATGTGACCCAAGCAAGTATATGCATAAAACTATATTAAAGCATATTTACAAATGGCAGGATTGTATACTGTATACACAAATCAGATATAAAAACAGCACGTGAAAAATAATTGTAGGCCTATTTAATTACTCTTTTCTTTTTTTCTGAATGAACATTTGCAGTTGCAGTCTTGCTTGTAATCAGTTATTGTAACTTAAGGAGTTTGGTTTGTGTGTGTGTGTGTGAGAGAGAATGACTTTTTAACCCTTGTATTGGAAACATTTTGGAAACAAAAATAGCAGTCAATTGCATACTCGCTAATGGCTGTTAAAGTACAGCATTCTTAACTTAGCATGATAGAGAGAATCAGACTATATAAGCTAGTTTTCCCATTTTAAAGAATAGAGGCGTCAATATTATGTGTTGGAGTCCACAGTTTAGACTATTCATTGCAGAGGTTTTTTTTTTTTATGTTTTCAAACTCTTTGCAGTCTTTGAGTCAGTTCCAGCCATTATATTTGTTTATGTAAGGTCACACATCAGTCCTTAAGTGATTCCAGCTTATGTGAGCAATGTTGAGTCGTTTTAGCCACTAGATGGCGGTGTGTTCACATCACAACCCAAGAAGAGTCCTATAGTTCAGTGTTCTTGTTCATTCATTCACATTACATGATGTATTAACATATGAATAGGCAATTTACCGATGTTGCTCTAGTGTTTAATATCCACTGGAATGTTCATGCTATAATTCTTCATTGTTTAAATATAGGTCAGAAATTAGAACGTTATTATTAACGAAATTAAGCCCCATCTGAATGCTCACAGAGAGCTTGGTGGCTATTTTTGGAACAACATTCGCATGAAAATTATAAACTGCTTTTGGGAACATAATTTTACTGATTCTCTATTGGCTGAAACATGCTCACTCTTTTGCTTGTGTTCAATCATTTGTCATTCACTCATCTCAATGGTGTAATCAAGCACTTTTTAGTGCTATAAATGTTACTACATTGTTAGCTTCATATACTTAATGTGTTGCTAGTTGTGCAATTTTTAACTTTTTAATCTATTTGTATTCTTATCTAGATGCAGTAATATGTTTCATGGTCCTTTTTAGCCTGTGGGTCTTTGGAGACTGCATATTCCGTGTTGCTCTATAGTGGCAGAGCCTGCAGAGATCTTACTTTAAACTACATTTGGCTTAAAAACTGTAAAATGTTTTTACATTGATATTAGTCGTATTAGTCCTAGTAATTGGCTTACATCGAATGGGCCTGGCAGCCAGATCAGCTTGTGCTGCAGCTCATTTGAATTAAATCAGGAATCATATCATGAAATTCAATTCTGTATCCCTGCTGGATGAATTAGTGAGTTCACACCCTAAAAAAATTAAGCCTAAAAAAAAAGAAGAACTAGTGCTTAATAAAACATTTTGTATAAATCTTAATTGGAACAAGGGAATGGACCATATAGTTTATGTGATTTGTATTCATAAAAAAATGAAAATATGTTTAAATTTACTTAACTGTCACCGTCCCACATGTGGGACACCTGGTGCTCTTTTTTTGATCGCCTTTTTTCATATCATATATTTACGTAATTATCATAAATATGGTATATTTGAAAGCTTACAAACTCAAAATTCATCCAACCGTTTTGAAATCGGACATTGTGTTACCATGGAAACGTTACTCTAAATTATTCTAGCGGGCTCCTCCCCTAGTGGGCGGTGTCATGTTTCATATTACACCAATTATTTTAACTATAATCAAAATCTTTTCCAATCTTGACAAAACACATATTGTTGGAAAGGTCTGAGTCTCAAGGGTCCATATTTCGTTACTGTTTTGTGATGGAAGTGATATTTGGACAGAAATGTACAGGAAAATGCATCAAAAAAACAATCAATGGAATTTGAATGACACCCGGTGGCTATTTTAGGTATAGCGCCTAAACAAAATCTCATGGGAACTTCAATTTTTGTGATATCAACTTCAAATTTGCAACACAACTTGGTTAGACATATGGCTTTGATTTTATAGTAATTTTAGAGTAAAAACATTTTTTGTAAAATATATATTTTATATGAAATATAAAATATTTAGTACAGTATTTTTCATTTACAGTAAATTTAAACTTCCATAACTTTTTCATATTTGCTTTCACTTCAGCAATAATCTGCAGAGTGTCTTCTTTAAAATGAGACCAAACTTTTGTCTATATTCCAAAGCATTCTTGAATTACAACCCTTAAAGTTTGGATAGTGCATTTTCATGTGTATTCTCAAAAAGGGAGGTGACAGTTAATTAAGATTTATATTTGAACAAAACATTGAATTAAGTATAGTTTTTTTTTACTCATTTAAAATTCTTAATTCATAATTTGAATAATATGTAAGGATTATTCGATTTGATTGAATTGGACTATTAATTGAATCTTGAAAAAAAGTCTTAAAACATGTTGTGTATAGAATTAGCCAGGTCTCAATGTATTTTTGATTCAAACTCAAAAAATCTAATTCTTAAAAACGTATTGCAGTTACTTACTCTAAATTGTTGTTAATGGTTATTAATTATTGCCAAGATTGTGCCTAAACGCTTTTCAACTCTTTTAAAACTTTTCAGAAACCCTATAACATTCTCTTTCTTTCTTTCTTTCTTTCTTTCTTTCTTTCTTTCTTTCTTTCTTTCTTTCTTTCTTTCTTTCTTTCTTTCTTTCTTTCTTTCTTTCTTTCTTTCTTTCTTTCTTAAAAGCATATTTAGTGCAGTCTTTCTGTTATCCCAGTTTTATGCTCCCTTTCCATTCTCTCTATATTTTATACAGTATACCTTTTAAAATCTTTTATAAAATACATTTTTATATACATATATTCAGTTTAACCTTTACAAATGCCTATGTAGTAAGACAAAAACGTGATATTTGAATGCAGCCCAAAGCAATTCGACTTTGTGAGCCGTCAAGCGCCCCCTATAGGACATTAACATTAGCAGGCAATGCAGCGCGCGCGTCGCGTACAGCGCTGACGTCACTGAACGCTGAGCTGAAGCGCAACTACAGGCGCATTTTCTCGCCATTCATCTGTCTCAGCGTGCCGGAGAGTCTCATCACTAGGCACCAGTGTCAGAAAGAGGGGATTCCAGCTCAAATAACTATATGAAATGACGACACAGAAGGAATTTATTTAAAACACGGCTTAGCGTTTACTTATCTCTGGGTCACTTACGTGAGTTTTGTTTTCGTTCGTTACGCGAGTCCTTCTTTCATCTCTCGAATAACTGGATTAATTTGAATTATGAGTTTCAATATTGCTCGCGACGTTTTCGCGAAGGAATGATTAGGAAATCGTGACCAGATCTCTCGCGTCAGATCACTTTTAACGACAGGAATATGGCAAAAAATATTATAGACGTCCCAAGGGATGATTTAAGTAAGGTATCCGACGAAGAACTGCTTAAATGCAGCAAAGACGAGCTGCTCAGGAGACTCCGAAAAGTGGATAGTGAAAAGATGAACTTAATGGTGGAACACGGGAACATGATGAAGGACGTCAACCGGAGGTTACAAGTGCATCTTCACGAGATACGGAGCTTGAAGGAGGTCAACCAGAAACTGCAAGAAGACAACCAGGAGCTTAGAGAGCTGTGCTGTTTCTTGGACGATGACCGGCAGAAAGGGAAGAAGCTGTCCAGGGAATGGCAGAGATTTGGCAGGTACACTGCCAGTGTTATGTGGAAGGAGGTTGGCATATTCCAGCAAAAACTGAAAGACCTAGAGACCAACCAGGAGGGTGTGATGAGAGAGAACGTGGAGCTCAAGGAGATCATCCTCATGTTGGACGACGAGAGGAATGGAGCTGGATCCAGGAGCTCCATAGACAGCCAGTCCAGTCTGACCAATCTGAACGGAAGTTCTGCCATCGTGAGGGACGTTGGAGATGGGAGCAGTACCTCCAGCGCGGGCAGTGCTGGAAGCCCTGATCACCACCACAGTCATATTCACAAGCCTTCCGAGGGAAAGATCGTTTCTATCAGAAGGTCTATGGACGATCTTTCAACCAACCATCTTCTCAGAAGCATACCGAATGGGCTCAATGGTGAGTTTGGGCTTTTAAATTGAGGGTTTCGTGGAAAGCATCCCATGTCTTTCCCAAATGTTGGTGTTTTAGCAGCTCCTTTACATGAAGAACATATATTTAATGGAGATTTGATATGCAGAAGTATGGGTATCATATTGGTAGTCTTAAGTATGTAGACGTGGGTTTTTGGTGCACTTTTAACATTGAACTTATGCAATGCACTAGTATCCAAATAAAGAAAAGGATGCTGGCTTATAATTTTATGCCGATGAGTAAATGCAGTCATTGAGACATCCAGGGAAACACAGACTACACAGGATCAATGGGACTTATGGCCTCAGGTTTACTTCCCGTATGTGACAGTATTAATACACATGGCCAGCAACTTATCCAAACAGGCTGGAGCTACAGATGCTATTGCACTAAATGCCTCAGCCTGTGGAGTCAGATCTTATGAGGATTTAATGCTGTCTTAGCCGTGTGGCTTTGGTACATGCCGTCAGGTCTGTCAATAGACCATCAGACACCTCATTCAGACAACAGTCATTTCATTCCTAAAAATGTCTGAGAAACTCTATTGTGGTGAAAAAAAGATGTACACTACTGTTCAAAAGTTTGGGGTCAATACGAATTTTGATAGAAGTCTCTTACACTCACCAAGGCTCACCAATACATTTTTTTTTATTATTATCTATGTTGAAAACTATTGTGCTGCTTAGTATTTTTCTGGGTTCTTTGATAAATAGGAAGCTCAAAAGAACAGCTTTCGAAATTAATGAAGAATAGTCTATGTAAATGTCTTCACTGTCGCTTTTGAGCAATTTAATGCATTTTTTACTGAATAAAAGTTTTTTTTTTTCAAACTTTTGAACCTTAGCATATAAAACAATATGTAATCTTTTTTTGGAGGGTATTACTGTGATTTATTTTCTTTCTAATTGTGTCTTTAGTGCCTCTAACCTGTGACCCAAAAGGGTGTGTATATCTGCTATTACGTCGTGTACTTTATGACTGTTTACTTTTGATTTGCATTTGCATAGACAGATACCAAATTATCTGATATCATAGCGTCACATTTGACTCCTGTATTAGTTTAGTTTCATCCTTTGATGCACAATGCGCATGTTCCAGTGCAGCTTGTTTTATTCATTTTAATTCACAGCTACTTGTATATTTGGTTCCCCTTGTTCCGCCTTTTATTTCCACAATCCTCTCAGTAAGTTGTACACAGAGGCAATAAGAGCTTTACATGTGTTATTCGCATCGCATTTAGCAATTTCAGCAAATGCTTATTTCTTAAGCAGCATAAATGAAGAATGCTACAATGCAATTTAATACAACGTTTCAAAAATTCTCTGAAAGGTACAAACTATGTCCTGTGATTCACTCAGCAGGTCTGTTCAATCGGTAAGATTCACTCAAGACTAACAGTAGGGTTCTCAACTCATTCCCGCCACGACAGGTGATTTATGACAAGCTCACCTCTAGTGCGGCACGTAACTGTAGCAGAAAAATGCTTGTTATTTACTGCTGATAGTGTCAGCTGGAAGCTGAAGATGTGGCTTTTATGCTTATAGACTCTCAAAAGTGATATGTGAGTCATTTAAAAAAAAAAAATAGTATTTTTAATATCCAGTGTTACAGAAAATGTGATTCCTTTTTTGCTATTTATTTAAATACTAATTGGGTGCGATTATACCTTTGCGCATCATGTGCCGTCGTTGGCTAGTGAGCAGTCTAGTGCCATTTGACCTATACGCCTGCCAGGATGCTTTCATGTGATTGTTCAGTGATCCTTAGTTTGTCTGCTGAGCCAACTCCACCTCCAAACTTCCTCCCATCATGACATGCTGTGGCAAAAGTGTGGGTTACGTGCGTATTACACGGCATAAAGTTCGTATCATATGCACGCGAAAACTGCGTACATGGATGCAAAAACTAATTTTTACATATAAATTGCACAATAAATACAATTTGTGCCTTAGATACACACTTTCATGAGATCGGGCTGAAGTGACTCGCGTTTCCATATGATTTAAATTAGAGGAAGATTAGAGGTTATTTAACATGTTTGTCCTTTTTAAAATAATTATTGGTATTTACTAAGTTTAAAAGCTCAGAACACCTTTGCAGCCACATAGTAACACCGTTTGAGAATATGTTGAAAAAAATCCTTTCCAAACCGTGATGCATTCTCAGAACTGCTGTAGTGTTGTATGTAAGCCTGTGTTCAGTCAGGGAGGGAGATTAGGCTGTCCGGCGTTCTCTTTCCCAGGCCATACCCCCCGATGAGTTAATCTGAGCCACAGGTTGCATCTCTCCTTGTTTACAAAACTCAAAACAACCAACTTGGACTGCCAACCAACCAGGAGAACATTCCTGCTCCCCGTACCACATTGACCAAATGGGAAGGAGTTCCAATTCTTTCTTACGTGGCTTGCATTAAAACGAATGGAAAGAAGAAAAAAATAAAAAAGCGGAGAGAAACTTCTTTAATGCATAGAATCAAATCAAAAGATGCATGTTATTTTTTTCTCCTCGAAAGAAGTTTTTCTAAAATAGTTCACCTAAAAATGAAAATGATGTCATCATGTACTCACCCTTGTATTGTTCCAAACCTGTCTGATTTTCTTTCTTCTCTGGAAGACAAAAGAAGATATTTTGAAGAATGTTGAAGAACCAAAACAGTTTTGCCACTGACTTGACAAAAAAATATTGAGACATTTTTTGAAATATCTTCTTAGAAAGAATGTCATTCAGGGTTGGAAAAACATATGGGTGAGTCAAATTTTGGGGGAACTATACCTAAGTGTAATCCACTCCCATATTATTATTATTATTATTTGTAAATATAGTTCAGAATCATTTTATGGTTAAGCCATCCCGAGACCTGACTTTGAGGTATGTATCTGTCCTTTTGAGATAAAAATGCTTCTGTCTTGCATGCGTTGAAAAGACTCTGGCCCCCCAGCAAGCCACCAATGGACTGATAGTTTAGTGGCTGGGGTCGAGATTCTGTTTCAGAGTTCAGATAACACTCCTCCCTGACTCTTCCCACGGCTGGAGTGAAAAGGCCTTCAGTTGCCCCCATTCAAGACCCTCCATCAAGCCTTTAGAGCCCTTCTGCGGCACTCAAAGGTACAGATGTCTGGCTTGTCATAAAACAGATCCCAATTTACGAGTGAAGCTTTCAGTGTGGAGGTCACCCCTTTGAAAAAAGCCCCTTATTTTCTTGTGTTTGATTCAACCTGAATTGGATTAAAAAGCATTGTTTTATTATTCATTGGCAATACATTCTAAATTCAGTTAGCTCACAGTTCTTTACCAATGATGGGAACTCATGAATTCCCTCGAGTAATCTGTGAGATAATTGAATTGTTCCCCTGGGAATGCCAAATATAGGATAACATGGCTGCACCTTTTAATTCCCCATGTCAATTCTTGTTTAGTCATGCTTTACCTTACAGTAAAGATCAAAGCAATGTTAGTTAAGTGTTTTTTTTTTTCATCAAACCCAGTGGCGAGTGACTCTGCAAGTGTGTGTCCTGGTTGAGGCCGTCTTGTGCTGTTGGTGCAAGGCATTGTTCTTTTAAAAACAAACAGCGATGGAGTGAACCTCCCCAACTGCTCAGACTTGTCAGAGGGGGGTCTTTGGTTCTGCTGAATCTGAAGTTTACAGTGTTATTGCTTGTTCCCTGCCACTTGTCTTTGCCTCATAAAGAAAATAATAATCTTATGAAGCATGCAAAGTCCCTGTGAGGCGGTTTTGCCAGAGCAAGTTTTAAATGGGCCTGTAATTGGGCTGTCCCACTTCAGTCTGCTGACATTTACAAAATGGTCTCCTGGGACCAGCAGCTCTGAAGTGCTAGTAATGATTTTTGCTGAGAGGAATATGGTGTTTAGTTTTGTGTTTTAAAGAAATATTATGGGTTCATTTTTACATTATTACATATATGCCTGGTTTCACAGACAATGCTTCAAGGTGCTGTATGTAAGTTTTTGACTTTACTAAAGCATAAAAATACCATATGTTTGCAGATATTTAGGAAACATGCTTACGTACTCGTTTCTCTGAAAAGCAATTCTACAGTCAGTTATTTTCCTTTATATTATATTAGTGAAATGTGCGTTCCGTGTCGGAATGTCGATACCGCACGTTGCCAGTTTACCCAATAGTATTTCGACACCACAGGTTGCCAGTTGGTGGAAAACACAGCATATTGCAACCATGGAAGCCAGCAAACAAACTGGGTCAGAGATTACAGATTCTACCCGTATTAAATGAGCGTATTAAAACGCGATATCAACTCATCATAAATCAACTCATCAACTTACAGTGTGTAAGTCTTCTCGCCTTCCATTGTCAATTGAGCTTGATCCTGTTGCATGTCCTTAAAACTGGGAACCCGTGTGAGCGTCGAGTCTGAGGAGGTGGGGGCGGGGGAAACAACTCTCTTCAATATTTTGAATTTGGACTGCAGTACCCATTTCAACTAGCCTGACAAGCCAGACCCACATCAAGATGTTGGGTCTGGGAACTCACCATTGACAATTTTCAATCCGATAGGCGGGATAAACGGTTGTCTTTCAAATTCCCTCTGCAGGAAATAGGATAGCGCTACAACCAACCAGAGCAACGAAGAAGGTGAAGCGGAGCTAGTTGATAGATTAAACTTTCGCCGTATCCGGTCGGCAAAACTCAGAACATGTCTTCCTTTCTTAAGAATGACTTCAGTGCCGTTCTTCGTTCTTTTCTCAAAGAAAAGCTTAACTCCAAGTCTTCCAGAGTCGCGGCCAAAGCCAATTCGAAAGACCGCTGTTCGCCAGCTTCCTTGCTTACAAGTAGCATGTGAAACCGCGGCAACTCTGCCGTCGTTATGTTAAGCCCTCCCACCGACTCTATACATGATGTGATTGGCCTGACCAGAGTTTGGTTTTTCCAGCTCGCAAGCCAACGGAGAGTTGCTAGACTACCCTGGCTGCAAATTAGATTTGCTGCCGCTAGTGTGCGTCTAGATTTCTATGCTACATTTCAACTGCTAGCTGTCAATCTTACATACTGCACCTTTAAGCTATAGTCCCAGACTAAAATGCATGTTTGAGCTGTCTTAACTGAAAGCAACTTGCACTGACATATTTTTTTAAATATCAGTGCAATTGTTGTCTCAGTATGCACACCAGTAATGTACATTGAGCAAGACGTTAGTATGTAAGGAGAGTTTTTTTTTTATACAATACTCCGTGGTCACTGATGTGGTGTGATTCGTATTAATCATCTTGATGGTTTGTGCTATGATAAAGATCAGAAAGCTTTGACCATGTCTAAGTGTGAATTAGGAGGAACCTCATTGATCCTCTTTACATGTGGAGAATCCTTTCAATAAACTCCTTTATCCGATTCTAAAATTAATGAATATAATCACAGCTAACTTCCTGCGTCACTCCAGTCTTTAGCAAATTGCCAATTTTTAAACCTGACCTGGTTGTTCCAGGAAAGAACCGTCTGCTTTGAATGAAACTAAAAACATGGGGAGTATTTGAATAATCTTTCACAGAATTACTATTCAGGAAAGACAGAAGTCCATTGACGGAGAGAGCCTTTTCTCTCAATAGAAACCTAGGCTTCATTGTGTTTCTACAATAGTTTTTTTTAAAGTACATTTGAACATGGTGTGTCAAGGTGCATCGTGTAGACTTGACGTCAGTGAGGTCAAGAGACATATAAGAACGAATAACTTTTAATGTAGTTCACGTAATTTTGGTGTGAAGCATCTTGATGCCATATTTAGTATTTGAATGTATTTTTATTGAATCAGTGTTACTGTTAACTGAAACTCATCAAGGAAAATCTATTATTGTTAATTGAAAGCTAATTTAAAATATTATTAAATTGTGGTAAATAAAAATAATAAAATAACACTTTCAGTCTGTTTCTCACATAAAATGTCATGTCTTCAGAAATCTTGGAATATAGTTTATGAGTCATGTTTTCATGTTTACAACTTTTATGTTACTTTAATGGTGCTAATTTTTATATATAAATATAAATATATATATATATATATATATATATATATATATATATATATATATATATATATATATATATATATATATATATATATATATATATATATATATATATATATATATATATATATATATATATATATATATTTTTTTTTTTTTAAACTTGCCATCCTAATTTACTTTTAATTCTATGGACAAAAGAAACTAAGACATCCTTTAAAATATCTCATTTTGTGTACTCCGGAAGAAGGAAAAAAAAAACAGATTGGAAATGTGTAAATCTGAGTGCTCCAAAATATTAAAGTCGATTTTTGTTGTTTTCCCATAATGCTTTTGAAGGTTTAGCTTTTGTGCCCATCCTATGTATGCTGTGTGAGCATCCCTTCCCAAGTGAGTTATCTTTTCTGAGATATTTCCACTTGTGCGTATTCAAAAAGTTGGCTGTCCGGAGTTACTACATTCCGTGACAACAATAGTGGAAGTTTCACATTGTTACTGAGTGAATACTGCTGAAGGGGCGGAGGGGGGTGGAGGGGGTATCAGGGTTTAACTGTTGAAATCTGTTGTATTCTGGATGTGCAGAAAGTAGAAAAGCCGTCAGCTGTAGTCAGCGAACTGGTTAACCCTGTCAGAGTGTTGAACAGATGTAAGGTAATGAAGTCACTACTGAATTAATACATTTACACATGCCTACATGAGCTTGAAATTTCTGCCCACCGAATCCGAAGAACGTCCAGATTGAATGAATTAACCAGTCATATGAAAAAATTAGGTTTTGTATAGCTGACTGCCTCAGTTCCTTCTCTTTTTGCTCTCCCTCCATTTCATGTCCCCTCCTCTCTTTTACCCTGTGGAAAATATGAAGGCAGTAGCTGGAAAGGGGGTCACAGAGTGGGTGGCAGCACTGGGTAGGTGGTGAGTGCCATAGCAACAGTATTATCAGTTTGTTGATTGATCCTGTAGACCAAGATAGGGGCGGAACTGTTTGTATTCAGAGATAGTGGGTCGGGAGACTGGAGGGCACCTCGTGTGAGATGATTGAGAGGAAGTATGTTTGGATTTCTTGACCACATAAAGGGAATGCATTCACTATGACATTTGTGGAGGATTTTGGGTCTGTTCTCATATTTGATGGATTTAAAAGGGATATTTCACAAATAAAGTCATCATCTACTTGCCCTCATGTCACCAGCTAAAAAAATGGCAAAAAATTAAATCTTAAAAAAAATTATAATAATGATATCGGTTTTACCATATCAGTTTGAGCCCGAGATGCTGATGATCAAGCCAATCGATCGGAACCAACTTTGCAAGCACAACTTGAGACGAACATTTCACAGTGGGGCTGAAACGAATGATAATTTTTTAATCGATTAATCTATCTATCTTATACATGCACAAGCAGATACACTACACACTAATAGGCCATTTACACAACACCGTTTTCAACTAAAACCATTAAACTTTTTATTTTGGCCATTCATGTACACGACAACAGCGTTTTAGGGGGCCTGGAAACCTGTGAAAATTTGTGAAAACAAATTTGTGAAAACAATGATTTCATGCGCATACGTATTATGTGTTAGGTAGTTTTTCTTTACAAAGTGACTTCGCCAACTACTGGCCTGGCAGCTTAATACAGCGTTTTTAGTTGTTTTTGTGGCTATGTGTGAACAGGGATCGTTTTGACAATGTTGTCGTCTGCATTAAAAAGCATCTTATGACCCCTTTAAGATTTTACTTCACGTTCTGGGGCATGAACTTCTTCTAGTAAATTTTATACAACAAAAAAAATTATGTGAGATTTTGATAGATGATGACTGAACTTCACTGTCCCTTTAAGGACCAGATTTTCAAACTTTTTGATGCAATGGACCCAGAAATGTAATGTAATATCTCTCCTTGCAAGGCACTCCATTTTTAAAATAGGCAGCTATATATTTTTATATATAGACACATTTATACTGTAAACAAATGCGTAAATTATTATATGGAAAAGATTTTCTATTAAATTGACACTGGATTTATTTCTACCCATCATTAGATTAAAGTCCCCGTAAAGTCAAAATTAAACATGTGTTCTGAGTTTGTCACACCACAGACAAATGTGAGGATGAAGGCCTGGGCGGGAGATAGTTGGTTTGGCCCCATTCTGCAGCTGATTATCAGTGTGAGATATCCCAGTTGTCTCCTTGAAAGTTTGGAAAACTATCCAGTGTAAAATCACTGCAGAGGCAGTTGTTGTTGGTGGTGATCCTCAGCTCTCCATGAAGGGAGCGGTTCACAAAATTAATCCACCTCTTCTTGATAGCATCATTTGTTTTTTCTTTGACTTGCAGCGAATATCTAGAAAACAGTAATGTTATTTGAACATATTTTATTTTATATTATTAATATATTATTTCATTTGTATGTGTTTTTTCTTTCTATTTTGTAACACTGTTTTTCTCTGACTCACTTGCGGGATTCCAGTTTGAAAATCCCTGCTCTTAGGTACAAGTACTATTATTAGTGCACATCTTTCTCTGTAATAGCTCAGAATGCATGAATGGATGCTCTTTTAATGGGACCACTTTTCCATGGCAGCTCTGAAACGGCTCAGTGTTTTTTCCAGAGAGCAGCCTGGGTCCTAAAGTTGATGTCAAATGGAAGGTCAGATTTCAGCTCCATTGCACTGATCTTGTTGACTCAGGTTCCTTGTCTTGGCATGCTACCTCTGGAGGAAACTAGCCGAGCATGAATGAATCCGGTTGGATGAGTCTTTTATTGCAGAATTATTTTTCTTTGGATACTGGTCTGCCAATAATTTGGCATTCCAGTAACTTAGTTTTCTTCCCGCACACACCTAGTATATTGTATGTATCATTGAATTATGAAGGATTGCAGTTTTATTAGTTGTGCTTGCTGAGACCCATATTCATTTTTGACATTCATTAACAATTTACTTTGTGCAGAAAAGCAAATATTTAACTTTATAGCTTCTTTCCACACTCATCCTATCCTTTGTGTCTGTTTTGATATCAAAATCTGTTGCTTTTTTGTTCGCTTATACTTCATTTCATGTACGTGTACAGTTGATATCCAGACCATTGCAGAGCACATCTCCAGTTTTGAACCGCATTAAAGGTGTTTGGATGGATCTTTCTCACTATTGTCCTTCTATGCTGTCCTCTAGATGGGGGGGGAGTGGGGCTGGCGGACCCCTGCCCCTGTCAAGAGGGGGTTTGAGGTTGTGTGCCCTTGGTTCGCTTGAGCCATCTGTCCGACAGTATTGTTTAACACACAAAGGGGAAAGAGCCCTTCAAAGACCACTAAGTGAATAGAGCCATAACGTCATTCTGCTTGAGCATGAGAGCGTCTTCTAGTTCTGGAGCATCTCTGTTTCCTGTTCTTTACTTCCTGCCCCATTCCTACTTTATTTTTTATTCCAATCAAGCACCTGCGATCCACTATTTAAACTGTTCTCAACCCCTCGCGGATGAAAGACCTAAGAGACACGTGTAATCTTTCCTTCCGCTCTTCTGTAAAGACAAACTTGTGAGAACATGAAGTCGGGTGACATCAGTGTATTTGCTCTAAGAAGATGTCAAATGGGTTTATTGTCGTTGTTAGGCAGCAAGTGAAGCAAATCCGTATTCAATACTTGATTTCCTGGGTTTTGTGAGTCACAAAGTCATGCACTTCACATTAGCACTGCATTTCCGATACTGCTAACACTTAATAGTGTAAGCATTATTCCATAAAACTACATTTGCACTTTTTTTTGAAGAAAACGTGTGGTGCATGACTTTGCAAAACTTAATTGGGTGTTGTAGGTTGTTGCCAAGGTGTTCTGGGTGCTTTTTAGGGTTGCTCACTGATTCAAGTCAGCGTTGTTATTGTTAACTAAATCCAAAACTAAATAATTACAAAATAATAAATGAAAATCAGAAAGGTTGCTTTGGCAGTCAACTGAAAGAAGAAAAAATAAACGTTTACACTGTAAAACGTGAGGAAATGTGAGGAAAAGTGAGGAAACTTGCTGCCTTAAAACTATTAATAAACTTCATGTGTAATTGAAAAAATTAAGTTATTGGAACTTGACGATTCCACATAACTTTTTTATCAGTTACGCATGAAGTTTATTTACTTAGCTAAATGTTTTAAGGCGATGGGTTTCCTCACTTTTTGAAGTTGTCAACTGATCACTTTTTACAAAGTTGAAGGAATGAAATGACCAAAACTGAAATAAAATGTAGCTAAATAGAATGCTAAAACAATCACTAAACTTAAACTTAAATTAAAATATGAACTAAAAATATAAAATGAACGCTAATTAAGAAATATGAATATGTACTGTACTATTATATAGATAATACAATACTAAAATAATGCTGGTCCAATTTAGAAGAATGATTTTGGATGGATGGATGATATTAAGTTTGTTTTTTTACATTTTACTGACAGCCCCAGGCAAAAAATCTGATCACTTAGAAAAGTCAGTAAGTCACACTATTTGAGGTATTATTGGTAGGACGAATTACACACTGAAGTTTAATTCTTGAGGTTGGTGGACTAAATGTACTTTGTAAAATACTGTGGGTGCGTCTCAATCAGCTCCCTAGTCAGGGCACTGATCAGTGATTCAGCCTTTTTTAAGGGCCATCTCAATCGAGAATCCTACATGTGCACTGAAACTCCCTAAAAAGTCCCACAATGCACCGTGAAAACCAGGGAGCATAGATGCTCACAAAGTTCCCTTAACAGAAGTTCTGAAGAATGAAACCTAAATCAAGTGAGCCAATTTGCACATAATAACACGCAGATGATATTTAAGACATTCATCGCTAGACAGGTAATGAACATAATCTAGCTAATGTTTATAATTAAGCTGAAATGTTGCATGTATATGTAAAAGCAAAGTATTTATCACAATGTTTTTTAAACAACATTAAAAAATAATACAATAAAGATATCAATTGTGCTGTTGTTTAGAAATACCAGAAGTGTTGTTGTGCAATGTCGCTGGAAATAGTGATCCGTGTCCCAATGTGTGGTGAGCCAGGGTCTTTACTGTCATTATCTGTGCCTGAATGCATGTACAAGATACTGGTTCATGACCTCAGAAGCTAGGGAGCTGATTGAAACGCACCCTGTGTGTTTTCGGTGCCCTCAAACTGTCAGGTCTGTCTTATGAGATATCTTTGAAGCTGTGCCAGCCTGCCAGGTGAGGTGTATTTGGAAATCACTGTCATCAGCAGCACACCTGTCCACAAGGAACCTTTAACAAATGCCGATTTCCTCCACTGAACACGATCCAACGGAGTTAAAATAGCGTGAGATTTATAAAGATTATCCTGTGGTGGAGTGACTGTAATTTCTCACATGCCAGTTTGAATTACAGCTCATAACCTTTAGGGGGAAACTTCACACTTCATGGGAGGGAAAATAGCACATGTATACATTGCCATACTTGTCCTTGTTACAAGTTTTTGTTGTGGGCAGCAGTACATAAACATCACTCTTGCCCCAGTATAAAGTGTAATGGCTTTTTCCACCACAAAATATGGTTTAAAAATTCTTGATGGCATTATTAAAGGGATAGTTCACACAAAAAATGTAATTACCCATAATTTACTCACCCTCAAGCCATCCTAGGTGTATATGACATTCTTCTTTCAGACGAAAACAATCAGAGTTATATTAAAAAATGTCGGCTTTATAATGGCAGTGAATGAGAGCCCAAAATTCGAAGCCTAAAAAAGTGTATCCATCCATTATAAAAGTAATCCACACGGCTCAGGGGGGTTAATAAAGGCCATCTGAAGGCCATCTGAAGCGAACCGATGGGTTTGTGTAAGAAAAATATCCATATTTAAAACATTAAAAGGTCAAATATCTGTATATAAGTTGAATACAGAAGGTGGTCTCGCGGAAGCTAGATATTTGACTTTATAACGTGTTAAATATGGATACTTTTACAAACGCATCGCTTCGCATCAGAAGGCTTTTATTAACCCTCCCCCAAAGCCGTGTGGATTACTTTTATAATGGAGTGATGCACTTTTGTTTTTTTTGTAAGATTTTGGGCTCCCTTTCACTGCCATTATAAAGCTTGGATTAGCCAGGACATTTTTTATATAATGCAGAAGAATGTCATATACACCTAGGATGGCTTGAGGGTGAGTAATTTAAATTTTTGGGTGAACAATCCCTTTAAGGTCTTCCTGTCTCATTGACCAATTAAATATAGTTGAAAACTCTCTAATCTTTCTTTCTTTGTGTTGTTGCATGTGCCTTTTACATGAACTGCTCACCTTTAGAGATGAACATCTTAAACATTTCTCAAATCATTCCTCTACCTATTCAGTATGCAGTTGGAAAGTGTGCGGGTGAATTTTTAAAACACCCACCCTACTTCCAGTGCATTGAACGCTTACTGGCTTACAAGTAGAGGAATAGTGTTTTGTAATAGTGTTTTGAGATTCCACCTTCATTATGGGTGTGATCTGTTTGCCCGATAATCATGTGATTACTCAGGATAAGATGTGCAATCAAACAGTGAGTCATGTGTACGTCAAGTAGATCACACACAAAACTGAGAGTTTAAAAGAATATTTGAATAAGAAAATACCAGAATAATGCTGTTTTCTCTTCTAGTACGAGGTGCACTGCAGTCTATGCATGCTGAATTCATGTGTGTGTGTGTGTGTGTGTGTGTGTGTGGAGAAAAGCAGAGAGAGAGTGAAAGAAGGAAAGAGAAAGCTCATTTGGCAGACTGGAGGTGTAATACTAAAGCACTGGCAGGCCCTTTAGTCAAAAGCTAGGGCTTGTTGCTAGGATACATTCTTATCAATACCTTGGTATGCCGTCTATCTTCCCCACACGTTTCTCAGAGCTGCGCTCCGCCACTTGCTTATTCACTGCTCTATTTTTGAATCAAGCCAAGTCTGCAGCAAGCTGGGAGACCCCAAAACCCCTGTGTTGACTTTTAATGTTGATGAGACGCCCCATGCATTCTGAAGAAAAATAAGATTTTGTGCTTGAATTATAGAATGTTGTTATTCCTAATTTTTTTTCAACCAGTTTTTAGTCCCTATTAATGCATTCATAAGATCTTTTTCCTCTTCAATTTTTTTCTTTTTATCTTTGCACTGCAGAGCAGAAAGAAACACAGATTTTGCGAATCACTGATAGTTGGATTGAACTTTATTCATGTCTGCATATTTTCAGAGGGCGTGTGCTCAGTCGTTTCAGTCTGTGTTAAGATGGTTCTTTTGTCACGTGTAATGCGTCCAGACAGTTTTAGGAGATAAATGGTTGTCCTTCATTAAGTAATTGAAAGCATTGGACTGCTTTGTATGCAAACAAATGGGTTCTTTTATCTTTCTTCCTTTGTGCGATGATGGGCAAGACAAATGAGAACAATGCATTAGCTACTGTGAGCAGAAAGTTGATGATGTACAGTATACCAAACAACTCCTCTAGGAATACAGTAGTACTGTATGTGCACAGTGTGCAAATCTTCTGCATGTATGGAATACCTGGATGAAGTATTACATGCGCCAAAATGTGCATCCCATAATGTACAATTTCACAGTGCACTATGTTTAACATTACATTTTGAGAGAGAAATGAACCAGAAATTATATAAATCTTTCATTAATTGAACTTTAGGCCCCACTTTATATTAAGTGGCCTTAAGTACTATGTACTTACATCAAAAAATAAGTACAATGTACTTACTGTGTACACTATGTACTCTTACTTCAAATTGTATTGCAAAACACCTTTGCTGAAATTGAGGTGGGATACGGGTAGAGTTAGGGACAGGTGTATTGGTATGGGTAAGTTTAAGGGTAGGGTTACGTGTAAGGGAAGTGTCAACTGTGTAATTACAAATGTAACTACAGAAATTAATTACAGACGTAATTACATGGAGGTATTTTTTAAAATGTAAGTACAATGTATGTAAAAACATGTATGTACACAATAAGTGCATTGTATCAAATGATTAACTAAATTGTTAGTACATAGTAGTTAGGGCCACCTAATATAAAGTGGGTCCGAACTTTATTTTTATTTATTTTTTCATTCAAAATTGTATTTAATTTTTTAACATGATAACTAGACATCACTAGAGATCTATAAATGTTTTTTTTATTTTTTATTTTTTTACCTTTAACAATAATTTTAATGCCTGCTATGAAGTTTTTTTTAGCATTTTTTTAAAAGTATTTTTATTAGTGTATATGCTTTTTTTATTTTTTAAAGAACTGGTAAGCACAGCAAAGTGTGAATATTTTTAATAAAATATCCATTAAACCAATTATCCAGCTAATGTTCTTCCCTAACACTCTGACAACGTTCTCTCAAAGTTATGAACAAATGCTCTTTCAGTAACATTAATAGAATGTTTGTTCTTCAAAGTTATCTGGTGTTTAATGATGTTCTCAAAATGTTAGCACAAAAACATTATCTATACATTGTTCATGAATTTTAAAAAAACGCTTTAGTTGGACATTCGTCTAAACATTTTAAAATGTTACTACTTTTTTCAGAATGTGCAGAGAACGTTCAAAAGTAACAATCCCATACTATTTTTTTTAAATTAAATGTAAAGACAAAACCTTTGAACATTTGATGTTCAGAGAACATTCAGAAATAACTTAATGGGAACATTCTTAGAACATAGTTTTCTCTTTTTAGCTGGGTATCAATCTGTCTCTTGTAACCATATAGCATACTGGTATTTTAAAATGTTTATTGTTGCATACTGTACTGTTTCACATTCTATTGTTTAAAACCATAGGCTGTAAGCAGTACATTAGGATTGCATTCTGAGCATGGTAGTTGTGATCGTCTCCATTCATGGTAAGTGAGGCATCAGCAGATCCTCAGAGTACTGTCTGGAGACATGCTCTGCTTTTCCTTCACCGCCATTGAGTGCTTTACTCTCTGGTGTCGTTTCAAAGCCTGTAGATAAGCGATAAAATAACCATACGACCAGATAAGCCCGTAATATGGCAATGCCGTAGGCACATTTATTGCTGTGTATTTTCCAAAGTCACTCGCAAAACTCATGGTGACAATTACCTGGCAGTAAACACACACTGTGCAATCATTCTTCGCCAAGAGAACACAGCGTGATTCACTATTATGAGTTCAGTAAACCAAAAAGATGACCCCAGGGCAATTTACACCTCTTTAAAAAGACAAACATCGAGTTCAAAATGAAGAGAGAGGGCAATAGAGCAGAGAGGGAGAGACAGGGGGACATTTAGTGGGAGAGAGAGAGCATATGCCCCTCTGCTAATCTACAGATTTCAGCTGTAAGATGATTACAGCTTTCAGAGCCTGTTTGAGAAAAAAAACGCAGTGGGCAAAATGGCTATAGTCCATCCTAAACGACTTAGTAACTGTGCTTTTAAAGAGAATTCTGCCCCCAGCAGAGTGAAACTCATTAATTAGACACTCAGCACAGCAGTGGGTTGTTCCGCAGCACAGGGTCAAACAGCAAAGGAATCTTTAAAAAGCTGTTTTTATTGTTTCTTGCCGTAATTGTGTTGCTTGCTGTTATTCAGCTGCTTTTCTAATGGACTGTGTAGATTGATTTGCATTTTCTAACAGTGGGATGTATAAAATAGTGCATTCAAATATGAAAATTCTGTCATTATTTACTCAGTCGTATGCTGTTTTTTTTTTTTATGCAGCTGTTTCCCAAATAACAGCATTTTGTTATGACCAAAAGCACCATAAATGCATTTGGAGAGAGTTGTGTCTTAAATCTAAAGTCTGTTTTGCACAAACTATATCTATATCTACTTCTGTAGACTGAATATACACATAGACTAATTCTATGAGTTTTTTTTCTTCTTTTTTGAGGTTGATCATGTTTTATTTATTTTATATGTTGTTTTCATAGACTGTAAAAAAATATGGAACATTTTTTTGCGTAAAGTAGGGACGAGCTGGCCGTTGCCATCTTGGCAGCGCGTCATCGTGCGTCACTCCCGGATAACAGAAAATGGGCAAAAAGGCGGGACGTGGGGGACGGATGACTAACAGACAGCAGATAAATGGCTATCCACCTGTCACTCGAAGTGGCCACGCCCTTAATTATGCAGAAATTTAATGCTTTATATAATGTAAACGAATGAGTTATAAAAAAATTCACCCCCCTCACAGTTGTCATGAAGGGCAAAATTATGGCTCGTTTCCACTGAGTGGTACGGTACAGTACGGTCGGTAAACCATGAATTCGGCGAGCGTTTCCACTGCCAACAGTACCCTTTTTGATAGGCGTGGTGTATGACGGAAAGCATCGGTTGATGTCATTCGTGCGCACGAAGAAGAACGATGGAGGCCTTACAGCAGATCTTGTTCTTGCTTCTCGGCATGTGGCTGTTTATAACAAGGAGGAGACAAGCTTTGTTTGATAAAAGGCTGCAGTCTGCAAGGAAAAACACAGCCGAAAAATACAGGGAAAGGGAAAGTTTGATCCCTCTGTCGCACGCGTAAGTGACGATTCTCTGTCAACCAGTCAGCGTTCTGGAGTGAGTCTAGCTCCACCCTTTAGCACTGTGCTAGGTACCCAAACGGAAGGGTACCAAAAAAAGTGGTACGGTACGGTTCGGCATTTTGCTACCAGTCACAACTTTTGACAGTGGAAACACAAATAAATGCGTACCGTACCGTACCGAACCGTACCGCTCAGTGGAAACGATCCATTAGCTGTATAGACCAAAACCACAATTTGTACCAGGCTGTAAACATGTTTTATTCTGCTGTAAAGATGGGCATTTTAACATGGGGCTCAATGAGATTCTGCTTCCTTCTGGAGCCTGTCGATGAATTGCAGTTTATGTCACTTCCGTATTGGCTTCAAGAGAAACTGGGTTTGCCGCTTGGTTGTTTTATGGAAAATAGCTACATGAAATTCATTAATATCACCTTTTTTTTGTTCGACAGAAAAATGTAACGGCATACAGGTGAAACGACTATTAAAATGAGTAAATAATGACAGACATGTCATTTTTGGGTGAACTGTCCCACTAAAGGCCCCGATATACTTCAAGCGAAATCGAAGAACAAACTGACATGACGTAATTTTAAACAAAATCAGGCCTAAATGAAGTTCGTTTTGGGAGTTTGAATCAGCTTTCCAAAGCGATCTTTCCGGAAAAGTTTGCTCCGGCTGCTAAAACACCTTTGTACTACCATTGGTTCATGGCTATTATGTAATAGGTAGGTGTGTGTGACTGCACATAGGCTCAGCCTTCTTTCACGTGAAAATCTTTTCTGGTTAATTTGGCCTGTTCAGTCGGTCGAGGTTAGACAGTGAAGTTGTACTTCTGATGAAACAAGACACTGATGCTGTTTTCATGTATAATACGGGAAAGCTGCTTGATTTTAAGCTATCTATTATATAAAGTGATTTATAAATAAATGCCGTGTCTTCACTAGAGTGTCGTGGAGCTCGTGCAAACATCCACATTTTCTTATGCTTTATTAAGGGTGCTTTCACACTAGCTGTTTTGGTGCGCACCTGGGTTCGATTGACGTCAGAGTTCGGTACGTTTGGATGATGTGAACGCAGTCTTCCGAACTCGGGTGCGCACCCGCGAACCGTACCAGAGTCTGCTTAAAAAGGGTGGTCTGGGGTACAGTTCAATTGAACTCGGGTACGGTTCGGTGCTGATGTGAATGCAATTGTACTAAATCGCGGAAGTGAACCGCTATTAATGACGTATGATTTGATAAAAATGTGTGTTTGTGTGTGTTTTACTCATTTTCCTGGCGAGCGTGACTGATGTACTGCAAGCAGAGAGCTGTAGATCTAATTTCTGCTCGCCTTCAGCGTTCTTTAGAGCATTTGCAGTACATTCTCGGCAGATAGACGTAAGTGCCATTACGTACTGAAGCTTTGGAAACAAAACCAACGGTTAAAAAACTAAAATATAAAAGTGAGGTGAGCAATTACATTTTCCCGCCTTCACGCTCGCTGTCGTTACTAAGCAACCGGGTAAACAGCTGCTGCTTTGATGACGCAGACGCACCCTGGTTCGGACCCAAATAATATAATATGAACACAGTCCAGCGGGGGCAGGGGGAGGGGGAAACAATCGAACTCGGGTTCGGTCCAGGCATTCGAGCCAAGTGTGAAAGCACCCTAAAATGCTTGCTGTTTTCTCAATTTTCCTGTGTATATATTTTGTTATTGAGAAGAAAGCATGCAGTACAAATTTACATATTCATCTAAACTTCATTCTCAGCAGTACTGGCGGCGACGAATGTTCGATAACAGTATATTGCTGGTCACATATTTCGAACTTCCTTTTACCCCTTAACGAAGAACGGAAAAGAACTTCGCCTGGAGTATATCGGGGCCTTCAGAAGAGACTCATTTATTCATGTGTAAAGGCCTAAAAACTGAGCTTGTACCCTGAACTTTAATATGATATTGGTCACTATACAGATTTTTTCACCCACTTTATCTTATTCACATCACAAGTCTGATCAATTCTCCTCAACAGGCTGTATGATTTGCGGTATAATTAATGTCCGTTGCATATATTTTTGAAATATATTTAGGGTTAGAAGTTTGTTCAAATAGACATCAACACGCACTGGAAGATTTTCAATGTAGTCGCACGATTCCCTCAGTGTTCATTAAGAATGCGTGGGTCGTCACTGCTGCATTCTGGGTCTCTCAACTAAGCATCAAGCGATGTGTCTTGCACATGCGGGTCGTGGTGTGGTTGTCAAGGCAGCGTGCATCATGTTTGTGTAAGTGGCGGGGGGGCACGACTGACTCTCGTCCTTGCCGCCTTATTACAACCCTGCGTTCATCGCCGCAGACAGAGATTGATAGTGACAGTGGCGTTGCTGCACGAGGCTGCGTGCACAAGGGCACATGCACACTCTTCCTCTCTTTTCCTCCCCGTTCTTCCTCAGTCTGTCTCCTTCTCTCTGTCTTTTTCTTTACCTCCCCCATCTTTTCTCCGCCTCTGGCTGTTTAGGCTGCGGACCCCATTGAGGATACAGGAAAAGCATTTGTTGACATTCAAATGCACCCGTGGGCCACGTCATATGAGCACACACTCCGTCACTGACACATGCTGCGCTCCGCAGCACATGAAGCCTTCTGGTGTTTCCTTGAACATGATATATGTCATTGCCAGAATGATAGTTCATATGTGGCTTGACACAGAGGCATTGTTTTGAAGACCCGTTTGTGTGAATAGAGACAGTGGAATGAATCACAAGGGTTTTAGATGAATAAGACTTTTCATGTAGTTTACTTTTCCCATCTGTCATTTCCTTTTTCCTGGAATTGTCTTAATGGTGATATGCAACCTGAAATCTGACTTCAGACTTTCAGATTTACTATTCAAAATGTACTAAATGGAATTTTACAAGGAAGAATACTTTGGCGCTGTTCTAAAACCTAGTAAGCTGCCTATGTAGACCAAAGAGAGTAAGGCAGCTCACTAACCGAAAGGAAACCGTATAAGATTATTAGCAGTTCTCATGTGAAGCAACAATAGAAACTAATGTTAGAATGCTGCTAAGATAATTCTGTGACTGTTTACTACAGTATGCGCGCCATTGTAAATCTGTTCAAAAATTAAAGCCATTGTGTCACTTCAGAAGACTTGGATTTGGATTAGACCACTTGATTGGTTATTTTTATGATGCCTTTATGACATTTTTTGGATCTTTTACGTTTTATTTGGATTTGAATTTAAATGGAGGGATAGAAAATCTCTCAGGTTTCATAGAAAATATCTTTATTTGTGTTTGGAAGTTAAACGAAACAACATGAGGGTAAAGGCGTGATGACAGAATTTACATTTTTGGGTGAATTTTAGCTTGTTAGTAAGTTGAGCCTTGGATAAAACAACTCTATATCGCAAATTTAGAGAATTTTTGAAGAATATTTGAAGGAATATTTTTTAAATGTTAAATAATGTTTTTACATGTAAATAAAACAAAAAATATTTTCTGTCATGACTCCTGGAGAGTTTAGCATGGTAATGGATATGATCAATTATGAGCCAATCAGAATCAATCCACCCTGCTGTGACAAGCTTGAGCATTTAAAGCGGCAGATAAGCACCAGCTTAGAATAAGCAGAAGCGATATCATCCGTAGGTGTGGAAGCTAATATAGTTATCTTTATAGCTATTGTTCTTGGTGTGAACAGGCCTTTACTCCAGTTTTCAGTGACTCACAATCCTTCAGGAATCATTCTAATATGCTGATTTAGTGTTTAAGAAACATTTCTTATTATACCTTTTATAACATTTTAAATGTCTTTATTGTCACCTTTGATTAATTTAATGCATCCTTGCTGGATAAAAAAAAACTTTTTAAAAAGTAAGCTTTTGATATTATCTTGGATTATCCCCTCGCCCCATCCCCACTTAGCTCATTGCAATGCATTCGGGGATTCTTTGGAGAGAATATATGTGATGCTGCTTCAGAATTTCGCCAAAATAAGGAGCACACCTATAAAGCCTCTGTAGGCAGCCTTGGAATTTTTTTTCGAAAAGGACAGTCTGCGTGAAAAGTTATATAATATTTGTTCGGTTAGTGAGTGATACGATTTACTTTGACGTTAGTATGAGTCTGGACATGCCTCTACTGTGCATTTAATGCCGTCTAGTTTCATTGCTGTCATGTCAGAAGGCTCTCTGTATTTGCCCTGACAGCAGTGCTGAAGACGTGCCCACGGGGCCAGGACAGGAGCCTGTTTCATAACACGGTTAATGAGTGAAATCAGCACATCTCATGATTGTTAATGTGTCCCTGCTGAGCTTGCGCAATCTGAACTGGATACCTGCGCCAGAGCTTCCTGCCTCTGCGTCTCGGTGCCAAGGTTGTTTTACAGGAAGCAGACTGTTTAATTCTATACTTGTCATTAGCGATTGCTCTGAAGAGGGAGTCGGTTTTGACTTTGCTGTAATTCGGTCAGCCTTATTGATGAGAGGAAGGCTATATTTTCTATTCGGTCTTTGAGCAGTATTTTTGCAGAGTCTTCATTTATGGTCGGAACATTTTTGATGGAGTGGACATGAGTCAGTGGTAGTTTATAGGACCTGCAGGGACACCGAATCTCTGAATAACGCTGAGCTCTTATCTAGTCACAGTAAGGAGCGTGAGATACCAAGATTATGTTATGTAACTGATTCGGAGATGTCTGTAAACTGTCAGATTGTTATTTTAGGGAGCATACACCAAACCGCCAAAAGTATTTGTACTCTTAAATCATGCTTAAATGATAGTATTCTTTCTAGTAATATAAAACAATATTATATATTAGTTGTATAAAATAGTTTTTATTTTGATGATGTAATATTCTGTATTTGTTAACATATTTTAATCAATATACTTAGTTTCACATTTTTACATTTTTAAAAGGGATTTTACCTATTTTTTCTTTTCTGCTTTTGTGCTGTATATATTTTGATGTTAGAAAATTATTTTTGTCTTCATAATTACGTCACATCATCTTTCATGTGGATAATTGCGTATATAGCTTACTTTAGCAACATTATTATGCGAACAACTTACCCATGAACTGTAGCAATCGTTACCTGAGAAACGTATTTAGTTCCTGGTGACTCTTGCTAGAGGGGATCGATGTTCTAGTTGCAGGGTGGACAGTATCCAGGTCCCTTTGAATATCAACCCGCTTCAGGTTTCATGGGGAAATGATTAACACTATAGCGAGACGTACCAGAGTGGTGTGGAACAATGCCTCAGTGTTTGGCTAGCCCACTTCCACATCTTGCAGTAATTGAAATCATTCCTGGGCCTCCATCCTACCAAAGCTTATTTCCCTGTGCTGCTCGGGGACTTGTACACCCGTGGAAGGTGGGAGGGGTGTTGAGTTGTTTTTGTAGAGTGTTACTTTATGTATGAATCGAATGTGGGGTCAACTGGAAAAGCTAATGAGCTTTTTATTGATTCCAGCAGTCAACCTGCCTGGGTGGCTGTGTTCAAATCAAGAACTGCAAAAGTTGGCACTGAAAATGCTTCGTCCACACCCGTACGGTAATATTTTCAATGTTTCCAGACATCACAAGACTAAGATTACATAACTTATGTAACCAATGTGTGCACAGAGATCAAAGTCCTTGCAGAGTTTTCCACCTCTGTAGTCCATTCGGTCAATGCATGCTAATGTTTGTCTTGTCGTTTTTTTCTTAATTTTTTCCCCCTTTTGTGAGTAATGGCTATATTGTAGATTCTGTAGAAACTCTTATGAGATGCAGAATGTAGGTTCCAGTATCTAGCAACAACTGTTTTAGTCACTTTTTATTTCATTTTTGGGACTTTTTGCCTTTTATTTTGTTAGGAAAGTTGAGTGTAGACAGGAAAGTAAGGCCAAGAGAGGGGAAATGAGATCAGGACACTAACCTCCCATGAGCCAGTGGCTCTTATATGTCCTGAGCCACATCTGTGACTGTTTTTTTTGTGTGTCACATTTATTGATATTTATAGTTGAGAGAGAACAGGAAATTATGGATAAAAGTTGGGGCCGGATTAAATTTCACATTGCCCATATGAGCAGAGCACCTTAACTGCTTCCCACTAATCCATGACGGTTTTGACCTGTCGGATAGATTTCACAGGAAATTGCGCACATACGTCACTCACCCGTGCTTGTCTCGTCATATCCATAATTGAGAAAAGTTGCAGTTACTTCGACACGTGTATGGTGTGAGAGTGGCATAGTTGGTTGTCACAATGAGTGAGAAAGGTTGACATTGAGCATACTAAACTTCGAACCTCCGGGAATCACCTGTTTAAAATAATTTTTTTTTGAAAAGTTATCTGCTGGCAAAAAGAGAATGTTACAGAGCTCGTAATATAACGAGAGTCAACAAACGAGAGTCAATCTCCTTACATTAGCCCGATTCACAACGGTAAACTTGTAATAATGTGTTATAATTTGAGTGGTACTGATGGATTTCTGAGCAAGTCTTTGCATCATTATGTCACGTCTGTATACATAAAGAAGGAGTCCGGCTAGTAGTAGTATCGCATGTGAGGATGCTGCAGGTGGCGGATCATTTTAGCCTATAGTTTAATTATTCGTAGCTGGAGTAATTAAACGTATCATTTTGATGGCGGATTGTGATCCAGAAAGGTCCAAACGACAATCATCATAGACAACTGGAGATTCACCCGTAGTCAAAAGCAAAAGAGTGGACTGTACGGAAACTGAAATCTACACGTAACGCTAATACACACTAAATACACGTAGTCACGTAATGCTGATGTTGTTAACATTAACAATTTGAGAACAAAGTATAACAGGTATAATAATTTGCATGGTTTGATGTGATGTGAGCTCAGCGATCGTTAGATTTAATCAAAGTTGGTAGTGGGATTTATTGTAATGTTTTTTTTCTCAGTTGGTCAGAACAAAAGTGGCAGATATGTTACTTACTTGTTCAGATGACATTTTGCAGGGAAAATTCTTACTTTGGTTAGAGGTCGACCGATAGTGGATTTTACCGATACCGAGAACTAGGTTGGACCGCACTTGCCGATAACCGATTAATCGACTGATAGTTTTTAAAATGGATACTGGATTAAAAAAATAAATAAACCAGTGCTGAACTTTATAAAAAAATATATTAAAAAAAACAGTACTGATCCATGAAAATGTGCTAAATTAAATTAAAATGAGAAGTTCTGACAGAACAAATTATTCAGAATTTTTTTTTAACATTAAAATATTACAGGTCAAATTAATTTCTTTACCTATAACCTAGAAACATTCATGTACATTTCATAGGTAAAACTATATAAGTCCCTATGCAACAAGGATGTATTCGCTTACATGAACTATATGCATACATTTTTACAGCATGTAAAAATGTGAGCAATACAATTATACCTTGATCAATACAATTATACCTTGATCATTCATGTTAGATCATAGTGCATTAATCAAGGTTAACAGATACAAATTCAAACTCATTAACCTGCATTAACCTGTTAATGCAGCATCTAGTCAAGAAATTAATTACTTTATAATTGTTTGGCAACAAGTACTGTAGTGTTCTGTATTCATACCGTTTCGCTGTCGTGTTTTAAACGCGCATCTGATGTGTCAGCGCTGCAGCATGTGCTTTCCGTGCAGCGAGCAGCCTCACGTGTGAATGTAAACATGATCGTTTTTATTTCGCCTCTAGAGGCCGCTCTCGTGCTATATACTGCCAGCAGACCCTTCTCAGAGCTCTCGTACTGTGTAATGACAGCGCATCCGTCTCAGACGCTCCAGCAACGGACGCAACTCGGAAAAACTATCAGTGTAGATTTTTGCAGATAACCGATTGTTCCACCAATCAGCTATCGGTGCCGATTAATCTGCAAAACCGATGAATCTGTCAACCTCTAATTTTGGTCACACTCCAAGACAGAATCTGTGATTCTGAAGTACAGTATCCACACGGTGTGGTGAATGAATGACAGCCACACATACTGCTCAAAACATTAGATTCAGCCTTGCTGATGCACAACCCATGTAAAGACGATAATTCCGCAAATAACTGCAATTACTAGTTTCAAACAGAGATGGAGACAAAGAGGCAAAACTTACGGACTGCAGCTTTAAATTATGAAAATGTGTTTTAGTTTTGTTTTTTCCCAGTTATGTTGGGTTTCAGACTTGACAAGTTGAACCTTGACATGCACCAAACAAGCGGGCAGAGACCCATCTTGTCAGGGGGTTGTTTTGACTCCTTTACACATTTTTGTTCAGCTGCTAAAATACCACCATATGTACCAACATACAAGGAGCACATTTAGCCCAGCCCACAGCATTGTTTTGGATGTTCAGTAATGTCTCAGATATATGTCATAAAAGATGTCCAACCAGATTGTGACCTTATCCTTATTCCTTTTGTTTTGTAACTTTAGGTTTTGTTTTTTTGGTCCAGATCAAACGAACCAAGAGAGCCGAACTGCAAGTGTAAACACACCCTTATTTTGAGTTAGCGAAAAAAAATAAAAAATTTACTTTTCGCTAATAACACTAACCACACCTCAACCAGACAGACTCGACAGAAGGAGTAAAAACATAGCTCTGCAAGTGGGTCACTACTAAGACATGATCAAATAAGACAGGGAGACTTTCTCTGAGGCAATTCCACATCACAGCGTCTCTCCAATTAAGTCAAGCGCACCCTGAGATGTTGCCAGCACGATAGCAGATAGATCTGGCATTACCGCGAACACGTGTTTCACTCAGTTTCTGTAAAGACACAGTAGGACAGCTTGTTAGAGTTGTATGTTAAGTTGTGTGCTCTGTTTGAGAGCCTGCAGCGCTTGTGCGGATGGAGGCGAGTGTTGTGCGGCTGAGAATGTCTAATTTAGCCGAGATCACTAGGGGTGGGCGATGCTCTCACAAACGTCCCTGTGTCACTAACTTTGCCGGGTTTATCTGGTGTTGCCCATTAAATGATAACCTGGAGGTGTGTATTTTTATCCTTTTTGAATGTGACCACATGTGTTTAAAGGCCCACTGAAGTGCCTTGAAACTTGCAGCGTTATTCAATGTGTTGACGTAATTTCCACTCATACAGGAAGACAGGGCGGGACATATCGAACAGCTCCTTCCCTTTTTTTAAATAGCCAGTAGTGTTTAGCTCGGCCAGTGCCATTGAGATCAGTAAAGCCGAAATTTCCTCCTAACCGTTTCTCCTCCTAATCTCGCCCATTATAGCTTTAAAATATAGCATTCTGTGCAGAATTCAAATGGGTCAGATATGTTTACTGCTATGCGCTAACTCGCGCATATGATCCGCTCTGTGCTATCATGTCTCTGGACCGGAGCAGACTGTGTGTTAAAGGAACACGGCGACTTTTTGGGACTTTAGCTTAGTCACCGTATCCCCCAGAGTTAGATAAGTCCATACATACCATTCTCTTCTCTGTGCATGCCATAACTCTGTCTGACGCACCCACCGCTAGCCTAGCTTAGCACAAAGACTGGAGGTAAACGGCTCCATCTAGCCTACTGCTCAATAAGTGACAAAATAACGCCAACATTTTCCTATTTACATGTTGTGATGTGTATAGTTACATTGTGTACTAAGACCGACGGAAAATTAAAAGTTGCGATTTTCTAGACCGATATGGCTAGGAACAATACTCTCATTCCATGTTGGCGTTTACCTCCACTTCAGTCTTTGTGCTAAGCTAGGCTAGCGGTGGGTGCGTCAGACAGAGTTATGGCACGCACGGAGATGAGAATGGTGTATGGACTTTTCTAACTCTGGGGTATACGGTGAATAAGCCAAAGCCCCAAAAAGTCAGCATGTTCTTTTAACGTGAAACCAGACTTCATTTGCCCCAATGGAAAGCACTTTTAAAAAAAAATAATATTTACATAGTGCACTATGTGCTATTCACCATGTAGAAAATAGTAACTGTGTGAACAAGTAACCGATTTTAGCCTCAGCTTCAGCGTCTATTTATAATGTAGGAGGCGGGACGCATTTGATTGGACAGAAAATCTGATGAGAAGGTGAAGTGCAGAGTGATGTCATCAAAATCATTGATCCATATTGGTGGAAGATTTGAATATATTCTAAATGAGAATATTGTCATTATTTTGGAGCACACTAGCTCATAGATAACAGTAAGGCTAACATATTTATAGTAAAAGCAAAAAAAATTCAATTTGATTTCATGGGGACTTTAAGTTTCTTTTATAATCCTTCAATGTCAACAATTGAACATACTTGTACAATTTACCATTAATCCTCTACCCCAATAATGGCTGCATAGTCTGGGCGTATACCTCATATCCCAACAAAACATTATGGAGGGGTGTAGAAAACCATTTTTCTCGCATGTTCAAAGAGTTCCTGCTGCATTTCAGCCCCTGCAGAGATAAAAGACACTCCGGCTGTGAATGGAGCGGGAGGGAGTGTAGCGTTCCGCTTCGTCTTTCTCTGGTCACGCCAGAGGAGGGTCGAGGCGGGGGTTATGTACGTGGCAGAACCGGTCAGGCTTTGTAGACAGCCTCCCTAATCAGCTTGGCTGTGCATCAGGTGATCAGATGTACTTTAGTTAGATTAAAGGGTCACAAGGATTGGCAAAGAGGATTAACGAAGAAGGACCTCTGCCTAGCGCTGCGTTTATGGTGGGCCCACAATCGTGTGTCCATCCCATCTGAGCTATTTAAGTTAAATTACCTTTCAAATCGCCATCTCCATGCATGTATTGTTGTCAGAAATAAGAGATGAATGGAAAACAAACAGCGATTCGTTCTGGGCTCATTAAGGGTTCATCAGAGACTGTAAACAAGTCAGAGGCTGCAGTGACACCTGCTGGAGATCATCAACTTCACTGTGATGAATGATTGATTGGAGTATGAGGATTGGCCATGTTTTATTAGTTTTGGGTTCAAAGGGCACAGGAGATGAACCTTTGCATCTCATTTCAAAGGGCCGGGCGGCCCATCCTTGACTGATGCTGTTAAAATCTTTCTGATGTTTCAAGGGTATCAGTGTGATTCTGTGGGCAGCAACATAAAAGAAGTATATTATGCTCACCAAGGCTGGATTCATTTGACTTATTTGACTGTGAGATATTATTACAATTTAATAATAACAATGTTCAAATGTAATTTATTCCTGTGATGGCAAAAAATAATTTTCAGCATCATTACAGTCTTCAGTGTCACATGAACTTTCAGAAATCATTCTAATATGCCGATTAAAACAGAGTGCTGCTTAATATTTTTGTTGAAAATGTGATGCATTTTTTCAGGAAGGTCAAAAGAAGAGCATTTATTTAACATAAAAGCATTTAAAAATGTAAGTCTTAACTGTCACTTTTGATTAATTTAATTAATCTTTGCTGAATAATAAAAGAAGCAACGATCTTAATGACCCCAAACATTTGAATGGTAGTGTATAAAAATATGCATTTAACAAACATACAATATTAAGTGACTTTAAACATTTCATTATCGCTGTAAATGATCATTTTATTGTTATGCAATGTAAATTGGCAATTTATAATGTTATTTTAGGCCAGGCATTTTTATGCAGTTTTGAACAGCGGCTCTCTATTCCGTCTTCAAGGGGTACTTGGTCTTTCAGAGAGAAAGGACGCAAGAAATCCTGATGATGACTCATTCTACTGTCATTAAAGTCCCCTGTTGCCTTTATCTGTTCATTCACACAATCCTCACTCAGTTCCTGTTTGACACACACTTTCTCTCTCTCGCTCTGTGTGTGTGTGTGTGTGTGTTTGTGTACGTGAGTGTGTACATGCTCTCAAACAGCTAATCTCTTCTTCAGTCTTCGCTCCTGAATGGTGCAAATGCATGGCACCCAAATCACCCTCTGATGTCTGTCTTCTGGAATTTGTATTGTTGGAACTGCATTGTTGTTGACATCATATTATGTAATTCAATTACACAGAAAGCATGACATTTCCTTATGTATTAAAGAGGCCATATTATGCCCATTATTTTGTTTTTGGACTCTACTAGAATAGGTTTTCATGCTTGAATGTTTAAAAGCACATCATTCACATATTTTACATTGTTGCAGCACCTCTCTTCCCAGTCTGTCTGTAACACTCTGTTCAGTTCGGCTCTCTATGAAGCTCCTCCTTCCAAAAAGTGCAATGTGCTCTTATTGGTTGGCAGGAGCAGTGTGTTGAGATTGGTTAATCGCTTGGAATTACTTCCAATACATTGGTTAATGGCAGGAATTACTTAAAGTGCCCCTATTATGCTATTTTAAAGTTTCCTAATTTTGTTTTGGATGTCTCCAACAATAGGTTTACATGCATCAAAGCCGGTCAAAAAACAATAGAATTTTCTCATAATATACATTGCACATCACCACAGTGTTCAATGATTCTCAAACAACTGGATGAATCAGTCTCTCTAAATCCCTCCTTTCCGTGAGCCTACTCTGCTCTGATTGGTTAGATGGTCCAGTCTGTTGGTTTACCGCGTACAGGGTGTATTTTCGAAACTAAAGCCCATTTCCATGACTGAACTCCAGCTCCGTCCGGATGCTTCCTGTTCCTAAAGCTCAGTGATTGTACACACAGTAAAGACAGTAATGATGACATTGATTTGACATAAATCCCAGCGTGATTCCGAATCGACGATGAAACAATGGATTAACTAATTTTTCAACTCGAACCTTGAGCAGGACGTTTCTCAGTGATTCTACTCGGTTTGAGTTACATTATGAGATGTTTCAACTGCAATTCCTCACCATCAGCATTAGCAAGTGTGCTTCCATCAACAAACCTGTGTGTGTGTGCATGTCTAATGTATTGCGGTGCACATGTGGGAACTGTAATAACAGTGCATGCGTTAGCCCCGCTGATGTAAATATTAACGTTTGCAAAACAAATCTTGCTCCATCCTTTATCTTTTCTCAAAGTAGTAAGAATTACAGACAATCTGCATTAATAGACACAGTTTTTGGTAATACTGCAGCCCACAGCTGATTTACAGTAGTATTTCAATAAGACAGTAATAACGTGAGTTAGACAGATACCTATACAATATGAAACACAATAAACGCATTGTAGAGCACAGTGTCTTTTCGACATGATGCGATCCAGTATCCGCTGCAGTGTTTGAGGTGGTTCGAGGTTTCCCTGGGTTCTGCGCGTTGTGTGTACAAAATAAGTGGTCAATATGCTAATGTTTGACGTTGTGACGTCATAACAAAACGGCTTGCGACTCGTTTGAAAAACTATCCGTTTAATTGACTCATGAGTCAACTCTTACTTTTGAGAGACATTAACTTTATATACGCTGCACTTTCAGATTTAAAAGAAATTTACAGAATGTTTTTATTCATTTAGAACTGTTACACACTACATGAAAGGTCATTTTCAAAAATCCATAATAGCTCTTAAATGAGGAATGTAGTGATGAGTACGTTCTCAGAAGAAAACTCAAGACTTCAATCGAGGCATTTCAGGGAGTTCAGAAACAGTGCACACTGATATAGAGAATAACTCCCTTTGGAGTGGACTTGTGCTTTGTGACTTTGCAGACCTTTTTCATTCTTAACCAGCAACATTACACATTAAAGAAAGTTGAACATGTATAAAATAGACGAAGATTCTCTGGAAAACTTGATTCTGCATTCTGCGAGCAAATATATTTGTTTTATTGTTCCCAGTATTGTATTATTTAATTTATTGTTAAAGGTGTCATGAACTGGCTTTTTAAATTTTTTTATACTGTAGTCGGAGGTCAACTTATGACGTTTGCATATTTTTTTCATTCAGAAACATCATAATGAATAAGTAGTAGGCTATTTTCTACCCTGGTTTTGAGGCTCTCTGAAGAAACAGTCGGTTATGATGGGCGTGCCGCACTGAAGACTTGGAAGTAAACGCCCACGGCTAGGATTGGATAAGATTTGCATATTTAATGAGCTTCAGCTCCATCAGTACATGTGGGGATTGTTCTGAAAGCGTCTGGGGAAACGCTCACAGGACTCGCAAAATATCTTTATCAAACAAACACAATGATTCATCTCTCATCCACCCGCGATTGATTGGAATTTTGTCGCCTAGTCAGTGAATATAACCGCGGACCGTACACAAACACACACATGCGCGCACAAGAAAGGAATGTTATTTCACTATTTACGATAGCCCGTCGGCAGGCTGAAAAACACATAGCCCCCGGGACGTTGGGCTTTTAAAAAAGTCAAGTCCGAGCCCTGGCCCATAATGCTACAAGTCAGAGTATGATCACGAATGAAGCAAGCACGCGTAGGTATGTAATCAATAGATTTCAAACGATCTGTAACAATGCAATACTAACACATATAAAAAAACATGTTTTACTCACATAAGTGTGTGTTGCACCGTTCCTGTCGGATCCAATATAGAAGGCACACCATTGTGTTTTAATCTCAATATGTCTGCAAATCCAGTCTCGACCTGTATCTTGTTTACAATCGATTCCGTGGTGATATGAAGCGAACAAACGCACAATGTCTTACGCATGCGAGCTGGAACCGGCATGTTTATTGCTCGGTAGCGCGACCCGTTTAGCTCCACGAGTCGGTGGGCGGGCTTGAGGCGGTGTTTCTGCATTCTATGACGTCAGTGGTCGACATATTCTGAGATCTCTCGTTTGCTGGGCCTGGTGTCAATAAAAGCTTTTCTTTGACTAACAAGGACGTTTTCAGCTCTGAAACTTACAGGATATTCTTATATCACCATGAACTATATATATCAAATTCTCAAGGGAAAGTTGATTTCTCAATTCATCACCCCTTTAATATCACATAAACATTTAATTTAATTTCATACAAAACCTTTCTGCTTTGTGTCAGGGTCCTGATCACCCTGTCTGGGGTTATTTTGCAATATTGGCCACATGACTGTGTGTTTATACATGATTGGATTCAGATATTTTAATGTTTAGATAACTAAGCACCTCTTGGTCTCTTCCAGGAGGGTTTAGAGAATGAAAGGGATATTTAAGGATTGCCTAAGTAAAATTACAAACACTCTTTTGGCATCTCCGCAAGCCAACAAATCCTCCATCACCAAAAGGTCATGAAAGGTATGCTGGGAATGCAGCATAAACACAAGACCAGACACTTCAAGATCCCCCCTCTGCCACTATGCCAAAACCTTTTTTTTTTTCCCTGATTCATTGGCTTGTACTTTACAGACATGAAATCAGTGTGTTTACCAGTGCCACGTTCTCTGACGTCTGATTATGTTTGAGACAAACGTCAGACGGCTTAAATGAAAGCAGCTTGTGTGCGTCAAAGGCAATGTAGATTTCCAGATTTGAGATTTCTTTGTTGTCTAAATGAGCTCTTTAAAGTATAAGCCTTTATGTGTCGTGATCATGTTGGATGTGAACTGTGCTAAACGTTCGTCTTTCAGCATCTTTCTTTTGCTTTGACAGATGTCTTCTATTTAACTTTTGTAGCTGCAGTGCATTCTGGGATATGGTATTGTATGTCAGTGCCTAATAGAAAGCAGCACCATTTCAAAATGACTCAGATTCCAGGATGACCAAATCACTTTTAGGGAGTTTTCAGAGTGAACCGGTTTTCATAACATAAGAAATTATGTTTAGAGAAACTTGAGGAATGAGGAGGGTAAAAAAATATCTCACAAGCTGCATGTAGATGAAAAATCAGGGGCCACACAGAACTGCAGATCATCTTGATTCCATTAAATGTTCTGATCACAATGGACTGAATTGCAAATTAGGGGAATGCTTTTATGTGTGTGTGTGTGTGTGTGTGTGTGTGTGTGTGGGCATGTTTTCGTGAAATATCAGGACACAAATGTGTATAATGACATGGGTATGACAAAGGTATTACAAAAAGAGGGTGAAATATGAGGACGTTCCCCATGTCCTCACTTTTCAAAATGCTTATAAATCACACAGAATGAGGTTTTTTTCACAGAAAGTGAACTGCACAGTCTCCTGTGAGGGCTAGGTTTAGGGGCAGGGGCAGTGTAAGGGGATATAAAATACGGTTTGTACGGTATAAAAACCATTACGCCTATGGAATGTCCTCACATTTCACAAAAACAAACATATGTGTGTGTGTGTGTGTGTGTGTGTGTGTGTGTGTGTGTGTGTGTGTGTGTGTGTGTGTGTGTGTGTGTGTGTGTGTGTGTGTGTGTGTGTGTGTGTGTGTGTGTGTGTGTGTGTGTGTGTGTGTGTGTGTGTGTGTGTGTGTAATATTCTACTGTTCAAAAGCTTGGGATGTTTTTATTTGTTTGGAATTTCAAGGACATTTATACTTTTATTCTGAAAGGATCCATTAAATTGATCAAAAGTGACAGTAAAGACTTTTAGAATTAAAAAAAATATATATATTTCAAATAAATGCTGTTCTTTTGAACTTTCTGTTCATCAAATAATTCTGAAAAGAATGTAGCACACGACTGAAGTTTTTTCAACATTAACATTAATAAGACATGTTTGTTGAGCATTTAAAGATATTTTAAATTGTAATAAAATAATATTTCACCATATTACTGTTTATACTGTATTTTGATTTTTTTTTATAAAATTGAAAAATAAATTAAATGCAGCCTTGATGAGTATCAGAGACGTCTTTTACAAAAAAAAAATCTTACTGACATCAAAAGTTTGAATTGTAGTGTATGTGATGTATGTTCAAACTGCCAGTTTCCAAACGTTCTAATCCATATTTCTGTTCTTTCCCTCTTTTTTCTTTGTACAGATCCATCTTCAAATTACATCCGCCAACTGGAGACTAAAGTCCGCATTTTAGAGGATGACAACAAGCAATTGTTATCCCAGGTAAGAGTCTAATCTGCCGTGTTTACTGTTTTGCAACCATATACGATATTAGTCTTCTATGGGTTTGACATGCAGTGCACCAATGTAATAGTGTGCTTAAGTGTTTTAATCAAGTGCTGATGTTTAAAAGCATGTCGCCCCAGTTTAGCTTACACAGCACATGATCAGCAATATAATGAAAATTAAAAATGAGTGTGGTTATGTGGGCAGGGGGCGCATGCTGTGGTCAGTTGGGACCCCTTTTTTCAGCCTTTCCTGCGCAGTGGCGTTCGCACTTTTTGTGTGTTTGTGTTGTAGATTGTAATATTGTAAGACAAGTGGTAGGGAGTAAGGATGGCATCAAATATTTTACCAATTTAGTCACATGACTTTCACAGCTTAGGTGATCAGCTCACAAACTTGGCTAAGTGCCCATTAGCAAAGATGTCAGATTTTAAATTGCATCCTGTTCCTTTAATGCATGTCATTGCACCAAGACTTTGATGCTGAAATGAGACTCTGATTTAGTTTATGACACCGTAAGAGCTTTGAACAAAAGGCCCTGGAGCTCCGACAGTTATATGAGACAAAGATACAGATCTGTCACTAACAATTTTCTTTTTCAGATGGTCTTCATCTCCTATTTTCCGAGCCCAGATTTATAGGCAGAGATAGCACATCCATCTCAATATATTTAGACGGCACAGGCGACTAGTTGCTGTCAGTTTAATTGCATACGCTCATCTCTGATATTCTAATGATACTTCTTCATATTTTTCTTTCTCTGATGATGGATAGGGCCACGTTTTCGTTTTATTGCCTCCATAGATAACTCAATTCTTTGAGGAAAGATATCTCAGAATTTGCAAGTATTGTGTGTTTTGCTCTGGGTATTATATTGTGCCTGATAACCTTCAAGAATGGCTGATCAAGGCATTCTTGCTGTTGCTATAAAAAAAATTGAGCGTTTTATTGAATGGTTTTTAGCTGACAGGACTTTTAGAACAATCATTCAGCTATAACCAGAAATTAAGCTGCATTTGGCTGCGTAATGTAGATCTTAAGAGGAGAAGAATGTTGATACCTGCAGGGTCATCAGTTCCTGCCAAAGATCTCATTCATGGGGTCAAACCTGTGTTCAATTATGCATGCTCTGAGAAGAAAGGCAATCGTTTCACTCCAGTCTTGTATTTTGATTGAGTCGTCTCATATCAAATGATTGAGAGATGCCTATTATTTAAAAAAAAAAGACAAATCATTCAGAATAACAGATAGATAGATAGATAGATAGATAGATAGATAGATAGATAGATAGATAGATAGATAGATAGATAGATAGATAGATAGATAGATAGATAGATAGATAGATAGATAGATAGATAGATAGATAGATAGATAGATAGATGATGGATGGATGGATGGATGGATGGATGGATGGATGGATGGATGGATGGATGGATGGATGGATGGATGGATGGATGGATGGATGGATGGATGGATGGATGGGTGGGTGGTATGGATGGATGGATGGATGGATGGATGGATGGATGGACTATATTGCCAAAAGTATGCATGCAGACGCTTCTACAAACATTTGTGAAAGAATGGGTCGCTCTCAGGACCTCAGTGAATTTAAGGGTGGTCGGTTGCCACCTGTGCAATAAGTCCATTCGTGAAATTTCCTACTACTAAATATTCCACGGTCAACTGTTAGTGGTATTATAACAAAGTGGAAGCAATTGGGAACAACAGCAACTTAGCCACGAAGTGGTAGGCCACGTAAAATCACAGAGCGGGGTCAGCGCATGCTGAGGAGCACAGTGCACAGAAGTCACCAACTTTTTGCTGAGTCAATAGTTACAGACGTCTAAACTTTGTGTGGCCTTCAGATTAGCTCAAGAACAGTGCGTAGAGAGCTTCATCGAATGGGTTTTCACGGCAGAGCAGCTGCATACAAGATGCAATGCAAAGTGTTGAATGCAGTGGTGTAAAGCACGCCACCACTGGACTCTAGAGCAGTGGAGACGTGTTCTATGGAGTGACGAATCACACTTCTCTGGTTTGGCGGTTGCCAGGAGAAGGTACTTGCCTGACTGTATTGTGCCAAGTGTAAAGTTTGGTGGAGGGGGGGGGGTATGGTGTGGAGTTGTTTTTCAGGGGTTGGGCTGGGCCTCTTAGTTCCAGTGAAAGGAACTCTTAATGCTTCAGCATACCAAGACATTTTAGACAAATGTTATGCTCCCAAAAAAGCAAGGTCCATAAAGACATGGATGAGCGAGTTTTGTGTGGAGGAACTTGACTGGCCTGCAACTCAACCTGATAGAACACCTTTAGGATTAATTAGAGCGGAGACTGCGAGCCAGGCCTTTTCATCCAACATCAGTGCCTGACCTCACAAATGTGCTTCTAGAAGAATGGTCAAAAATTCCCATACACACCTTGTGGAGAGCCTTCCCAGAAGAGTTGAAGCTGTTATAGCTGCAAAGGGTGGGCCAACTCCATATTAAACCCTACGGATTAAGAATGGGATGTCATTAAATTTTATGTGCATGTAAAGGCAGACGTCCCAACATTTTTGGCAATATAGTGTAGATAGACAGACAGAAAAAACAGATCATGTTTAAATTTTTAACAATGTTCTTTAAATAAATAGCTGCAGTCTCATGTTCTTTTAGCAGAACTTTTATTAGTACATGCTGGACAGTTACGCAACTTACACACGTAGACACACACAGAAAACTTTTGAAACAATCCACTTTTCCCTGAAAAAGGTTCACAACCTCGAATTAAGCTCCAGTAATCCCTTTGTGAGCTGTTTGCGCGCAACAGCCATTAACAGACGGGACAAGAAAGTTCAAAATGGGGATAATCACATACAGATGCTTTTACTGTAGAATATTCATTCATTCTCTGTTGCGCTGAGGGATTTAAAATTTTTGTCTGTTTTAGAATGGTATGCAAATAGGGAAGTCTGTGACCTTTTACAAGGTTTCTTTTGTTAAGAAGGTATCTCATGGCCTGTGACACTCAAATATGCAGCGGAAAGAGTTTTTGCGGACAGGTGCCTTTTGGCTAAATTTCTTAGGTCATTATTTATGAAGCGTGACTGACATTACCTCTCGGCTCCAGAACTTCTTGCTTTTTTGCCTTTTACCCTTTTCTCAGATCACCACTCAGGAAATGATCTAACGTGCCATCCGCTATCCATTTTTCATTCGCAAACATTTTTGCAGGGGTTTTGTTATCATCCTGAAGTCAAATCTGTTGAACACAGCACATTACGAATCGTAGCAGTTTTTTTTCCAGATTCATGCCATAATGATAGAGAAAGTTGTTGGAGTTGGAGTTGTTCCTGTGGTTTCTTTATGCTTGGACTGCTAGATCTTATCATTGTTTATCTGGTAAAGAACAATGAGATTTGCAATAGTCGCTTCTTGGTGTTGTGAGAAGAGGTCAGGAAAGGTTGAAAAACCCAGTTAACCATTAAACATTAATCAGGGATTTGATTTCAACACATTTTGTCCATTTTTCCACATCCAGAGATGACAAGTAAGCTCATGTCTTAAATGAACTTCTTGTAAGGCTTCTCATTGAGTTAATATTTTAGTGGTTGTATAATCAGTGCCTTTATTATTGATGATTTATGCATCATATACATTTTTGTTTGCTATGCAAGTACAAATGCAAAGTGTATTACCTTTTGGAAAATAAAGGATTGAGCTTTTCATTACATTATAGGTTTTATGACTGGACATTGATGGTGTTTTCTCATGTCTCTGTACCGTTCAAAATTTGGGGTCAGTGAGATAAAAAAAAATATTTATATTTTAATAGTTGTATTTAACAAGGATGCATTAAATTGATCACAAGTGACAGTAAAGAATTGCATAATGTTACTAAATATTTATATTTCGAATGCATGTTGTTCTTTTTAATTTTCTATTTATCAATGAATCTTTTTTTAATGGTAATATATTGACCTTCTACTGTAAAATGTCTTTCATAACAATATTGTTCGTTGTATCTCTTTTTGGTTGGTTCTGATTTAAAACTGAAACAGTTTAATGCAGTTTAATGCAGATTTAATTTGGCTGTTAATACCTCTGTTTATCACATAACACATTTATGCTTCTCTCCTCAGCAGGGGAACGTGGGCGATATGAAGACACTCCGGAAAGGACTGTCCCTGTATCACTCAGAGTCCCAGCTCTCCTCGCTATCCCAGTTTCAGGACACCTTACAGAATGTACGTATTTTACTGATGCAATTTAACGTGACCCCATTATTTTGCATCAGAGCCAAAAACCTACATCACAGTTGAGCTTAAAAAGATTTGTCATGTTGAGCTGATTTGGAAGAGATTTGACAGCAATTAGCTGTTGCTATTCCAGCTGGATCCAGGATTCTGCATCGCTCTTTGTACAAGCAGATGAAAATTGACCCGTGCCAAGGAGCTTAAAACATCAGGAGCTTAAAACCTAAATGGCAGCGTAAAATCCCAAACAAGACTGTGTCTCATGTATTTATTTATTTATTTATTTGAAAGAATAAGTGCCACTTGTTCGGTGGTTGGATAACTTTTTCAGGAAGTGGATGACTCAACATTGTTCAACAAAAATTGTGGACCACCTAGATACCGCAAAATAAGTATTTACAGTTTTAAGTTGTGTACAATTTTTATACAAGTTATGCTCACTATCTACAACTCACTATCTTGAAATAGTCTGACAATTCAGAATGTTGCCAGACTGTTTATATTTTATTGAAACGAACCAGACTGTTTGCTAATAAACTAACTGAACCAACTGTTGCATAACTGTCAGTTGCGTAATTGAAATGAGACAACAGAAAAACTCACGAATGAATGTTAGCAGAATCTGTTAATTAAAGGAGTAGTTTACTTTAAAATGAGTATTACCCCATGATTTACTCACCCTCAAGCCATCCAAGGTGTATATGACTTTCTTCATTCTAATGAATACAATCTGAGTTATATTAATAAATATCCTGACGCTTCCAAGCTTTATCTATAATATCTAGCTCCCGCCAGACCGCCATCCGTATTCAACTTACGCAAAAAGTGTAAAGCCTCTCGCAGTTCTATACTGTCATACTGGGCCAGTTACGCTTTTTTCGTGAGTTGAATACAGAAGGCAGTCTGGCAGAAGCTAGATATTTTACTTTATAAAGTTTTAAATGTAGATATTTTTTTTGTACAAAAACTCGACCGATTTTTACAAAACTCACCCTTATAAACCCCCCTGAGCCATGTGGAGTAAGTTTATGATGGAGGGATCGGATGCTCTTTTCTGAGTTTCAAACTCAACGGACCCCATCACTGCCATTATAAAGCTTGGAAGTGTCAGGATATTTATTAATATAACTCTGATTGTGTTCATCAGTAAGAAGAAAGTCATATACACCGGATGGCTTGAGGGTGAGTAAATCATGGGGTAATTTTGAAGTGAACTACTCCTTTAATATGAGTTAATTTATCATTCAAATACATTTATTACATTTACATTTATGCATTTGGCAGACGCTTTTATCCAAAGCAACTTACAGTGCCCTTATTACAGGGACAATCACCTTGGAGCAACATGGAATAAAGTGCCTTGCTCAAGGACACACTGGTCATCTGACCAACCCAAAAACCCTTCCACGCCATCTTTATAGTCAACAATGCTACAATCTCTTGTTTATAGATTCACAATTACAGTATTTTCCAAAAATTTCATTACAAATTAATTTGATTGCTGACTAACACAATCATTTGTATTAAGAGCGAACAAAAATGGCAAGCTTGCTCAACCTTGCGAAGCCCCTGTACTACTTACTTCAACATCAGACAATATAGAATGAAATTTCACTTGTGTCCTGTTTGTTAAAAACAATCAAGAAAGGATTGACTCTTAAATGAACTAATATCTCCAGCAGGATATGTGGGTGAATTGTATTAAACGCAGAACTAAAATCAATAAAAAGCAGCCTAGCATATTCATCCGGACTTTCCAGATGCTGCAGAGTGGAAGTGTGGAAATAGCATCATTAGTACCACGGTTAATCTTCTATGCAAATTGGTATTGATCTAAGGATGGCTCCACTGCCCTATGCGTCTCTTCTATTATAATCTTCTCCAATGATTTCATGACATTGGATGTTAAGGCAACTGGCCTGTTGTCAATGTTGTTACTGATGACAAGAACGTTTTAGAGTTAAAAAAAAAAACAGTTTGCAGTTTAGTATGTAGGTAAGAAGACTTTGCTTTGCTCATGGGTCATTTCTTGTGGCCTTGCAGGGGGTTTGTTGTTCTCTTCTGGAGTCTCAGTGCTGATCCGTTCCTTAATTAGAGATCCTTTCTAACCTAAAAATGACCTTAGAGGAATACTTTAACCAGCCATGGTTCAATTTATCTAATGCGTCTGATTTTTATGTTTGTTTGTTTTTAAATATATATCAGAAACTGTTCTCAGGTTTGCCAAGATACCAAAGTTTGTCTTTATGGCCTTGTTTACACCTGGTATTAAGATGCGGTTTTGGTTGACGCTTAGGAGACGCTTCAGAGACAAACCCCACAATGCTGTAGGGGTGGAACGGAATGCTGTTAAATATTTTTTATCCTAAAATTAGCTTCTAATGTTTTGTCCACTGGAAATTTGTGAAAAATTCAGTCCTGAAAGGGTTAGTTCAGCCAAAAATTAAAATTCTGTCATTAATTACTTACCCTCATGTCGTTCGACACCCGTAAGACCTCCGTTCATCTTCGGAACACAAATGAAGATATTTTAGTTGAAATCCGATGGCTCAGAAAGGCCTCCATTGGCACAATGCACTTTACACTCTCAAGACCCATAAAAGGTACTAAAGACGTCGTTACAAAGTCCATCTCACTACAGTGGTTCTACAATAACTTTATGAAGCGACAAGAATAGTTTTTGTGCGCAAAAAAACCCCTAAATAACGACTTATATAGTGATGACTGATTTCAAAACAATGCATCATGAAGCTTCGAAGCGTTATGAATCAGTGAGTCGATTCAGCGGTTTTTGTAGAACCACTGTAGTGAGATGGACCTTTCTGAGCCATCGGATTTCAACTAAAATATCTTCATTTGTGTTCCGAAGATGAACGGAGGTCTTACGGGTGTCGAACGACATGAGGCTAAGTAATTAATGACAGAATTTAAATTTTTGGGTGAACTAACCCTTTAAGATTCACTTCAATATAATGAACTGTACACCACAGCCTTGTTTTCATGTCATATCTTCTCTTAGTGACATTGCCCACCTATTTCTTCTGTCTTATAAGAACAATTTCCCTCAAATTTCATTACTTATATTCAGTGATGGGAATAACGGCGTTACAGATAAACGGCGTTACTAACGGAATTATTTTTTTCAGTAACGAGTAATCAAACGAATTACTGTTTCTCCCGTTACAACGCCGTTAGCGTTACTGAGGGAAAAAAATGTGGCGTTAGTCGCGTTACTATAATTGAGCTCACTGAAGCGCTTTTCATCCGAACAGGCTCTCTGTCAGTCGGAACTGCAACGTGTGTGTGTGTGTGTGTGTGTGTGTGTGTGTGCGCGCGCGCGCACCAGCCATGCGTGTTGGGGGTGGGTGCGGTGGTACACATAACTGATGATGATTGGTGGGTGGGAGACAAGGTTGAAGTTGATAGGTTTAGTTCACACCTAATTTTTTCACGGTCTATGGTTCACACACACACACACACACACACACACACACCTATGACGCACCGCATATGCACATGCACATTCAGCGATGGTCCAACGACTTCAAAGGTAGCTTTCGCAAACTGGAAGTATAAGCTACTTTTCCTTCGTTGAGGTGAAAGGTAAGAATATTTATGTAACATGCAACTTATGCCCAGGAAGAAAGAGTCTCTCCACGCCGGTGGCAAGTGATTCTGAAGCGCCTCACATCATCATATGCCACAAAATTAGTGGCTAAAAACCCAGGTGATAACGTGAGCTCCACTACCAAAGGAAAGTATAGTACTGATAATATTTACACAATATTTACACTATAGGCCTACTGATAATATTTACAATAATCCATTGAATTTGATAGGTGTCTCTCACATTGTCCCACAGCAACATTACAATAGTGTACATTAATGTACAATGTTTTATAATAATAATTTATTCTATTTAGTGTCTAATTCATTCATTTAACATATCTAATATTGGGGGCATCAAAGTTATTTGACATATTTGAACATTTGGGGGGGAAAAAAGTAACGCAGTAATTACTTTCCCTGGTAATTAGTTACTTTTATAATGATGTAACTCAGTTACTAACTCAGTTACTATTTGTAAGAAGTAACTAGTAACTATAACTAATTACTTTTTTAAAGTAACGTGCCCAACACTGCTTATATTAGAGAATGCCTCACTTAAAGGGTTAGTTCACCCAAAAATGAAAATTCTGTCATTAATTACTCACCCTCATGTCGTTCGACACCCGCAAAAAAATATCAAAATAACGACTTCATTCAACCTCTTCTTGTCTTCCGTGTGTGCCTCCTACGAGAATATGACGTAGCGCAGGGGTTCGGGAATCCATGAAATGCACACTTTAACCCCATTTTGAGAACTAGGCGGAGACCTAAAGCACGATCAATGTAGAATTCAACAGCTTAGATACGCGAGTCTTCCTCTGCTTGTAAACAAATCGCTTCTGGGTCATGTGTCCGAACGCCGGATCTGCGTCATATTCTCGCGCATGCGTCGTGGAGGCACACACGGAAGACAAGAACAAGTTGGATAAAGGTGTTATTTAGATTTTTTTTCCGCACAAAAACTATTGTCGTCGCATCGTGAAATTATTGTAGAGCCACTGTGGTGAGATGGACTTTGTAACGACGTTTTAAGTGCCTTTTATGGGTCTTGGGAGTGTAAATGTACTGAATGCCAATGGAGGCCTATCTGAAGCCTTTCTCAGCCATCAGCTTTCAACAAAAATATCTTAATTTGTGTTCCGAAGATGAACGGAGGTCTTACGGGTGTCCAACGACATGAGGGTGAGTAATTAATGACATCATTTTCATTTTTGGATGAACTAACCCTTTAAGCAATTAAATCAGGAAATCTGTTTAAACAGATTTCCCTTCTTTCTTTTCTCCTACGTTGCTCTCTCTCTCTTCTCCTGAGACATCATCATCATCATTTCCCTACACCCGTATCCTCAGAAAAGGTCATCTGCGAACCTGGTGCTTTAGCTAATAAGTGCACTCATCAGCTATGACAGCACAGCTGCTCCACTTTAATATGAGGGACAGCTTCCACAGGAAAGAGAAATCAATTAGAGAGTGGCGTAGGTCTCATCCTCAGAGGCTGCTGGGCTTATTTTATCCCAGCTCATCTCAACCCTGTCTACGAGCTCATCGCTTCATTAGCATGGCTTTGAACTTTCACTTTAATCACGGGGGGAGATGGCACTAAATAATGCAGTGGCGAGCTGCTGAAACAATAATCAGGTTCGTACAAGTGACACAACAGATCGGTTGTCGTTGTTAGAGGTTACTTGAGGAGGAAGTTGAGGCGGGGTAATCAGAGCAGTTTGGAGCTTTAGCTGTTGCTAACCCCTACTAAAATGTACTGCGTAAATATGATTTTCGACATGAATGTATAATGCTAATAATGATAATGCTGTTCAAATGTTTGGGGTCAGTATTTCATCAAAAATACAGTAAAACCAGTACTATTGTAAAATATTATTACATTTAAAAAAAAAAATATTTTATTTTATTATATTTTTAAATGTTTATTCCTGTGATGGCAAAGCTGAATTTTCAGCATTATTACAGTCTTTAGTGTCACAAGATCCTTCAGAAATCATTCTAATATGCTGGTTTGGTGCTCAAAAACGTTTCTTATTATCATCAGTGTTGAAAGCAGTTGTGCTGCTTAGTACTTTAAATGGTTAGTTCACCCAAAAATGAAAATAATGTCATTTATTACTCACCCTCATGCCGTTCCACACCCGTAAGACCCGAGATTCCGTTCATCTTCGGAATGTTGAAATCCGATGGCTCAGTGAGGCCTCCATAGAGAGTAAAGCAATTTACACTCTCAAGATCCATTAATGTACTAAAAACATATTTAAATCGGTCCATGTGAGTACAGTGGTTCAATATTAATATTATAAAGCGATGATACTATTTTGGTGCGCCAAAAAAAACTAACTTATAACGACTTATATAGTGATAACCGATTTCAAAACAATGCTTCGTGAAGCTTCGGAGCGTATATCGAATCAGCGAGTCGAATCATGATTCGGATCACGTGTCAAACTGCCAAACTGCTGAAATCACGTGACTTTGGCGCTCCGAACCGCTGAATCGGCTCGCTGATTCGATACACTCCGACGCTTCATGAATCAGTGTTTTGAAATCGGTTATCACTATATAAGTCGTTATTTAGGTTTTTTTTGCGCACCAAAAATATTATTGTCACTTTATAATATTAATATTGAACCACTGTACTCACATGGACTGATTTAAAAATGTTTTTAGTACATTAATGGATCTTGAGAGTGTAAATTGTTTTGCTCCCTATGGAGGCCTCACTGAGCCTTTTGATTTCAACAAAAATATCTTAATTTGTGTTCCGAAGATTAATTCTTCTTACGGGTGTGGAACGGCATGAGTAATAAATTACATTATTTTCATTTTTGGGTGAACTAATCCTTTAATTTTTTAGAAACTATGATACTTTTTAGCACAGCTGACCAGTCCACGTTTATGTGTTCTAGGCTTTGGATTTGTTTAATCCAGCTATGGTCTGTTATCTGATTCTGATTTCCAAGTGGTGTTTATGATCAATGCATTTTGCGGATTATAGAAAGCCTCTTCAGACTATCCAATAATATTAGTCCCGGATTTGACAGGACTATAGAAATATCTTGATGATTGAATTTGGCTATATCTATCACCAGTAGAATTACTTTTGTGATAGCCAATCATACAGATGTTCTTTGTGGCAAGCCTTCAAAACTGGGCTCCAAACAAATAGGATGATCAGTAATTTTCTGTTAATGCCTTGAGATGCCACTTGCTTCTTCAAATATTATTTCATAATCTATAATCTGATGACCGGATGAAATTGTGCCTTTTTTTGTTCAATAGAATAAACACATGGAAGAATATTTATCATTCCGCCCGCCCATACAGTATACTACTTGATTTTAGTGATAGGCCTATTTATCATGCAGCCTGACTAGTTAATCATTAATCACGATCACATAAACCCATTATAATAAATGTCACACACTGCAAATACACTTCATTATTTAGTCACACTGGCTTCACAGCAGGTTGTGTTGGCTGTAGTCAGATGACTTTAGCTGTTTTTTTGATGCATTGTACTGCTGAAAAAATTAAAATAGGCATGTTTAACAAGATTTCATCTTTAATATGAATGAGTTTGTCTGGAATTTTCATCATTTGTTTATTTATTTAAAATTTTTACTGAAACTAAATATATAAAAACGAATTAGAAATGTGTTCACAAAATAAAAACTAAACTAAAACTAGCAAAACAATTTATAAAACTAAACTGATTTATAGCAAAATTAAAAAACAATATTAAAATAAAAACTAATTTAAAAATGCAGAACTATAATAACCTTGGTGTGTGTTGTTTAATCTTATATAATGAAATATAATTCAATTTCAGTATAAATATAATTAAATTCCAGTATATTTTATATTACAATATATTATACAGGTTATTTAATTGCATTATGATGACAACTTATATGAAATAATTACATTGTAAGGGCCTGAATAGTCCTTGGCATTTGCTATATAAAAAATCCACATCAGTCGACCACTGCTTGGCTTGTACTGGCAAATGAATCCATGCAGAATGAATTGTGGGACTCCTGGGCTTCTCTAATCAGGCTGCAGGGCGATGCATGACAGCAAGCATTGGGTTGGGATGTTCTCGGGTCAGTCCAGGGTAAAGTACCCATGGCTCCAGCCCTCAATAAACCTGCTGGCAACTGCAAGTGAACATCACAGTCCTGTTCTCCCAGGCCAAAAGCGAGTTGCAGTTTCCATCCAGGGGTCCTCTCCCGACCCCACTGCTGAAATGCCAGCTCAATTGTTGTGGATTTAACGCTAGAACGGGACTCAAAGGGCTGTGTCTATACTGGGGCTCACAAGACCCTGTGCACTGAAAGAGCTCTTTGTTGATGGGTACCCATGAAGGGGGTACAAGCAGAGATGAGTTATAATGAGATGGCTTAACCCATTTCAAGCCTGGGTTGACTCAGAGAAACAGCAATGGGCTTTTCCAGTGCTCGGATCTCTTCTGGTAATCTGAGAGAGCAGTATGAGTGATCTTTGATCGTGACGAATGTGTGTCCGTCTGTCCACAGGGGTCTACGCGGATGCCTGGAAGTGATCTGCCGCCCCCTGTCACGGGATACCTGCCGGCAGCACAGAAACCAGAGGCAGTTGTACATGCCATGAAAGTAAGATTATGATGCTGATGTTGCAAAATCAAGCCATACAAAAATTGTATTTGATTGATCGATTTGACAGCACTACTAAAAATATTATGGCCTAGCAGTGCTCATGCATTCTACTTAGTTCAAGGCTGGTTTGCGTCATTTCCAAGTTGTGTTCCCACATCATTATTTAATCATTTCTCATCCTCTCTTTGCCATCCCTCAATAAAAAGTGTAAAAAATCATTACAAAGTTATAGGTCGTGTCTGATTTCAGGAATTAGATTGAGTTTCATTGTAGAGACGCCTGATTGGTTGCTTGCTTGATTCCCCAGGCATAGGTTTTAGGACGCATCATTGAGTTGAATTATTACTTATTATACTAATACTGTCACCTAGAGGATTTTCTGTGAACTGTAGGATTTCTGTTATTTGAAAGAAAACAAAACATTGGTAAAGGGAAGCAGAGAGAGCCAAAAAGAAGTCATATAAATATTACAGTAAATATCATATAAAAGAAAAATAAAATACCACAAAAATTATAATAGTTTATTTAAAATTTTCTGAGATAAATTGGTGCTTGCCTGTGCAAAACTTGCTGCCACAGTGCAAGGTCCAGTGTTATTTTAGTATTATTTATATACCATTATATTATTTATTCATATTTTGAATTAGTTTTTATTTTTATATTTAACGTTTTCATTTAAATTTTTGTAATTTTGGTATTGTCACGTTTGGTCTTAAAGAGCGCACAGTGAAAGGAGTAAATAACAAAAAACACACAGGAAAAACCGCTTGTACCAAAAAAGGTACAAGCACCTTAAATTAAATCCCTTTAAGACATTCTTTTTTTGTCTGTTAAATAATAGGGTTGGGTACCAAAACAATATATACCCATTTCGGTGCCACTTAAATTCAGACGTGCTTCCGCGCTTTGGCTGGCGCCGAGCCAGAGACAGGCCTTCACCTTCTTCGTTGCTCTGGTTGGTTGTAGCGCTATCCCATTGCGTGCAGAGGGAATTTGAAAGACAGCGGTTTATCCCGCCCCTCGGATTGAGCCCTGCCAATGGTGTGTTCCCACACCCAACATCTTGATGTGGGTCTGGCTTGTCAGGCTATATGGAAGCGGCAATAACAATCCTTTCAGACAGTTATAATTTGCCTACGTGATTTATTCACATCAGATACACATTATATAGTTACTATATAGTTAACTCTATTCTTCTCCCAGTTCACCGGTCACTTACTTTCATGTATTTCGTGAGACGTGTACGTGTTGTAAATCCGACAGATCCGATTCTCTGAGGCGCAAACTAACATGGCGCCGCCCATCGCGCATTATAGCTCAACTAACACACATTCACTTTGAAGCTGGTTTGTAGCATACCAAGAATACAGACTACTTTGCTGTTATTAATACTAACAGTTACTTAGTGTTAAATTAGCCCTATTGTAGTTGGGTTTGGTGGCTTAGGTTTTACTGTGAATTTGTTAAGTAAATTGTGTTTTGTATTTATTTATATTTATATATTTAAGTATACTTTAAACTTTTAATAAATGGTTCAATTTAAATAATAGTAAAACAATTAAATAAAAAGCCATTCTTTAATGTCATCCACCTCGTTTTGTGGCTCTTTTTTTTAAAGTATCGATTCAGGCACCGTTTAGACAACGGTACTGTTTTAAATGTATCGGTTTGGCACCGGTATCGAAAAAAACCCAAACGATACCCAACCCTATTATATAATGGCGCAAACATCAGTAATGGCGCAAACCTTTTTTCAGCGCTAATTTATCACTGCGTGTCTTTAGTAAATCCTGACAGTAGTTTTTTAACGCCAAAAAGAGGGTTTGTGCTGACGCAAGCTGTTAGTAAATCTGGCCATAGATACACTGACTAGGCTATTGTCACAACATGTTGGTTGCTAAGGTGTTATAGGTCATTGCCAGGTGGTTGCTAAGGTGTGCTGGGGAGTTGCTATGTGGTTTCTTACTTCTACAAGTGAAAATAGCCCATCCTCAACTCAAGTCTCTGTGAAATTTTGACTCGGGTCCCCTTTTCATTATTAGTCTATAACATGTTTTCACCTGGCAAAAAAAGTATTTCACTTTTGATTTGAGGTATCAATCATTTTGTAGCACAAAAAGTTGCCAGGTCCCTACATACTTCGGGTTAAGGGTTCGTTCATGTCAGTTAAGTATAGTGATAGTGAAGCTTGCTGTAGCGAATACCGCTAATCATTTAACCCTCTGTTGATTTGCTTTGTAGGTATTAGAAGTCCATGAGAACCTAGACAGGAAGATCCCAGAGGACTATGAGGAGGATCTCAGTGAGAAAGAGAAAGCCATTGTCAGAGAGATGTGTAATGTGAGTCTACTTAGTAACATCTCCCATCTGCCTCCCCCTCCCCTGAACCTCAGCTTAGATTCATTAATAAAACCCTGTTCAACAGAAAGAGGCTGTAAGTTTGTGCTCCCTCTCCCATGTGTTTGTTTTCCTGTCACTTTGTATAATTACGCCAGCTTTGATTGAGGACACTGTTTGAATGTTTCACAACAGAGACCCACTTTCAGGCCACTTTAATGAGAGGCCTTGGCAAAAGTCCTCGGGAGTGTTTACTACACAGTTGTCCATGCAATTAAAATAACTTGATCGTTGAAACAATGCAGGTTTATCAGCTCCCTGAAGGGCCCCTGGAATCTGGGACCTGTGCTTTGTTCCTTCACGGAGAGAAAAATCTCAGATAGCACAAGGGCTTCTTTCTTTTCTGATCATAATTAGTCCCCAGTCCCACCCAACCCCCTTTTTAGAAGATCTCTCTGATAATATCATATAATGTAATATGATATAATATTACTAATTTAATATAGTTTTATGTATAGTTTATATATATATTTGTGTTGTGTTGTGTTGTATATTTGTGTTTACATAATATATGTGTGTAGTGTGTTTAATTATTATGTATATATAAATACACACACATATATTTAAGATTTTTTTTTAACTTTTATATATAAAATATGTATATGTATATATAATATAAATGATATACAGTTGTGGTCAGAATTATTGGCCCTGGTAAATATGATGGCTGTAAAAATAAATCTGCATTGTTTATCCTTTTGATCTTTTATTTAAAAATGCGCAAAAATCTTGCCTTTCATTGAAGTAAAGGAATTGAAAGGAGGGGGTAATCACATTATGAAATAAATGCTTCTCCAAAACACGTTGGCCATAATTATTGGCACCCTTTTATTAAATACTTTTTGCAACCCCTTTTGCCAAGATAACCGCTCTGAGTCTCCTCTTATAATGCCTGATGAGTTTGGAGAACACCTTCATATTCCCAGCTCCATGTTGGTGCGTCTTCTCTTCAATTCACCCCACTTATTTTCTATAGGGTTCAGATCAGGGCAGAAGCTTCATTTTGTGCTCAGTGACACATTTGTGTGTTGATTTTGATATTTGTTTTGGATCGTTGTCGTGATGGAAGATCCAGCCACGGCCCATTATAAGATTTCTAGCAGAAACGGTCAGGTTTTGATTTTTTATCTGTTGGTATTTGCTAGAATCCATGATACCATGTCTCTGAACAAGATGTCCTGGACCTCCAGCAAAAAAATAGGCCCACAACAATAATGTAGCAGTATATTTAACCTTGGGCATGGCGTATCCCTGTTTGCACCAAACACAAATGGTGTTTTTTCTGCCAAAAAGCTCATTTTATAGTTTCATCTGACCACAGAACCAGGTCCCTTATGAAGTTCCAGCCGTGTCTGACAGCTGAATGTGTTTGAGTTTGTTTTTGGATGAGCGAGGAAGATTTTTCTTGAAACCCTCCCAAACAAATTGTGGTGATTTATAGGGGTTGTTTAAAGGCTTTCTGACCCCAAGACTCAACTAATCTCTTCAATTCTCGATCTGTGATCATTGGAGAGTCTTTGTCCACTCAAACTCTCCTACTCACCATGCAAGACAATATAAACACACATCCTCTTCTAGGCAGATTCATCTTTAGTTGATTGGAACTTAATTTATTAATTATTGCCCTGATAGTGGAAATGGGGATTTTCAATGCTTAATTTTCTTACAGCCACTTGCTATTTTGTGAAGCTCAACAATCTTTTGCTGCACATCAGAACTATATTCTTTGGTTTTACTCATTCTGATAGATGATTAAGGGAATTTGGCCTTTCTTTTTTCTCATATTTATCCTCCTGTGAAGCAAGAAGTCATAACTGGACAATTTCATGCTCATAGTCACCGTGGTGTGCTAAATTTTTAAAATATTAATGGGAATATATTTGAGAGATATTTTACACATAACATTTTTTAGGGGTACCAATAATGATAGCCTACATTTTTTGGAGAAAAGCATTTATTTCATAATGTGATTTACCCCCTACTTTCAATTCTTTTACTTCAATGAAAGGTTTTAAATAAAAGATCAAAAGGATAAACATTGCAGATTTATTTTACAACCATCTTTGATCATATTTACCAGGGGTGCCAATAATTATGACCACAACTGTAAATATATACAGTATATGTATATCCTTCGGATGAGACGTTAAACCGAGGCCCTGACTCTCTGTGGTCAATAAAAATCCCAGGTTGTCCTTCGGAAAAAGGCTAGGGGTGTAACCCCGGCATCCTGGCCAAAATTTGCCCATTGGCCTCTGCCCATCATGGCCTCCTAATAATCCCCATATACTGATTGGCTTCATCACTCCTATTGGTCTGCTCTCCACCAATAAGCCGTCGCATCTTCCAGGTGGAAAAAGTGTTAAAATCAGGAAAATTATACTTTGCACTTTTTCATAAGAGGTTAAAATATTTTAATTCAAATTGTTATTTAAATGTATAAACCAAATGTAAATTTTTATAATAAAAATTGCAGTCAGTCATTTAATTTAAATATTAATTTAATTAAAAAAAAATTTTTTTCATCATGAGTTGGTTCATTAGGTGTCATTACTAAACTGGTCAGTTTAATTTTTAATTAAAAAGCATTTAGAATAAAAATAAATAAAATAAACACTAGATAAAGCAATAAATACTAAATAAATGAAAATATAAACATTTATTTAGATATTTCATTTTGTTTAGTTAATTGGCTGCTAGCTAATGTGTTTTGCAAGGAAGATCTTTCACCAAAACCCGAACAGTCACATCATAATTACCATCACACCCAATATCAAAAATCAGTTTATTCCAAGACATACTGCAATGTAACACAGGAGATATATCTAGAATATATATAAATAAGACATTTTTTTCATTTCTTACAAGATTTCAAGTAGTCAAAAGCTTCCACCCAACTGTGTGTTCGCTTTGTGTGTTCAGGTGGTGTGGCGAAAGCTCGGTGATGCAGCAGGATCCAAACCTTCCATCCGCCAACATCTCTCTGGGAACCAGTTCAAAGGCCCTTTGTAGCTCCCATGTCAATGACCGGCAGGGCCTTGAACAAACAAACAAATCTGTGAATATGACAAGAGGAGCAGACAGATCTGGGCAACTTCGGGAAATGACACAAAGGACTTGGCTTCTACTGCCAGCTTCTCTCATGGCATTCAGTTGAGACATTTCAAACCTATTACCTACAGCGCCAGGTGGTAGTTTAATATATAATGGACTCACAATTAGCCCAAGCTCTATTTATGTGCATACCTTCCAAGTATTCATACAAGGCAGCTTAATGGATTCATGAAAGCACACAACTCTTACACAGATAAATGCCCCATGTAGACACTCCTACAAGATAAAACCTTTCCGCTCCTAAAAGACCATTTCATAATTATCCAAGGATGTTTTATTTATTTATTTGATTTTTTGTAGACCACTACCATTCAAAAGTTTACTGTTGGGATCTCTTTTGCTCACCAAGGCTGCATTTATTTGATCAAAAATACAGTAAAAACAGAAATACTTGGCAATACCACCACACCTGTCCCTAACTTTACCCATATCCCACTTCAATATCAGCAAAAGTGATTTGCAATACAATATGAACACAATAAGTACATTGTAATCATTTTTGGATGCAAGTACATAGTAGTTAAGGCCACCTAATATAAAGTGGGACCATGAAACCTTATTATAAAATGTTGCCGAAACCTTTTGCAACATTATAAATGTCTTTACTGCCACTTTTGATCAATTTAATGCATCCTTGCTGAATACAATTATTAATTTCTTTTAAAAAAAAAATCTGTATTGACTCCAAACCTTTTGAATGGATGTATATATTTTGATTTCAGCCACTCGCATCACATCAGAATGTGACTATTATCATTACAAATAAACTTAAACCAAGAATCATGGTACCATGCCACTGACAAATAACAAGTTTAATGTACTGCACAATGCCAGTTTGTACTAATTTATTGCTGACAGTTGGTTTTTGGAACCTGTTCATGTAGCGGCAAAATAAAATATGATGGTAAGATTTTTTTCCAGCCATGGAAATGACACATTTGCTCAGGTTCCCAGACATGCATAAAATAACACAATAAAATGTACTTTATATGAGTAAATTCTAGTCTGGGAATATTCAGAAGATACATGCAGGCCAGCTCATGAGTATAATAAGTATTTTTTTTCCCAAACAGTACTTATAAATGCCAGCTCAACTTTCACTGCATATTATGTAAAGTACTTTCATGTCCAAACTGACAATCGTGATTTATTGAAGCTGCTTTCTATGCCTTGTGGTCTATCAAATGAAAGCAGATCAAAAATGTCAAAATTCAATATCATTATTTTATAATGCGTCCCAGTGTAGTGCTTTTAACTGCACATGAGACCTAATGGCTTTATGGTGTCATAATTGCAAGTACTGTTAAAACTATCTGTTTTAGGTCTACAGATTGAGTCCTGTATGAAAAGAACTGGAACCCAATTTCAGTTTCTAGATACTGAATAGGTGCAATATAGATGAATGGAAGTATGGAAATGTTGTGTTTTCAGCTCAGCCTGGAATAGCATAACTGATTCCAGTTTGCGGTGTGAATTTTCATCATCACTTCATAGCATTTAGTATGTGATGAAACTTTAGCACATGCAGTTTTAATCGGAGCATGTAAAGTACCTCAGCCAGTCACATTTTCCATTATTCCTTTTACCCAGCTCATTGCTTCTGTGTATACTAAATGACATCAGACCATACAGTATGTGCTGATTAAAACTGGATAAGATTAGCATTATTAATAATGAGCTTCTTTTGCTGAATTGTCTGTAAAACGTCTAATTCTACTCCATAGGCCTAGTTCATGAGACTTCAGGCAACGTCTTTTTTGTGTGCGTACCCTACCGTACATGATATAAAGCAAAGTCTGAATGGAAGTAAATGAGAACGCAGTATATTTTGAGTTTGTGTGTTATAATTCAGAACCATTATCTGTGTATACAAGGACTGCCTCAAAAGATGCTTGCTGCATTCACACAAAAGCTCTTTTTTTGAAAACCAGTGACCCGATAAGCCATAATTTTGTATCGTTTGTTTAAATCGAAGCTATTCTGAGCATTGCCGAAATCCCTCTCGTTCTTTTTGTATTAAACTTGTGTGGAATTTCATTGAAATTGTATATTTATGAGAGCACTTTTACAGTGCTAGACTGAAATCACATTCGTATTGGATGGTTTTGTTCACACTGGATGCAGCAGGTGGCTTTTGGCGGTGTGTTACATTTTTGTTGTTGTCTTCTGTTTATGAGAACAAAATGCGCAGCAAACATTTGAACAAGTAAAGAAAATAATTGCATATTTTTTATGAAAAGGATACGTTGTGAATTTGGGTCAGTAAAACGGTGTGTACTGCTGGAAAGTGTTTCATGTGAACACAATGCCTAAATAATCGTTGTTGAAGTACACATATTCATTCAAACGATTTTTTTGAAATCCAATTAAAAGTGTCCTTGATAAGCAGATCTAGTCTACACAACTACTGACTTTTTTGTATTTAAGTTTAAAGCACAAAAGAATCTGAAATGCTGATATTTTCTTATTTTCTTTTCAAATGCACTGCTTCTTTTGTGAACGAGGATTTGATGTTTGAATCTTTCATCGAATTCGATGTTCTGTGTAGCTCATCTGTATGTGGAACACACATGAAGTTGTATTCTAGGACATACAATTCAGCGCAATGTAAATGACTTCTATTACTGTAGAATTCCTGTAACTAGCATGCGTTTATATATTTTTAATAAGCTGTATGTAGCTGAGAATGGACCCGTATTTTAGCTAATAAAAAATTCTAAATGCATTGCAAATAACCCCTCTTGTAGATTTGAAATAAAGAATCCTTCTCTTTGTAGAATGGCTTTCCTTTTTGTATTGAATGAAATGAACAGCAGAAAAAAGGCAGAGTCTGTCCTCTACTGGAAATTTACTGCAATTGCATGTACGCTCCTAATGATTGAATTTTTGTCTTTTCCAAAACTTATCTGAGAAAGGGCTTAACCGCCAACTATAGGTCAAACTAAATATTACATGAGCTGTGTTGTTATTTATTCATTCTATATAAGCTTACAATCCTGTTAATACTATTTCTGATATGGCTGAATGTAATTTTACCTTGAACCCTACATTGTTGTTGTTTTCTAATTATATATACATTTATGTCTTTGGTGTAATTTAAACAGGGTTAGGGAATAATCAGTTATCATAAATGCCCACAAATGGTAAATAAAATATTATATAAAATAATAAATATAATAAGTAAAAAAGAGAATAAATTATATTGTACATTATAAAGTATAAAGTGGTAGAAAAATGAATTATTGATTTATGAAATGTATTATTTTTATATTATTATTATTATTATTATTAGTTCTATCAAATCAATGAATCGCGATTAATCACATCCAAAATAAAAGTTTGTGTTTACATATGTGTGTACTGTGTATAATTATTATTATGTTTGTATAAATAATTATATATAATATTAATTATATAAATATATATACAGTATATTATGCATGCAAATATTTCTTAAATGTATACATGAATGAGTGCGTTTTTATATAGGCCTAAACAATAATTATACACAGTACACACACATATATTATGTAAACACATTTTTTTATTTTGGATGTGATTAATCGATTATTATCTAATTATTCAATTTAATTTGGAATCCTTAGGATTGTACTTTATTATAAATGATAGGTTTATATATATATATATATATATATATATATATATATATATATATATATATATATATATATATATATATATATATATATATATATATATATATATATATATATATATATATGAATGATAAATGATGTTACATTTACAACAGTATGTTACAGTTGTGTTACATTTGATATACTATGATTGACGTTTTCCTCCGCGAATCATGTTGTGCAAACTTTATCCTTTTATGGTCACTTTATAAACCCAAAGTAAACTTCCAATCACAAGACACACAAGCCTTTTCAGTTTGTGTAGTCAACCTAACCTTGTAAATCTGACCAAACAGATCGACTCCTCTCACGACCAGTGAAGTCTCTACAAACGGGTACCGCCTTAGCGCAAACCAATAGACACCTAACGTACAGTTTAGAGAAGAGAAATATATTTACACTTTAACCAATTATCTCACACGTGCGCAGTTGCGTAGGGAACATGAGCAAATTATGATCGTTTCTGGACAAGCTTAGGGCGGGATAAACGCTTCAATGGCCCAATCCGCTTTTTAGAAATCTTATTAGGGCGTGGCTTTGCCTCTGAAGAAAGTTAGGTTTTACCAGTAAACCGAGCTGAAGAGGATTGAATTCCAGGTTGACAGGAGGATCCCTGCAGTCAATTGGAAGGTAGTTTTGGTATATAATGTGACATAATATGATGTTTGCAAATGTGCGCGAGCTGTTTATAACTAAACAACATGTAATACGCCACACGCCTGCAAATGCGTGGCAAATATACGCTGTAAATGGTGTCTAATTCAGCAAATTGCGAAACACAAGCATGCTGGTTAACACATTGAATGTGTCTCAAAAACCCATTGAGCTACCTACCTAGACAGCATATCTGGGCGTCGTAGGCGTGCTTGAAGCGATCAGTACGCTGCCCAAAATGTTGTTGAACGTTTTAAATGGTGTCTGAACGTTTCAAACGCGCTTATGGTAACGTTACCCATACAACAGTGTCTATGTAGGCATGTTTTGAGACACTTGGGCCATGGACAGACAGATAGATAGATGAATGGAAATAAATATGAATGGATTAATATATGTGTTGAGGTTTTAATTCATTCATTTGATCATTGGTCTACCCAGTATTTAAAATGAAGTGCACTAGTGTTATCATCTACTGGTGGGTTTGAATGGATGCATTGGGCCAGGCCAGTTATTTTAAGGCATCAAGCTGTTAAGATCATTATCTAATATTCTGATCTTGTATTCTGAATATTGATCAGTTGAGTCTGTTTTATGTTGCATGTCTTTGCTGTCATCCAGTATAATTGCAGTGCTTCTCTTGTTTTCAGCCCTAAGTAGCTTATTTTAAGTGTTTCAATCCAATTTGCTCTTCAGTAATACAATTGGGCCTGTCATTATTTTGTAAATTGTAGGCTTTGGCTGATTTGATGGAAATATCCAAGATTTAAGCTTAGACGTCTTCCGGATTCAGCACTGAGAAATTTGACAGTTCAACTGGCCATGCATATTGTGTATTTTGCATAATGGCAGTTTATGCATGTATGATTGCAATCACAAACACAAAGTGCACCAGCGGAGCTTTCAAAATGTACGGTTTACCATAGAAATGTTCTTGCCGTAGTCTTTTTGTGCGTTGCCCAAATTTGTACAGGTAAAGCAGCCAGACCATTTTTGAAAAATGGGAACAGCTTCCATAGGACTCGTTTATTGAATTTAACTACATACAAGCATGTTGTATTTGACGAGTTTCATGTAGGCCACATGCTCCTTGTTTACAAAGAAGTACCTGATTTAGTGCCCTTTGGCTCGCTTTAGCCATCCGTTTAATCCCTCACAGAGACATTAATCTTTCTTGGCAGTGATTTCAGATTCAGAGATTATTTGGATGTGAAACATTCACATGTTTCTACCATTTAGATATAAATATACTGTACCTAGTCCACTGCACCTAAATATTTATATGAAGTGTAGAGTCCAGTACTTCTCTGACTATTGGCTCATTTACTGAACAGCCTTCTAGGCTGCATAAAGGAGAATGAAGCCTGGTCACATTTTAGTTATTCTTACTTAAATTTAACTTTAATTATATTGCATTTTTCACAGCCATCCTCTCTCCCAGACCAGCAAGATGGGCAAAAAGAGCCGAGTGAAGACCCAGAAATCTGGGACCGGGGCCACAGCTGTTGTTTCTCCAAAAGAGATGATGAATTTAATTTCTGAACTACTGCAGAGTGAGTATAAAACATTCTTCATGGCTGCATTCCTGCTCTGAAATACTGTTGCAATGAATTTCTCCCATGCATGTAAACAAAAGGCTTTTATGTTCCATAATCGCATTACATGATTGTTATAATATTTGTTGTGGTGTTAAAGGATGCAACTGGATCCTGAAAATTAAACCTCTTCGGTGTGAATGATTTCTTAATGTATAAATAAATCTATTTATTTAATCATCTGAAGCTTTTATCCAAATGGAGCCTCTGAGGTTGTGCTCAAGGGTATGGTGGTACTTCATGAAGTCATTTGGTTATCAGTCCAGATTTGTTAAACCATGCATCAACCATCTCTCCAAAATAGCATGTCATTTTGGGAAGGACATGCATTTGTTTATATCAAAGATAATTTGTGGTCTGTGCTCTTGTGCAAGGACTTTTACCATGCCGGTTGATACCGTAACGTTTTACAAAAACAGCCAGAAGAGAACATGAATCACCCAGAATTTGGATTCTCTAAGAACTCTACTTTAAGGGATAGTTCACACAAAAATGAAAATTCTGTCATCTTTTACTCACCTTCAAGTTGTTTCAAACCTGTTTACATTTCTTTCTTCTTTTGAACACACAAAAAAAGATATTTTGAAGAATGTTAGTAACCAAACAACAGTTGATGAGCCCCATTGACTTCCATCGATTCTTTTTTTTTTTGTCCTACTATGGAAGTCAACTGTTTTATTACCAACATTCCTTAAAATATCACCTTTTGGGCTCAGCAGAAGAACGAAACTCATACAGGTTTGGAACAACTTGAGGGTGAGTAAATGATAACAGATTTTTCATTTTTGGGTAAACTATCTCTTTAATATAGAGCACTAAAGCTATTTCCCCACAGTCCCCCGTTGGATTTTGTTGATCAAAGAAATAGTGAGTGAAAAATATAAATTAGTGGAAACGTTTTCTTTTCTTTCCCCCATTCAGAGTGTAGCAGCGCTGCTCCCTCTCCTGGGAAAGAGTGGGAGGAATATGTTCAGATCCGGGCTCTGGTGGAGAAGATCCGTAAGAAACAGAAAGGTACATTTGTTGCTTCACGTGAATATGATTTAGCAGTTCTCAAGCTTTTATGTAAGGTGGTTTGCCCTTTGATTTGCCATTGGCCATTAAGTATTTAATTGTCCTAGTTGCAAGAATAAAGAGGACGGGGGGGGAAACAGATGGTGTGGAACTTTAATATTTTACCCAGAAATGGCACATTTACTTGCTCTCATTATTATTTTTTTCTCTCTGGATGAGCCCAAAATGAGAGATTTTGCAAAATATTCTTTTCCACACAATGAAAGTGAATGTGGATGGATGCTGTCGACCTTCAAAACTGGCATACTATAGTTTTTGCACTATTTCAACTCTTTTCAAGCCAAATTATAGCTCTGTGTGAGTAACAGGCCAAACATGTTAGTTATATATATATATATATATATATATATATATACACTATATTGGCAAAAGTTTTGGGATGCCTGCCTTTACATGCACATGACCTTTAATGGCTTAAACTCATCCCATTCTTAATCCGTAGGGTTTAATATGGAGTTGGCCCACCCTTTGCAGCTATAACAGCTTCAACTCTTCTGGGAAGGCTCTCCAGCAGGTTTAGGAGTGTGTTTATGGGAATTTTTGACCATTCTTCTGACTTCACAAATGTGCTTCTAGGCACTGATGTTGGATGAGAAGGCCTGGCTTGCAGTCTCCAATCTAATTCATCCCAAAGGTGTTCTATCGGGTTGAGGTCAGGACTCTGTGCAGGCCAGTCAAGTTCCTCCACGCTCATCCATGTCTTTATGGACCTTGCTTTGTGCACTGGTCATGTTGGAACAGGAAGGGGCCATCCCCAAACTGTTCCCACAAAGTTGGGAGATTGCAATTTTCCATAATATCTTGGAATGCTGAAGCATTGAGAGTTCTTTTCACTGGAACTAATGGGCCAAGCCCAACCCCTGAAAAACAACCCCACCACATAACTCCCCCCTTCCACCAAACTTTACACTTAGCACAATGCAGTCAGGCAAGTACCGTTCTCCTGGCAACGCCAAACCCAGATTCCATTGGATTGCCAGAAGTGTGATTCGTCACTCCAGAGAACACGTCTCCACTGCTCTAGAGTCCAGTGGTGGCGTGCTTTACACCACTGCATCCGACGCTTTGCATTGCACTTGGTGATGTAAGTCTTGGATGCAGCTGCTCGCCCATGGAAACCCATTCCATGAAGCTCTCTATGCACTGCTCTTGAGCTAATCTGAAGGCCTCACAAAGTTTGGTGGTCTGTAGCTATTGACTCAGAAAGGTAGAAAGTTGGCAACTTCTGTGCACTGTGCGCCTCCGCATGCACTGACCCCGCTCTGTGATTTTTACGTGGCCTACCACTTTGTGGCTGAGCTGCTGTTGTTCCCAATTGCTTCCACTTTGTTATAATACCACTAACAGTTGACCGTGGAATATTTAGTAACTATGTTTGACTGCATTGTCCCTGTCCCTGGAAATTTCACAAATGGACTTATTGCACAGGTGGCAACCTATCACGGTACCACGCTTGAATTCACTGAGCTCCTGAGAGCGACCCATTCTTTCACAAATGTTTGTAGAAGTGTCTGCATGCGTAGGTTCTTGATTTTATACACCTGTGGCCGTGGAAGTGATTGGAACAACTGAATTCAATGATTAGGAGGGGTGTCCCAATACTGTTGGCAATAAGTGTGATATATAGCATACAATAGTGCCATATATCAATATCAAAATATATATATATATAATATATATACTATAAAAATGTTTTGGAATGACACAAAGGCGATTAAATATTGACAGAATCTTGATTAATTTTTTTTTTTTTGTAAACTATTCCTTTAGCAGCGACATGAGTGCAATAAATCTTATTAGCATAAAGATGACTTGTTATACATTTCTTTATTGATAGAATGACTTTGATAACATAATGCACATACAGTATGCAGGAAGTTCATGTAGCAAACACAGAAATGGCTTCACTTATGCACTGATGCAAAGACTTGAGAATGAGCCTATCACATTACTTAATCAAATACTCAGTGGGAGTCTCAGTGATGTGCATTTAGAACACATAAATATCAATTTGAATAAACGTTAGACAGCACATTGCGCAGTAGTAGGATACACAAGAGTAATAGGTAGCACCGTTTAGCTTCACTTGTGTTGTGTTACAGAAACCTAATACAGTAGAGTGCCATAGAATAATGGAATTCATTACAGAGAGAACTTCTCACGCTGCTGTTATATATATATATATATATATATATATATATATAGCTAAATCGGCTTGTGATGAGATTGTATTATTTCCTCAGGGATGTCGGTATCGTTTGAGGGAATCAGGGAAGACTTTTTCTCCGAGCTGATGGCCTGGGCCACAGAATGTGGGGCTTCTTGTGATGGTTTTGAGATCTCCAACTTTTCAGATGAAGGATATGGTCTGAAGGCCACCAAAGATATCAAGGTTGGTGTCTTTGTCACAGGCTATTTGATGATGAGATGGATGAGTTGAGACTAATCAGTTTTATCAGGGTTTTTTTTTTTCATGTTGGACAATTTTTTAAACTTTCTTTTTTATTAATTGTTTTTACAAGTTGGTCTGAAAGGCCCTTTTGTCTTTAAATAATATCTATTTTAGCCAAAATAAGCTAGAATATAAACTAGGCTTCATGCTGATAGTTTTATTGCCATCACAAAACCACTTGAAATTATCAACATTAAATCCATTGTAAATCATATGTGCGATGTGCTGACTTTTTCTGCCACCTACAGAGTGTTTTGTCATATATTCTGTTGAAGGCTGAAACACGTAACCCAACTTGTATATTGGCAGTAGATAAAGTAGATGATAACTATTTGTGTTCCTTTTTGATGGCTATTGACCAAGTTTTAATTACAGGCCTTTATGTAGTGATTATAGCTGTTTTTGTTGTTTTTCACTCCCCCATTATCCTTATTAGAGCTTTAGGAGGGAATGTTTTTCATGCTGATTGATTTATAGAGGTTATTGATTGGACATATTTTACTTTCAGACTTAATTGGGGTTAATGTTCGGGTGGTTTTAAATGGCTGTTACAGTGTTCAGGTTCTTTAGCTAATTGTTATTTACAAAATGTAGTAATGGAATTTGAATGTCTCAGGAAAGGACTATACCCTGTAATCAAAAGTTTTTATTGAACTGTACATTGATGTTTTTATTGAAATGAAGATGTGCTTTTGAATGCATGTTTTTAACCATGAAATTCAGTTGTTCGTGGGCTTTCTGTCCATTTCAGGCTGAGGAGCTGTTCCTGTGGATCCCCAGAAAAATGCTGATGACTGTGGAATCAGCCAAGAACTCTGTCCTTGGTGAGTTCGCATTGTGTAGCAATGTCAGTCTTTGACCTCAAACTCAACATTGAAATGTGCAAATGTTTCTCTCTTCGCATAGAATATGCAGACCACGTTTATATAAATATTACTTTAATGTTCCAGGATAAATACAGCTTTTAGCTCCATCGATAGCACCTGAGACATGCTGTTGATTACCCCAAAAAATTAATTGGAAAATGAATTAATAAACATGCAAGTGTGTGGGGCAAATGTAAAATAAAATATCATATAATTTTTTTTTTTTTACTATGATGTTTTTATTTTATTTTATATTGTTATTTATTTTTCTTTTATAATAGTAATAACTTATTGTTGTCATATTTAAAATTTTAATTCTACAGTGTAGATAAAACATTTTTTAGAAACAGTGCTGTTTTAGTATTATTTATACTGTTATATTATTAGCTTTTATTTTTATATTTTTATTTAATACTTTTTAAAATTTCAGTTTTATTTTTAGTGGGTTTTTTTAAAACTTTTTTTAAATATTTTTTTTAATAAGTTTTAGTAAAGCTGTTATAAGTTTTTCCATGTAATAAAATTTATAATATGTTGTTTTATTTCAGCTTTATTTCTATAGCTGAATATTTAAAAAAAAAAAATATATGTTTTTATTAACAATAACAACACTAGTTGTTTTTAAAGTAACTATCTGCGCTGTTACTTTTTCAAAATCTAACTGTACTGTGGTTTACATGACCCGATATAAACTCTTTTAACTTTCAAACAAACCAAGCTTTCTGCTCAATTAAATACATGTCCACATCAAAACCTAGCATGAAAACAGCATGAATTTAAGTGAGAAGTATTAGTTTTGTATTCATATCTGGAAATCATTTGCAGACTCCTAATTTAACCTTTTTTCACAGGGCCACTGTACAGTCAGGACCGGATACTCCAGGCCATGGGCAATGTGACTCTGGCTCTACACCTGCTGTGTGAACGGGCCAATCCCAGCTCTCCCTGGCTGCCCTACATCAAGACCCTGCCTGCTGACTACGACACACCTCTGTACTTTGAAGAGGAGGAAGTGCGCCACCTGCTGGCCACACAAGCCATACAGGATGTGCTCAGTCAATATAAAAACACAGCGCGGCAGTACGCCTATTTCTACAAAGTCATCCACGTAAGTCACACAGATTCCCTCAATAGTCTAGGTGCATGCATATATATTCATTATTTTCACTTATTTATTTGGCTTGATTTTTAATTAATAGAAGGACAAAAGGAAGTGAAAATCAACCTCAATCTTAACTGTATGAATGATTTCACCACCAAAAAACTTGAATAATTAAAAAAAAAAGTTATTATTAAACCCTTTTGTTGAAGGCCAAATGTAATGTGGTGTAATCAAGTGTTTTATATATCAATTGGTTATTGCATACTGTTTACATATATTTACTTTTTCAGAGAAAAATAACTTCAGCTGTTAATCCAGCTCTAACTTAAGCTCCTACTCTCACATTCTAGCAATGGATGTCCCTGAATTTATCACAAGTATACAAAAGTACAAACTTTCTTCAGTAAACTCATAGAGTTGTACTCATAAGATGGCAGTTTTGATGAGTGCGGTGACTGATAGCCCTATCTGTGTCTCATACATGGACTGCAAGCCGTTTGAGTGCAGGGTTTTTTTAAGCAATCAGAGCGACAAGTTATTCAGACTCTCTAGCCACATGAATAGCTGTCCTTTACACTGCTGTCTGCTGAGGTGAGGAAATCCAGTTTTAAAAGGATCCCTGCCGTTGAAGGCACATTGGAGATGGGTAAAAGGAGCTTTATAATGCCCTCTTGCACCCAATTTCAGGGCCCCTGATAAGCTGCCATTGACATGGCTCAGAGACGGTGTTGCAGTGGCAATCTTTGACCAGCAGGGGGAGATGTTTATTCTTCAAAGTAGTGTTCAAAGCAAAACATAAGTGGGCTTGAATTAGTTTGTATGTTTGAAGTTTTAGTGCTAGAAAAGAATATGCTAATGATCAATATGATATGATACTTTTCAATAAGGAATTAAAAATGTAAGAAATAGAAATGTACTTTTAGACTATAAAATCTACTTGTCCCTTCAGATGCAACAATTTTTGATTTATTGATATCTCATTGTTTCCACCATTCATTCTAAACAAAAATAAGTTTTACTTTTGCAAGTCCAGTCAAATATATATGCTTAATGTTCGATTGTAGCCTCACCTGGTAAGTTCTAGAACGTATTTTCTTTCCACTTTTTTCACAAAAAGTGCATGATATTACTATAAAATGTAATTCCAGTTTTATGATGCAAATCTTGAATATGCAGATTTATGATTATTAAATGACACATTGAGATGGCAGTTCATTTCAACGGGACCGTGATCTGTCCAATAAATTGTATCCCGATTCTTGGACCTCCTCTTGGCTATTAAGGAAGCAATAATATGCTCTTCCCAGTTCAGTTCTACATCTTTGCTGGTACATTTTGTTTCTTTCATTAGATGACTGTCAATTAGGGAAAAGAAACTAATATTTCACATTACTGTCAAGATAAGGTATCAAATATTCATGCAGATAGTTAATGTATTTGTCATTTTGTCTGCAAATCTGTTGACATTTTTCTTTATTAAATGTTTTCTAGTTTATAAAAGGGGGTGGGAGTGTAATTAGGAGCGGTATTATTGTTTCTCGTGCTCTGTTAATAACTTTAATCAAGAGTATTTATGCTGTTTTCTATACAGCGACTGGGACAAATAACAGGAAATACAATAAACTGAAATGTATGCATCTGCTACTTTAAGCCGTCGGCGTCAGTCATCAGAAAGTTAATCAACTTGTATATGTAGTGAGCGATTTCAATTTGAATCTGTAGTCCATTAGGTGGCAGAAGTGAGTTAAGCTTCCAAGGGTACTGGTTTAAATGAAACGTTTCTTCCTCCGAAATGAACTTGGTAAAGTTTGTATTGCTAAAATAAAGCTGCAGGACCTGCCGACCTCTTGGCGTAATGAATTACAGACCGATCACGCCGAGTAAACCTTTTAATGAACGGAAAGATTCATTCTCTGTGCGTTCAAGCAGGAGTTCAGAGTGAAATGAACATAACTCTTTTTGCTCATATAAAGCTCTGTTTTTTTTTTCCAAAGAGGTTCAGTTGAGGGGGAGGGTTGTCTTGCCGGCCCTTCGGTGAGTGTCCTGTCCGCTCCTCTCCTCTTGGCTCTTCAGGTTGGGAGCCAGTGTCACTGTAATGACTACTGTCAATGTCAGCCTCTCTTCTGAGGCGGCCGCAGATGACCGGGCTGGAAAATTAGCTTGTCGCATTGGCTTTGAATTGAATTGACCTGAATGTACCTTCCACACATGACTGACAACCCCAGCCCCCCTTTCTTCTACTTCCTCCCACCGCCTGCTTTATCTGGTCCCTGCCCCCCCCTCCCGGCTTCTCCTCGGGAAGAACTGAGAAAGCAAGGCCCTTCACCTGCTGGAATTGAGGAGCTTTTTATACATATTTGCCTGTGTGAAGAGGGATAGGCTGTTGTCAACGCCGAGCGCCCTCTGAGGAGTATCCAAGCGCCTCCCGTGTCCGCGGGGGACCAATGATAACCGTGTCTTCCTCGTTGGGGCTGGATGCGTGCGTGTGTGGGGGAGGTGAACCTCATAAGGTGACCCCGGTATGCAGCGAATGCAAAGTAACCTTGGTGTGCTGCATCTGCCGTTGTTGATGAGAAATGAACAGGGTCCCAGTGGTATGCTCTCATCCCACCCCCTCTCCCTGAACCTGAGAAGATATCTGTCTGACCTTCCTGATGCAGCTCGGAAAATGAGGGAGAGTTTGCGGCGTCGAACGACGATATAGGCCTGCGTTTGTTTCATCATTTTCAGCAATGTGCATTAAGTCGAGCATTGAAACGGTCGGCGTAACTGAAGTAAGAAGTAAAAATCAATCCCGTTTGAACCTCAGCATGCACACTGATGGCAAGCTCTCTAATACCGGCCAGGGCGGCGGATGGGGTGCTTGGGGATCTCAGCTCCAGAAAGACCTCCTGGAGGCCACCGGCCAATTAGCCGCGTTTCCCGCCGTCCTCGTTAAGGAGAGCAGGCACTCGTGGTGGGAGCTTTTGTTTTCTAATTGATTTACAGGGCCGTTTCCCCCCTCGTCTCTCTCTGAGCCGCGGTGCCATTGTGGCACATGATGAATTACCTCTCTCTGGTGATGCTAATGCATCACTAGATGAACCTGCAGCGGTGCAGCTGCCCTTTATCTCCGAAAACTACACCTCATCAAACGTGCCGTCTAAAACTACCTCCGTTTCGTCTCAAACTACTTCTGTACATGAGCACATTTTTCCAGACTAAAGGCCTTATCCTAACCCACAGCACTCCGAGGATCCGGGCGGACCTCTTTGTGGCCTTTCTGCAGCCAGGTTCGCCCTCCCCCCCTGAGGTTTATCACTCTGTTCAACTAATTATTGCCTTAATTGAATCTATTACGGTACTTGGGCACTCGAGTATTTGGCTCTCAGAGGACTGAAAATATCATTAACTGTGCTTTAACCCTTTTCAGGTGGCCTGTAATGGTTACCGATGCTCAAATGTGTTTTTTTTTCTACTTTGTTTAGCTAGCTTCAGCACATCTTCCTGCAAGAAGTCTGCGGTGAACCGCTTGACTCTCTAGAGATTTGCCCTATTACTTCGGTCAACCTGTAATACGCTTTTTTTTTTCTTTTCTTTTTTCCCATCCATACATGAACCACTTCCCTTCATCTGCAATGTGAGGCTCAAACCCAAGACACAGAATTCTGACTTACCGGCTTTACCCGGCGCTTATCTTTTAATGGTTGTCCGTCAGCATACGTGAGCGATGATTCCAAGTCAGCCTGTTTCTTAGAATTGGGGTTGAAATGGAAGGAAGTGGTCAGGCTTTTCTTTTTTTATTATGTTATGCTTTATGAAATCACAGCTGACCTGTAGACCTTCATCCACCTGAGCGTGTTACACCTTTGCCTGGTTACTCCCAGCAGCCGAAGTACATGTTCTCACGCTCTGCTGTAGGGCTACAACAATTTCAAAACTGGACTCTACTCTGCCGACACACTGAGTTACAGGCAAAGATGTGATGTGACCACACTGTATCACCGTCTTCCCTAAGTGTGTGTGGGTTCCAGAGCAGCAAGGGGGAATACAGAGCTCAATTAGTGTCAGCGAAATTGATTAATGGGGAGAGACGTGGAAGGTAAAAGTTAGCCACTACTTCTGAGCACTTGCATTTAATGCTTATATTCCTCGGTTTGCGAGCCTAATGGTGCAGCTTGGTTCACAGGAGTTTGCGCCTTCTTTCCAGTAAGCACACGTATGTCTCTGAGACCTCTGTGGTGGAGTACACTACCTGGAAACCTTCACATTGTATTTAAAAGGGATCCTTTACCAAAAAAATAAATAAATTGTCATCATTTACTCACCTTGTTATCATTCCAAACTCATATAACTTTCTTCAATGGAACACTAAAGGAGTGTTCACACTGCTCTTTTCCATACAACAAAAGCATATAGCATGCATTTAAAAGCACCATAAAATAAGTCTTTTAACCCTCTGGTGCTCTTCGGTTATTTCTGACCGGAAAATTTTCTGTTTTGAAATGTTAAAAATCACAGCTTCATCGGAATGATATGAAACTTGGTGACTTTTCTTGCATTAAGTATGTAAACGCACAAAAAGATTGGGGTTATGATTCGAGCATGCTAATTGGTCGTTAAAAAAAAAGTAGCGTTCATTGTCTTCGGTCATAAATGACCGACCATTGGAAATTAATGGGAAATCAGCAAAAACACAAAAATTCACAGAATATTTGCTTGTACAATCTACAAATGCTAGTACAATGCTGAAAAAAAGCACAGCAGTAAAGGGGTGACACTCTAAAACATCAAGAGTGTGATATTGACACATCCACTCACACACGCACACTTATACACACACTTATACACACACTCACACACACACACACACACCTATGAAAAACTGAACCTATGAACCATATTTGGAATTTTTAAAAATCACAGCTTCATCAGAATGATATGAAACTTGGTGACTTTTCTAGCATTAGGTATGTAAACACAAAAAAAATTGAGGGCATGATTCGAGCATGCTATGTGGTTGTAAAAAAAATACTCCCACTTGTGCTCTTCGGTCAAAAATGACACTATAGGAAATGAATGGGAAATCTTCAAAAACACAAATTCACAGAAAAAAATATATTTCTAACAAACAAACAAAAATATCTAAAACTTTATAATAAATAGTCTTTGAGATTTTTTAAATATATATTCAAATCCATAAAAAAAAATCATTAAATGTGTTCAAAACAGAACTAGGGAATTCTCAAGCCTCTCCATAGACCTCTAGTTATTACACCAATGGTTGCATGATTTCTCAAATAATTCCAAAAGAGGGCGCTAACCTGCCTTCAAAAAAAAATATTTTGAAGGCCTAGTCTCTGTTTTAACCTGAAATACTGCAATAATAAAAAATTTAAAAAAAGAATACAAAGAAAAATGTTTGTATATTTTTCAATGGCAAAAATAGACCATACTTATTGCATAAATATTAAATACCATCAAATCATCTCAAAATACAAAATTAAAAAGAAACAATATTACTGAAGAAAAAAATTGCATTGTTTTTTTTTTAATGGAATTTTTAGGTGTCCGGTCACTTATGACCGGGAAGACAACCAATGCAACCCCTAAACGAAGAGCACCAGAGGGTTAAAAATGCATTTTGCACAGTAAAGCTTGAACAGTCTCAATCGCTTACAGTAGGGATTGTTTACAGCAAATTTTTGTTTTGGTCAGTGAGCCGAACCCCTTTGTCTAATGCTGCATTCATGTGCTATTGGAAATGTCCTACTTCCCACTTCTGAAGTCGTGATTACGAGCTTGTCACATTCAAATGCTTTGTTGATGGAAAAAACAGGAGCCATGGAGGACACTAGGTTTATTCTTGCAATTGGGAAAATCTTATTAAAGCCAAAATTATACTAAGCATACCATATTTATTGACAACCATATAAACATTCACCACGCTATCTATAGTCAGCTAGTTGACCATTCTGGAATTTCAGTCAAATACAGGCTATTTTTGCTATAATACGCTTCAAATGATTATCATATATGTAAATATGTACTAGTATGTAGCGGTTGTGGAAAAAACGAATAAAGATCCAGTCACAGCAGCAATCATTCTTCCCTCCGCCATATTTCAAGTTTGTGGCATGCCCAACTCAGGAACTTGGGTATCAAAATTATCCCTGAACTTCCTAGTGGTAAATACGACTTGAAGGCGTTCACGTCCAATTTTTAACTAGGAAACCCGTATTTACAACAATTCCAATAGCACGTAAAGGCAGCATTAATCTTATAAATATTTAAAATTAATATATCAATTTATCACATTGACATGTTCCCATTTTTTTGTTAACATGGTTACATGACATGCAGGTAAACAAATACTGTAAACTTTTACATTTTTTAGTAATTGTTGTATTTTGATTTGAATAGGACTTTATGTTGTAATCTATTAGCTTATCAACTCCTTAATAGGTTTGGGAATCGAAAATCTATTCCAATTCTGGAATCTGATATATAAGGTCAGGAATCGGAAACTTGTTATAAATTAAATTCCTTTTCATCGATTCCTTTTGTGTGCATTTTAATATGACTTTAAACCATTAAAGCTCAAGACTCTCACGCTGTTTTCTGTGCTGTGCACACACCCAAAATGTGCGCACAGAAAGCCGCCTCTCATACTGTATAGTGCGCTTTACTGAATTGAGATCTCTTCCACGTCTTTTTGCACTTGAACGAAAAAATAAATAAATAACATTTGTAAATATCCTCGTAAACACAGTCGGTTATGTCTTAAGTGAATGTAAACAGTTGACAAAGAAAGCGCATGAGTAACAGTATTTTGGATCCATGCAGCTCTTAAAGTGACAGCAGCATAATATTTCTGCTGCTGTCTCTATAATAACTTTAAACAAACAAAAAAAGACAAAGAGAATTTATTTCAATCATTTTGTTCAGTTGTCTTTTTTTCTAATTTGTTTATTTTTTTTAATTACTGAGTGTTTACTAATAAATGTTTGACATTTATAGTAGTTAAACCAGTTTTTGCCACGGTTTTTGCTGTTGGTTTTTGTTCCTTTATTCAGCTGCAATGAAAGGTTTTGAAAGAATAAATGTGAATATGCAAGTTTTTTTTTTTTTTTTTTTTTTTCATACACCTTATTGGAATAGATAAGAATCGGAATCGATCTGCAGAATCTAAATCATTAAAATTCAAACAATACCCAACTCTACTCATGAACCCCCAGGGGTTTTCGATCCCCAGGTTTGAAAAAATTACATCTTACAGATGAAAACCCTCATGTCAAAGAGACATCTTTATTATTAAGGAGGTTATTTTGTATTCATATCTGTAAGTGATTTATATCTAAAGAAAATGTGAACGTGGCAGATTTCTAATATGTTGTTTTGGTTCCTGTGTCTGTTGGGCAATTTTATCACTCGTTCTGTGTGATGGACTGATCACCTGAGTCGTGATTATGATATTCGAGCGTGAGCTTTTTTGATGTATTATGTTATATACATATCAGCACCATTACGGTTTGCACGGTACCTCATTGTGGAGTACAGTGCTTCATTTCACAGGACAAGCACCACACACACAGCCATGAGAGCACCTGTGGGGGAAAAGAAGAATATCCTTCACTCTCAGCTTCATACCTACATCTATTTTTATGGCTCATTTTGCATGTTCAGGAGGGTGCTACGGGCCGGCTGAATTAGACCCTGGCATTCTTTGCTCCCTACTTTTTTCCCCCCCTTCTACGGGATTGTAGCTTTTTTTTCCCCCCTCTCCATGACACCCGCTGCAAATGAGCCCTTGGAGGGAGCGAGTCTGTGGCTTTAAATGTAGATTTCTGTGGCACCAGTGACTCTCTGTCACACAAATTGATGAAGCAGATTTATGACGGCTGCTGGGCACAACAAATTAAGTTGACAGTGATGTATGGGGGGCTAATGCCACCATGATCCTTGCATAGCACCACTGGACGCTCTTTGCCTGGCTACACTCTTGTTAGGATCTGTTAGGCAGCCACATAATGAAATTCCACTGACTGATTTGTGTGGTTTTTCTTTTTTCTTCCCCTCTCTCTCTTTTCTTTCCTCCTTTTTCCTCTTTACCTCTATATCTCCTTCTCTGGTCCTTTATGCTCTTTTCTCCTTTTTCCTTCCCTCCACTCTGTGTTCTTCATCTTCAATTCCCAGACTCATCCAAACGCCAGCAAACTGCCCTTGAAGGATGCTTTTACCTTTGACGACTACAGGTTGGTTGAAATGCCCTACCATGTTTAAAAAAGTAGAACTTCTCTTCCCTGCTGAGGTTCAAAAAAAGAAAAGAGCAGGAAGACAAGCCGTAGGTTGGTTGTAGGGCTACGCGATGGCCTTTAAAAATGAGGCGTTTGTTCTCATTGTTCTTTCATTAGAACCAAATTATCTGTGAAGGAATAATTTATCATTGGTCCCCTTTCATCTTCAGATTGTTGAATATGATGCAAGTCTGTGCTCCCGTTGGGTAATGTGTGAAGAGAATGAAATAGCGTCTTGTCACAGCTAATGTTGTCTTCGGTGGACTTTAAGTTCCTTTTAATAAATTATGTCCAGATTATTTAGACTAGATAAGTAAGACGCTCTTCTGGACAAATTCAGATTTAAGGTCATTATATTGCCTGATGCGCAGGCTATTGAAGCAGCTGTATTCTGTACTTTTTTATCAGAAGTGCACTCGTAATGTAAGAAGATTTTCTTTCAGTTGTAATTTAGTTTTACATGACCATTTCCCACCCTCTCTCCTGCCTTAAGAATTAAAAAGGTCATTTTTACTCTTGCACATTTAGGAATTTTGTATGCAGTTGACCCCTGTTTTGATTAGTACATTTTTGCATGTGAAGTGTGCATCAGCGCTGCCAATTAAGAATACTAAAGGCCTTGGTGTGTAAACATGGATGGGAATGCAATACAATTGACTCCATTTACTTTGTTCATACACATTACTAGACAATAATTTCACAGAAAACAAACAATTATTTCTAGTCGCAGAATCTTTCAAAAGATTTCAAAAGAACAAGAAAAATCTGGGTTTCCATTATATTTCCCTTTTAATGTCTAGCAATTTTAGTAGTGTTTTAAATCTGTAATAAAGTGATGCCATTTTGTATATCAGGTGGGCAGTGTCTTCTGTAATGACTCGTCAAAACCAGATTCCTACAGCAGACGGAAGTCGGGTCACACTGGCCCTCATCCCTCTCTGGGACATGTGCAACCACACCAACGGCCTGGTGAGTCTGCAAAACCAATACAGAACTCCCTGTTAAATCATTTATGGGTAGCAGAAGGTTTTTGCAACCAATTTATTTATATATTATATTGTATTAATTATATCTATCTATCTATCAATCTATCATCCTTCTCCATGACATGGATGTTTATAGTGCTTTCACTTGTATTGCAATCTTGAAGTACAGGGGGAAAAAACATTTACTTTTAAGAAATGCGGGAGCAAAGTCTAATGCGATTTTTCGGTAGATTATGCCTTCATCCCAAGGGATCTTTTATATTTATTTGGATAATTTGTCTTTGATTGTGCTCAGCAGCTCTTGCCACAGAGCAATATATCGCCTCTGTTCATTTGACTCTGTAATGCACTTATATCCTAAAACGAAGTTTTGTTTCAAATTATCATGTGCATTGAAAATCACGGTCATTAAAATGTGTAATGAAATGCTTTTTTTTGGTAATCCCCTGGTTAAGGTTTAATAAAAACATATTGTTTTTATTGTATGTTTGGTAGCAGTGTTTTTCGTACAATTTACTTACAAATAGCTTATTTGATTTAGTTGATTTCTAGATTTTGAGAGATTTAATAGTGAAGGATTGTATTTGTTGGGGTGTGTTATTTTAATAGGCTGGCTCTATAACCATTAGTAAGTTACATTTATTTGTTGGTTTTGCTCTGTTGTTTTTATTTAATCTTTTTCCCACCCACAGAAATATTTCATGAAATAGCCTTGCAATTTTGGTTCCTAATTGTTTTTGTATTTGACGTTTTTAAGCTTTTTATACGTTTTAACCCCGTTTTAAGTTTGGTCTTGTTTTAAAGAAGACCCTCAGCAGATTATTGCTGAAGTGAAAATGACAGTTTTGAAAAAGTTATGGAAGTTTAAATTTACTGTATATCAAATGTACTGAACTAAATATTTTTTTATTTTTATGCAAAATATATATTTTACAAAATAAAGTTTACTCTAAAATTACTATAAAATCAAAGCCAAATGTCTAACCAAGTTTTGTTCCAAATTTAGTTCCTATGGGATTTTGTTTAGACAGTGTAAATTCACATTCCATTGAATTTTGTTTTGATGCATTCTCCTATAACAAATTAATACATTTCTGTCCTAATATCACTTCTTTCACAAAATATGGAACCTTGAGACTTATCGTAACGCAATGTCCAGTTTCAGTTTTCACTGGATGAATTTTGTGTTTGTAAGCTTTCGAATGATACCTAATTTGTGATGATTACTAAAATGTGATGTGAAAAAGGCGATTAAAAAAAAAAAAGAGCGTGACTGAACGATGACAGTTAAGGGGTAGGGCGGGGGGACAAAGAGGTACAAGTTTTTGTTGACTTTTGTTACATCTGGTATTAAAATGTCTCCATTGATCTGGTAACAAATTGACTGTGAATAGATGTAAATGGGGGTCCAAAATGTTTTTATCACTCCAATTAGACTCAGGGAACAAATCTCATTTGTATGGTCAGCACTAATGGGTCTTTATTTATCACAGACAACACTCAAGAATACTTCCTTACTGTGCGTTCAGACCGCTGCACTGCTAAAAGTGACCGGAAGTCATTCAATTTCAATGTGAGCCGGCGAGCTACGTTGTGGGCGTCGGGGAAAGTTGAAGTCAGGGCAACTTTATGGTATTGAGCTATGACGCGGTTCGGCAGCAACCAAATGGAATGTAGAAGTCCTCCACTTGAGAGGATTCCAGAGAACACAGTGGAGTAAACTTTGGTTCTGACCAAACATTAGTTCAGTCTTCTCCGAAGGTAGAGTAAAGTCACACAAAACACAACAATTTGATGATCCACAGTGATGTGAATTTGATAAGAAGCGCAACATTTTCGCTCTAAAACGCTTGTTTTTCCGCGGCAATGCAATTAATTTGCTCAAAACAACACAGATTTGACCAATTGCATTGAGGCTAAACTTACACTTACCAACCTGGACAGTTATTGTAATGTAGGCTGCACACAAATGGATGTTAATGTTAATTACAGACCAAGGCTAGTAAACGTCTCTTATAAACTGCATGTTGAAATTAGATTAGCACTTAACTATGAACACAAAAGCCACACCACACAAATGGCTTATAATTGGTTTATTTCGTTAGCAAACTTGTAACTATAATTAAGTTCTCGTGGTCAATCTGCACAAATACCAATCAACATGCTTGTTTGCTTTGCGGCCCCTTTAAATAAAGTTTACAAGACCAAGCATTCGATCTACATCAGGAGCATCCACAAATCTTTCCACAGCGTTGTTGGCAGGGCAGCCAGGGCGAATTTTGATGACAAATATAGAAATATATATATTTTTTATAATAATGTGAAATTCTTTACTTGATTTAATGCATCCCTGCTGAATAAAAGTATTAATTTCTTTTTTTTTTTTTAAACAAACACACACACACACACACACACACACACACACACACACACATACAGTGGATCCGGAAAGTATTCACAGCGCTTCACTTTTTCCACATTTTGTTATGTTACAGTCTTATTCCAAAATTGATTAAATTAATTATTTTCCTCAAAATGTGAAAGAAGTTTGTTTGAAATCTTTGCAAATTTATACAAAAATAAAAAGCAGAAGAAAAATAAATCACATGTACATAAGTATTCACAGCCTTTGCTCAATACTAAATAGCACCTTTGGCACCAATTACAGCCTTAAGTCTTTTTGAGTATGATGCTACAGGCTTGGCACACCTATTTTTGGGCAGTTTTTCCCATTCTTCTTTGCAGGACCTCTCATGCTCCATCAGGTTGGATGGGGAGCGTCGGTGCACAGCCATTTTCAGATTTCTCCAGAGATGTTCAATCGGGTTCAAGTCTGGACTCTGGCTGGGCCACTTAAGGACATTCACTGAGTTGTTCCGTAGCCACTCCTTTGTTTTCTTGGCTGTGTGCTTTGGACCTCAGATTGGGGCGACGGTTCATCTTCCAACAGGACAACAATCCTGAGCGCTCTGGAGCAGGTTTTCATCAAAGATGTCTCTGTACATTGCTGCATTCATCGATCCTGACTAGTCTCCCAGTTCCTGCCGGTGAAAAACATCCCCACAGCATGATGCTGCCACTATCATGCTTCACTGTAGGGATGGTATTGGCCAGGTGATGAGCGGTGTCTGGTTTCCTCCAGACATGATGCTTGCCATTCAGGCCAAAGAGTTCAATCTTTGTTTCATCAGACCTTATAATTTAGTTTCTTATGGTCTAAGAGTCCTTCAGGTGCATTTTGGCAAACTCCAGGCAGGCTGTCAAGTGCGTTTTTACTGAGGAGTGGCTTCCGTCTGGCCACTCTACCATACAGGCCTGATTGGTGGAGTGCTGCTTGTTTGTAGAATTTTCAGGGAAATAATTAATTGAATTCATTTTGGAATAAGGCTGTAACATAACAAAATGTGGAAAAGTGAAGCGCTGTGAATACTTTCCGGATGCACTTTACATGTATGCATACAGATCTCATATAGCTGAGTCAGTGTCTTGTATGAATATACCTCACAACTATATGACGTGACTCAAATGTTAACAAGAATTTTCTGTTCTGTTCTAGATTACGACTGGCTACAATCTAGAGGATGACCGATGCGAATGCGTAGCTCTGAAAGATTACAAAGAGGGCGAACAGGTGAGTCTTGCAACATCATCACAGCAGCTCATCCGTTTACAGGTCACAATAAGGATGACCATCGGTCTTTTACTGCAGAAATATCTCGTTCAATTTAACATTGCTCGATGCGATTGACAAAAATCAGCGGGTGGGTTTCGTGCCATGCACTGTCCACCTAATGCACTGGTACATTTTCAATTTCTATTCGCACACTCTCACCTCGCGCTATTGCTCTATGCTTGTGCTTCCGTGATGCATTTATCAGCCAGCGGCCATTACGAAGGCCCGGGGGTAATATCAGAGCGGAGGCATTCAGATCCAGTCATGGGGAGAGCGGATATGCAGGGCACACAGTGACAAGCCAGGTATACACCCCCCTCCTCTCTCTCCAGAATGTGAATTATTTGATAAGATTTGCAGAGACAGCCAGTGGAAGAAGAAAGAGAGTGCGGGGGCCGGCGTGTGGGACTCGGACAAGCGTTGGGGGGAGTAGGAGGGGCCGTTTCGGGAGCGTTGCTCCGTACAGAGCCGTTTGATCCCTGATTCCTGCTGCTGATTTCGCATCGTGCCAGAACTCACTGTGGAGAGGCTGAGAACAGGATTGAACTGTGCTTCTCTCTCGCCCCCTCTCTTTCTTTTCAGCGCTATGTTTAATCTCTCTCTCTCTCTCTCTCTCTCTCTCTCTCTCTCTCTCTCTCTCTCTCTCTCTCTCTCTCTCTCTCTCTCTCTCTCTCTCTCTCTCTCTCTCTCTCTCTCTCTCTCTCTCTCTCTCTCTCTCTCTCTCTCTCTCTCTCTCTCTCTCTCTCTCTCACACACACTTTCTGCACTGCACTATCTGTAAATTTTGTGGATGTATTGTTGAGGGGAAGACGTGAACGGTGTTTTGAAAGGACTGTAGTGTGGGAAGGAAGTTTTCTGGACTAAATTGCCACTGTGTAATAATGCATCCATTCCCATAGACCTGTGCGTCCAGGTCTACTTCTGTCATTAAATAAAAGGCATTGTCAATTATGCTTTATTGTAGTAATATGTTGAATTACAAAAGCCCTTCCCTTCGTTTTCCCTCAGATCTACATATTCTATGGTACAAGATCCAATGCAGAGTTTGTGATCCACAATGGTTTCTTCTTCGAGGACAACGCACACGACCGTGTGAAAATTAAGCTGGGTGTGAGCAAGAGCGAGCGTTTGTATGCCATGAAGGCAGAAGTTCTGGCACGTGCAGGGATTCCTGCGTGAGTATCCTGTACAGAAATGACATCCAGTCCACATGATCTATGTAGAGTCAGATCTTTGACTAGCTTTTCTTTTTTTATCATTACTTCAGTGTTTAGTCTAGTTTTAAGTCACTATAAACATTGCATTGCATTGCATGAATTATTATACATTTTTTTAATGATTTTGTAGCTGATGAATTTAGGAAATAAGTTACATTTCATAGCACTACTTCATTTATTTTCGAGCCAAAAGAGGCAATGGAAAAAGTGTCTGTCATTTATGCCTTCAAGTTTTACCATCATAAGTGAATAGGAAGTTGTTGAACACTTGAAAGTTTTAGTTTAATGAGAACTTTTTAATAATAAAAACTAAAACTAAAAAAAGTTAATTGAAAATAAATAAAATAAATTAAAAGGAAATTACTATTATTATTATTATTATTAGCTGATAGGTAGCATCAGCACTAGAGGGCAATGTACATTGCCAATTTCTCCACACATTTGAAAAGCATTTTCTTGTCTTTTCATACGCAAGGTATTCTCATGTTAACATCCGATTAAATCCTAGATGTCTCAGCTGTGAGTTGTACTGCTGCAAGAATCATCCTTCAGGTGTAACAGAATTACAGTGCTGTAAAACCTCTTCTATTGTGGCATAATACTATCAGTGAACTTTCTGTCACACAGATCAATATCCTTTAAGTCTCAAAAAAAAAAATCCACACAGGCCCATATGAAATTACCTTTTGATTCAGGTCAGAGTCAAGATGCTTCTTTTCATCCCACTGTAAGTCAGACAGGAAGAGGCCATAGATATGCTCCAGTAATTAAACGGTAAATTATAAATGATTTAGCGTGTTTTTAAAAATGCATCAAGTTCAGTGGCCTCTCATCGCTTCAGATCAATCAGTTGTCATGCGACGGGGAGCAGCGCTGCGGTCTCGTGCAGGCAGGAGGCTTCCATTAGCACCTGCCCGTTCCGCTGGAGTTAATTGGGGTTTAATTTGAGATAGGTGGGGGGGAAGTCAGATGGTGCTTTGAACCCTCTCCGGTTCTTCTCCTCCTCAGGTCCAGTATCTTTGCCCTGCATTGCAGCGAGCCGCCCATATCTGCTCAGCTCCTGGCCTTCCTGCGTGTCTTCTGCATGACTGAAGGTATGCATCTTGCATATTTTTGTGTGTGTGTGTGTCCTGATACCGTCAAGCCTGGCACTAAGGTAGACCAGTGGCCACCTGTGGTCCATAAATCAGGAAGTGAGATGCCTTATTCCATATCACATCCTTACACTGAACTAGACAGGACAACGAAGCGTAAACAAGTGCCCCTCAGGTGTTTAATTGATCAAGACAGTGTGGCAGATGTGTGGAAGGACTGATCCAGAGTCAGTGAAATATTTATCAGCATCCATGTAGTAGAAGTTTTTGTCATAAATCCCATAAAGCAAGGCCATGTCCTCTGGCAAGACCTCTTAAGTCTGAGCTGATACATTATTCAGAATTTTTATGTTAATTTTTAAACTAAGCGAAGCCCCTGTGCTAGGGGCTTCTATTTTACTGGTGTAACAGGATTCAGCGGTGTGCGCGTGCAAAGCACTCGTTCGGCAAGCCCTTTCATCTCGTTAGCAGCCGTGTAATCATACCTTACATAATCGTCGCAGATCAGACCTGCCGGCTCACTTGCGCAGCAGATTACTCCCTTAACCAGAGAGGTGTGCATTTCTGATTGCAGAGGAACTCAGGGACTACCTGGTGGGCGATCACGCCATCAACAAGATCTTCACCCTGGGCAACACTGAATTCCCTGTCAGCTGGGAGAACGAAATCAAGCTGTGGACGTTCTTGGAAACACGAGCTGCGCTGCTTCTCAAAACCTACAAGACGACCTCAGAGGTGATGGAACAGTCATACAATATCTGAACCCAAATATTATAAAGCATATTTAAAGCTCCACTCCGTAACTTTTTTTTTGGACAAAATGTCAATTTTCCAAATCATAGCCCTGTACCTGCGTGACTCGTCATAGACATAAACAGAGAGAAGTAGCTCCGGCTGCAGTGTTCTTCCACAAGACGCACGCAGTTTAGTTTATTAACCGCTAGAGTGACAAAAGTTACATAGTGCAGCTTTAAGTTGTTTAAACGTTTAAATTGCATAGGGAACAAAAGTAGAATCATTCTGATAAGCTGAGTTGCTGCTCTTATTATCGGTTACACTTCAATTAGTCCATTTTAGACATTCTATTAACTATAAGTAACTTTGCAACTTCATGTCAACTAAAGCCCTATTCGGACGGGAATGGTTTCCATGGAGGATGTTAGAGAAATTTGTTTCACAGACATGCTTTGTGATTTTTATCCTGTCCGAATCTGCCATATCTTTTCTCACACATATTCCAGGGCAAATGACCTACCGTTTTTCGACAAATTAAACAGTCCTCTGAGAAACCTAATCCTGTCCTGGGTTTATTATAAACATCCACTTCTTTAAACTCATGAAGTTCATTTAAAAGTTATATCAATAAGTAATTCAATAAAAAAACATATACATCATAAGTGATGCATGCAAGCACAGCGGATAATGGAAACAGTTTTTTGAGTATTCTTTGTATAGAACAGCCACCTTTTGTAATATTACAAATGTTTTCGTTATGCATATATGCATATAGATACACTGCCCGGCCAAAAAAAAGTTGATGGATTTAAATTGGCAAAGGCTTCAGCCGACGATTGGCAACAGTTCTTCTAACCCTAATTGATGGAGTGTGTAGCTTTTAATTTCTTAAACAACCATGTAGGAAGACACATAATGGCCATATTCCAGGATGACAATGTCAAGATTCATCAGGCTCAAAGTGTGAAAGAATGGTTGTGAGGGAGCATGAAGAATCATTTTCACACATGAATTGGCACCTCTGAGTCCACAGCTTAAATTCATGGAAAGTCTTTGGGATGTGCTGGAGGAGACTTGACGCAGTGCTTGACTCTTGCATTGTCAATACATGATCTTGACCAAAAATGAATGGTGTGATGTTATTTGCAGTATAATTATTTAGAATTATTTAAAAATGAATCATTAATTCTTGCCCAAATTTTTACACAAGGGCTTTGAATGTGGTTCATCCAATCAGAATTGAAAATTCAACTATCTGGGAAAACCGCTGAAAGATTGTGATAACTGATTTTGTAATCTAGCAGTTAATTTATTACTGATTGGTAAACTGTAATGGTCGTGCTACCCAATATCCCAATATCATCATTATTTTAAGATCTCTGTTGTTGTCTTGTTCAGGAGGATCGCTCCATGCTGGAGAAGCCCGACCTGTCCCTGCACTCCCGCATTGCTATAAAGCTACGGCTGGCGGAGAAAGAGATTCTGGAGCGCGCCGTGTCCTGCGGTCGGGCCAAGCGTCTGCACTTCCAGAAGCAGCTGGACGAAGGGGCCCCGCTGCCGCTGTACGAAGAAAGTGATATCGCCCTTTTGGAGAACGCAGACGCCAAACTCCCCATCATCCTGCGCAAACTGGAAGAAGAAGACGAGAATGTTCAGGAGGAGATGAACCTGGTTGAAATCAAGCCCGACGCAGCCTTCCTGGACTCTTCCAAATCCCCTGTTCTTAACGGCCAGTGTAAAGATCTCAATGGTACTCAAGAGGATCCTCCAGGAAGTGATGCAGTGGAGAAAGGGAGTGAGGTTGAGAAGCACGACCCCAGTACCAAACGAACTGAAGGTGAACCAAAAGATAGTTGCAAATAGTCATGACCAGAGCACGGTGGCAATCTTAGTTCCTGCTATTTATTTATCTTTGTTTAAGAGACTCACCAATAGGAACAAAAGCTTTCTAAACAAAACGGAAAAAAAAAGCAGAGGATTTCAGTTTAAATGTTTTCTTTTTGTTCGTTTTTTTAATAAATGCAGCTTAAGTATGAGCTAGCTCAAGCTACAAAAAGCCTGTTGTTTTATTTTTTGTTTCGTTTGAGTTTTTAATCAGTGCCACATTCGTTTTCTTTTGTAGTAGCTTCAATCTTGCTCGCCAGAAAGGTTCCTGGTAACAAGGTGAGAAAGTAACCAATCATATGGACTCCTGTCTAGATGAAGGCTTGCTCGGACTTCACAAAATGAAAAAAGGACAAAAAATATATATCAAAGACTTTAACATGGTAACGTTGCCAAGGATGTTTCTGTTTAGTCATCTAAAATTCGGACTTCTCTCTAACCAGCCGTTGCTGTAGATCATGCCAGAAACACGCTTGACGTTTAGTGCCGCTTGACAATCATTACTCTTTTATGTTCTGACATTGATCTGCGAAGAGATCATCACTGCTGCACGCTGGTTACTTTACTCGCATAAAAAGACTTTAGTCCCAACATGGTGAACATTATTTCCGGGTTTGAATGTTATAACCTGAACCAGAGGATAAGAGGTTGTTGGTGGCTGTATGGTTGCTCTTTGCTGTGAATGTAATTCTAAGTTTGTGTTAAAACCATTCACTCTTTAGGACGGTATATATATATTCATTTTAATTCTTCTATGCTAATGAGACAACCTTGCAGTTAATGGACATGGAGAATACGATCTCGGAGGACTAACTTCGCTCATACTGGATCTTTGGGAAATCTATTTTTACTTATTTTTAATGCAAGTATTGAGGATTTTATTTAAGTATTCACTGCAAAATTCTCTCGAATTTGTCATGCAACTATTGTGGTCATCTTTAAGCCTTAACAAATGCCATTTAGTTGCTTTCCAGATAGAGAAATACTGATCCAGGGTGAAGACCTTGCGCACTTACAGATCTGCAACTCCCACAAGGCAAAACTCTGTTCCTGTCAATTTTTAAACAACAAAACATTGGGGACTATTTATAAAAGGAATCGTTCACCCGAAAATGAAACTTCTAGCATTATTCACTTACCCAAATGTTGTTTCGAATCTGTGTATTGTTTTGTTTTTCTGGACCTTAAAGGATTAGTTCACTTTCAAATAAACTTTTACTTATAATTTACTCACCCCCTTGTCATCCAAGATATCCATGTCTTTCTGTCTTCAGTCGAAAAGAAATGAAGATTTTTGATGAAAAGATTTCAGGATATTTTTCCATATAATGGAGTCAATAGACCCCATACGGTTCAAGGTCCAAATGAGAGGTTCAGTACAGCTTCAAAAGGGCTTTAAACCACATCAAACGGTACAAGACGATCAATAAGGATCTTATCTAGCGAAACGATCAGTCATTTTTTTTTTAAATAAATAAAGTTTAAGTTTTATAAGCACAAATGCTCGCCGTGCTCTTTTCAGTGATGCGCGCTCGTGACGTCACATAATACACAATTACATTGAAAAGGTTACGCTAGACGCAGGCGGAAGTACTGAGTCAGTGTTTACAAATGAGCGGAAGGAGGACCGTATCCACATATTCAAACGTCTTTGCGCCTGCGTCTAGCGTGACCTTTTCAACGTAATTGCGTTTTACGTGACGTCACGAGCGCGCATCAATGAACAGAGCAAGGCGAGCATTTGTGCTTATAAAACTTAAACTTTATTTATTAAAAAAAAAATTACAGATCGTTTCGCTAGATAAGACCTTTATTGATCGACTGGTACCGTTTGATGTGGTTTAAAGCCCTTTTGAAGCTGTACTGAACCTCTCATTTGGACCTTTAACCGTATGGGGTCTATTGACTTCCATTATATGGAGAAATATCCTGAAATCTTTTCATCAAAAATCTTAATTTCTTTTCGACTGAAGACAGAAAGACATGGATATCTTGGATGACAAGGGGGTGAGTAAATTATAAGCAGAAGTTTATTTGAAAGTGAACTAATCCTTTAAAGCTTGAAATTGCAGCTCTTGCCATACAATGCTTGTGGTAACCAAGGGCCGCCACACCAAAAAGCTTCATGAAAGTGGTCTATACATGCAACTTGCGCACTATATTTCAAGTCTCCTGACGCTATATGATAGCTTTGGGGGTGCAGACTGTGATTTAAGTCATTATTCACTGATAATCTTGCATCTTTTCCTCACACAAAGCTATCGTATGGCTCCTTTTTGGTGCTTTTCCACACTATTAACTCTCAAATATAAAAATGAGTTGCTTATTTGCATTTAATCTACTGTTATAATAATATAAATGACATAATTATGGATTGGTACAACATGAGGCTAAGTAAATATTGACTTTTTTTGGGTGAACTATTTGTCTCCAGTCACATGATCCATCCGTAGTGACTTGTATTAGGTGATACCCCCACAGTGTTTTGTTGTCCTTTTGAAACTGCATATTGAAACTGAAACTGCATTACGTTTAAAGTGTTTTGCCTATAAACAGCGCTGTTCAATATACTGTTCAGAATTGTTTGTTTTGGTTGAAAGATGTTTGAGTGTATGGAAGCCTGCCACTTGTTCTTGCTGCTTCTGTATATAGATTTATAGCTTTGGAAAGCTAACAGCTTTAATACACTTATTCTCAAATCTTTAACATGATCTAGCCATAAAGAAGGTACATTGTGGATTGCACTGACTCGCAGTACATCAGTACAACTGTATAGGGAAAAGCCATTAGAGTCTGTCTACAATGACAAGTCCAAGATTAAAGTTGTGTGCATTTGTTCACCTGAATCAAAGAAGGTGGAGTGCTTTTCTTGAAATCTTTGACCTGTCTATCTGTCTTTAAGAGGGCCTTTTTAAAAACAATTTCCATTAAGAGACATAAGGGCACTTGTCCATTGTCCTTTCATTCTTCGTTTCATTTGAAGGGGGGAAAAAAAGGTTTTATTTAATGTTTTTTTTTTTTTTCATTCTTTGCCCCCCAAGCCCCATTACAAATTTATAAAAGAAACATTATCTTGAATCATTTAATTCGGGGCAATTAAATTTTGAAATTCCACATTCATTATTCATGGGCTTCAAGATAAAACCCCTTTAATCCTTGAATAGATTATTATAATGGGCGATAGTGTGGGCAGTGGCAAACTCGGGCAGCCCTGCACATGTCCGGTATTGTTAGTATTCCTCTTGTCAGGGCTGAGAGCAGAAGTGCAGTGGAGCTCCCTTTGGCCTGGGACCATGCCACCAAAGTAATTCTGCCTATGAATAATATACAGCACTTCTATTAATATAGAATGCTGTCAGGGTCCTGGGCGGAGGGCCCATTGTCATGCAAGTATTTACCAATACGTGTGCCATACTTGAGAGAGGGGGGCTTTCTTCCAAGGTTACGAGGTCACATTTACATGCACGTTAAGTGGTAGAGGCCCGACCGGTACTGTTGACATGTAGAGATGACTTGCACGCTTAAAAATAAATGTTCCAGAAAGGGTTTTGCAGCCTGATGATGACATGGGAAAACCATTGTTTTCAGAAAACCATTTTCATTGCGGTCCAAAGTTTGAGACTACTAGTGAAAGTTGACTTAAAAATGTAATTCAATTCAAATTAATTTCTTTTTTGACGCTCGAGGTGAACACCTTCAAGTAAGAACGGATAAAGTTCTCCAGGATAATTTGATATGGTCCAAAGAGCATCTTGTGCTTCAGCGGAAGTGAAAAACCTCTTTAAACGGTCACATGATCAATGTCACAATTGACTTTTGATTTGGTGATGTAGCAATAGATCTGAATATTTCCTCATTTTAATGACATTTTTGCTCATGAACTATATTTCCAGGTGTAAGTAATAAAACAGCATCGTAATTTTGGACACCACTGGTGCTTCAAAGAACCCAGGATAGCTTCATTTCTCTGCTGTTATTCAAGACCTATAAGAACCAATAATGTATTTTTTTATATATATATATATATATATATATATATATATATATATATATATATATATATATATAAACCTCCAAAATTTAGCAACTCAAAAGCCCAAATACAGCAACAATTGTTTGTGATGAGGAGGAGGTTCTTTGGCCCTGTGTTTACACCTGGTGTTAAGATGCGTTTTGGTCGATCGGATCACAAGTGGACGACACTAAATACAGGTGTAAACCGGGTCTAACGGTTTGCTTGTCCTCTTTCGACCACTTTCAGAGGTAGTCGAAAACGCATTTGACTGGTTTGCTTTCATAGTGTAGACCAGGGGTCTCCAAACTCGGTCCTGGAGGGCCACTGTCCTGCAGAGTTTAGCTCCAACCCCAAATAAACACACCTGAAACAGGTAATCAGTGTCTCACAAGGCCCTACGTGGTTTAGTGGCTATCAGAGCAGAAACTAAATATGTTTTTCCGACATCTCTGATCGTATTCATATGTAACTTTGCGCAAGCTTATGTCGTCCATTATATCAAAAGATCTGAAAAAAGCTCATATATTTACCCTCCCATAGACCCTCCCTCGAAGAAATCAGGACAGAGGTGGTTAAAAGTGGACAAAAGAGACGGATTAAAACACCAGGTGTAAACGGGAATGTCTCCCTCGTCTCTCCAAAACGCTTCTTAATACCAGGTGTAAACAGGGCCTTTGATATCAGTATTGTAGATCCCAAGTCTAAGACTATTTTCATTGGACTCCGACTTGACCCTCTTCTAGTCTCGGTTTAACTCTGCTGTAGCTCCCAGCAGTTAATGCACATTGCATGAAGAAAGCTTTCATGAGACAACTTTCCCAGTGATATCTGACCCTAGTTCTCACTTCTGTTCAGTTCTTCTAATGAACTAGTGTAGACCAGGGGTCTCCAAACTCGGTCCTGGAGGGCCACTGTCCTGCAGAGTTTAGCTCCAACCCCAAATAAACACACCTGAAACAGGTAATCAGTGTCTCACAAGGCCCTACGTGGTTTAGTGGCTATCAGAGCAGAAACTAAATATGTTTTTCCGACATCTCTGATGTATTTTAATTAAAAAAAGGTTTAAACAGTCACTGATGCTCCAGAAGGAAACAACGCATTAAGAGCTGGGGGTGAAAACTTTTTGACTTTGAAGATCAAGGTAAATTGAACTTATTTGTCTTCTGGGAAACATGCAAGTATCTTCTGTTGTTTCCGAAGGGCAGTACTAAATGAAAAAGTTTGATATTTAAACAAGATAAGAAAAATGACATCTTCATTCTGTTCAAAAGTTTTGACCCCAGCTCTTAATGCGTTGTTGCTCCTTCTGGAGCATCAGTGACTGTTTAAACCTTTTTTAATAGCTGTGTTTGAGTCCCTCAATTGTCCTCAGTGTGAAAAGATGGATCTCAAAATCATACAGTCCCTGCTGGAAAGGGCAAATATGCAGAAGATGCTGGAAAACTGAAGAATGTGCAGGACCTGAAGGAACATTGGGTAGTTAAACTGCTCAGGATAGTTTAAAAACAGTTTTGAAAACAGTTGTGGATCATCCAGGTAACAACACCTAATACCTGCTGGAGAGGGTTCAAATAAAAAAATCATTTAATCTTTTTTTTTTAGGGGTGTCCTCACAGAAAAACCTTCCATCAAATTGTCCTCACAAAAACATCTCATCTCTGATGAGAATAATCCCTACCTTCCAGCAACCGGTCACTCACATGAGATCGCAACAATTAGCAAACCACTATGATCCAGTAAATTTCTGATGGATAAAATCAAGTCCCACCGGACAGTTTTTCTTGTTCGGGAAGCCGTTTCCCTCGGATAAACGTCACAATAGTGAAGAAAAGATGACCGCCACTTCTGTTCCATGCTGACTTTCACGAGTTCACACTTGCATATCATTTAGAGGGAGTACATTTAAATGCATATTTGCCGTGTTGTCCTGTGTGTGTGTGTGTGTGTGTGTGTGTGTGTGTGTGTGTGTGTGTGTGTGTGTGTGTGTGTGTGTGTGTGTGTGTGTGTGTGTGTGTGTGTGTGTGTGTGTGTGTGTGTGTGTGTGTGTGTGTGTGTGTGTGTGTGTGTGTGTGTGTGTATACACCTTTTATTGCTCAGTGTCAATTATCGGAACGTGCTCCTCTCGAACTTTAATAAAACATAATTTATTACAAATAAAAGATTTCATGTTGACTTTAAAGCTGAAGTATTATTTCTCCATCACTAGAGCCACCAAATGAGATTGTTACTGTTTTCAAATAAGCGAAAACAAATAGTCTGCATTGGTCTGATTTATATTCCTGTCCCAAACGCATACCTGTGGAATCAACGCTGCTTTGCTCAAACTGCTTCCTTATAGTTGGCTTTGGTCAGATGGGATACTAAATCGCTTTTAATGTTAGTATTTGCGTGATAAAGAGGGAGAAATGTATAAAAAAAATCTTAGATGACTGCCAGAGCGCACTTTCTTTTGACCAAGTGTGACCTTAAAACAGATGTGGCGCTCATAATGGAAGTAGCTATTCATAATTGACGAGGCAGGACTAAAGGTCTGGGGATGAGCCATCAGGCTTGGCCTGGCACGACCGGCCCATACCACTTCCGACCCCATCCCTTTAAGGAACTGACATGTGGAAGGAGGAGTGGTTGAGTCCATGAAGAGAAGTGTGAAGAACATTTGGTGGTGGTGGGTATGCACTCTTTTTTTCTAAAGCAAAGTTTGGATGCTTCCTTTTGCTGTCGCTCTGAATATGCTGTTTAAGATTTTAATGGCTGAACTGATACCAATATTAGCGTCTTTTGCTCGGAGTTAACATATGCAATGGTACCCTGTGGTCACACTGAAACTCGGCTATGAGTTGAGTTATGAGCCAGCGCCTGGTTCACCATCTGTTAGATCTGCTTTAAATCAAACTTTTAAAAGCACTTGTTTGTGAAATGCTTGGGTAAATATTTGCTAGACCAAAAACAGCTAATTAAAAGTCTTTCCTTTTTGCCATCACATGGACAAACGCACGCATGCAGCTCGCCCAAAACAAGCCCTTTGCTCTGTACTGGCCCCAAACGTCCTGCTTGAAAGTAGCAGAAGTTCAAGCTGATTTCATATTCCTTTTCAGCAAGCAATATTTAATTTTTAATCCTATTTAAGCCAACTGGAAATAGTATTTTGCAACAGTGAAACCACGGCATGTATAATTGATGTCTTGTCTTAGCTAATGCAGTGGGAATGTTTAGCAGCCGAAGGAGGGAGCGAGTGATGCATTGAGGAGCCCCTGGGCACCGGTGGAGGCCGCTCCGCCATCCAGACGGAGAAAATGGGCCCGTTCTCCTCGCTAATGCAAATGGCATGCAGATAAGAAGCCATAAATCCATTGTGTGTGACGTTGCAGTGCCGGCACGTTCCTGGAGTGCTCGTCTGTGACATGCATACGCAGACTGACCTCTCGCCACCAGAACAGAACGGGGGCCCCGCCGCAAGATGATGCTTATATATTTGGATGGGCAGTTGACGCGACATGCAATTTTACTAAAAAGGCCAGTGTTTTTTTTTTTATTGCCTTATATTTATTCATTTAGCTGGACAGCAAATAACAACGATTTTTACCTATAATTATTCAATTATTTTGTCAAAAAAATACCATTAAAAAAATAATTAGAATTGGTTAAAAATATATTTGATTGGTCATTAATTTACACATTCGCAATTATGTTTTGTGGAGTGACTCTGTCCTACAGTGTGATTTACTAAACATTAAATAAGTTAAAGCATTACATATTTAGGTGGGTGCAGCACTATTTGATGCATTTTTAAAAGTTTAACTTTTAACAGCATTTTGTCACGAGATGTTAAACAACAGCAAGACACATGGCAGTCCTATCATCAGGGCTCGACATTAGGCCTGTTCACACGCTTGTCCTTCGGACAAGTAAATATGTCATTCACTTGTCCGAGTAAAAAATGTGCTTGTCCGGATATTTTCAATAAATATATTCTGAAGCAATATTCTCACCAGTGTTCAATCAGCTTTGACATATTTAAATATGCATATTTGTGATATTTTTACCTTTTTATAAAGGTCATTTTTCCATAATCTTATTAAATATAGGCTATGCTTCAGCTTTCCTTTTATATTCTTAAATTTGATCTATACATTTAATTAGAATAAGACACTATAGGCTGTTACCAATCAAATTAAATCATTTACACTGAAAAATTACAACTGCATTAAATAATGTTATGAGAATATTTTAAATATTTTTCAATATACAAATAAGAAATGTTGGAAAGGTGAAACGAAACCACCAGTAGGTGGCAGCATGTGACCGTCTTAATGAGTGAGTCATTGAGTCGATTCGTTCAAATGGCGGATTCATTCAAGAATTAGGCGGTCGTTTACGAATAGGTCATTGAATCTTTGATTCAACCGATTCATTCAAACGCTGAATCATTCAGTAACACGTTGGAGTGTGATGCGTTATGGTTCTGCTGCGATATTTGTTTGAAACTATTTTCGCTGCTGAAATGGAACAAAAACAGTCCATATTGCATCTAAAATGTAAGTGACTTAATGTTAATTAATTGTTTATGGAACAGGCGTATGAAATCAGTGTAATTTTCAGTCGTGATGGTATTCAGGAAAACAACACTCTTGTTAGTGTGATGTTGCTTAACTGTATCATATGTTATAAATTATAAAAACTACACAATTTTAACCGTGTATGTTAACTGAGTTTCTTTGTATGAGCGGCGCTCATTTGTTTTCGTCCTCGAGAGGCTTCGAGAGCATCAATAGCACAACCTTGTTAAGGTCAGTTTGTTTTTATATTATTATCCACTATCGATCATCACTTACACTAACTGAATGCAGAATCATTTCTTGCATTATGGTGGATCCCTAGTTATTTTTTGTTTTGACGGTTTACTCTGGATACGTCGGGCAAGTAAAATTATTTTTCACTTGCCCCATCAAAAAACAAACGTTAATGTCGAGCCCTGCTATCATATTTGAACAAATCTCTCAACTAATAATGTAAACATACAGGGAAACCTGTCAACTTATTAAAGACTAAAATTAAAGGCACAATATGTAAAATTTTTGTATTAAAATATCCAAAAAACACTAGAACAATGTTATATATTTTGACTTGTACTTGCATTATCCCAAATGTTTCCAAAAATGTTTAAATCCAGAGAAATAAGCAATTTAACCTCAATTTCTACGATTTGTAGAAATAAAGACGCTTTGATATATTATGTTTTATTAGACAGGTGAGCAACTGTTCGGATGCATTCATAGACAGAAAATGAATCATTGTTATATAGCTCAGGTCAACACAGTTAGTCCTACTGTTAAAATCTCGTTTTCTTGATTTACCGCGAGTACCATGTTTTACCATGCCTAATATCGATCTAGCTTACTGCAGTGTGCAGCAAGCGTCTCATAGTAGCTGACGGGCGAACGCACAGAGTAGCATTATCATAGATATACATAATAAAGGCTAGATATCTTAAGCCATCTTGTCACAGGCAGGGCTCTGTGGTACCTGATTTAAGGCGAGTGATCTGCATGAACACAAATACTCTTATCTCACTGAAATCTTAACGGATTTAAAAATGGTTTGGTTTCTTACAAACGTTATTAACGTGGCTATGATTATGGATGCTTGAACAAATTATGAATAATTTTTCATAAGTATGCAGTGTCACAACTACATCTCTGACGTTTATAACAAACCAAACAGTTTGAAAATCAGTAGAAAATTGAGCAAGTTATGGTTATTTAAAAAGCGCAAGCACCATGAAAACAATGTTACGAGTGATCGAGCTGCCTGTGACAAGATGGCCGCCAGGTGCGGACGTCGACCTCCATTGGCCAGCAGCGCGGACGAGATATCTAGCCTTTATTATGTATATCTATGAGCTTTATAACTTTCAACCATAGACCGTAAAAAAATATGGACGACGCGACTTCATTGACTTCCGCTGACCAAAGTTGAAGCTTTCATAGGCCCGCTCACGACGCTGACATCTTGGGACCGAGTCTGCGCAGTAGCGATCTCGGGACCGGAGTTGCGCAGTAGAGAACAGGAAGTAGAGGCGCGATTATCAAAAGCCCGCCCACACTCTCGCAGATGCAGAACAATTCATTATGTTGGTGTGAAATAAACAGTTATGGAAATGTAGAAATTAAAGCTAAAGCTCCAATCTCCTCCCAAAAATCCAGAAAAAAGTCCATTAGTGCCTCAGTGACAACTTCACTCAGAGAAGCCGTCAATCTCAGCTGTCAATCATGACGTCACACCCCCCGTTTTTATAGCATCAAATAACTCACTAAAACTAAACTTATTTAAAAAACGAACACTTGAAATTAAATTATTGTAATAAAAACTGCCTAAAATGACAGAAACCATCTTTAGGAAACAATTATTTGAAGTGTAATTAAATTGTTTAGTGTGTCTCGCACCCATTCAAATACATGGAGGGGTGGGGTTTAGGAGCTATACTGGGACCGGCCACCGGGGGGCGATTGAGGCGCGGAAGCTTCAATTTCTGACAGGAGCACTACAGGCTTGCTTTCAACACACTCAAATGTATCTAATATGATAAAACAGCACTGCATTACTCCACATACGCTACGCATGACCGGAAGAAGCGGAAGTGGTCATCTGCGGCATAATAAAAGCTCCTCATGCTCACCTCTAATTAGCAATCGCTCCAGCAGACTCATTCCTCTCCAACGGCTCTCAGCCGCGCCCTGCTTCATACAACAGTAATGTTAATAAATCTTTAATACATTAGCTCCTCAATGAATATGATTTCTACCCGTTGGATTCTTTTCATGATTACGCAAAATCAAGGCGCCCTCAAGCTATGCCTTTGGTTTGAATAAGCAACCTCTAGCAGCGAAAATTACATATTAACAAATGATTATTTTAAATAATAATGCAGTTTTTATAATAATGTTATTATATTTGTAATGATATAAGAGTAAAATATAATAAATACGTTATATAGTGCATATATTTAGCAAAATGCTCCTCTCTAGAGTAAATTTTTCTAGCTAACCAACATCCAGGTCATTGAATGGCTTTACGTGACATGGTTTACAAGCTGTTTTATTCCTCTTTCCGTGGTTGAAGCACTCATTGAACGATAACATGAGACATTTCAGTAAACTGTACTGTATCCTTCAACATGCCTTCTGATGTTAATTTATGTTTATTTGGTGCCATAACAAGCAATAAAGAGGTAGACGGATCTGTTACACCACCAAAATGGTATTTTTGTATATAACAGAATTTGAAAGCTGAGACTGTTTCATATCAAAAGTAACCTGCTCTGTCTTGTCTGTCAGCGTGTTATCAGTGTTCTCTTTGCTCCGAGAGTTTTTTTTATTTTATTTTATATTTTATTGAGAAAATGGATGAATGGCGTGAGAGCATGAGAACAGTTTCATTGTTGAGTCTCACGTTGAATGCATGAGAGTTAGCAGCCCAGGTAGCTAAAGAACCGTTTTAAATATGATTTGTAATGAACTCATGAAGATAAACATCATTTGAAAATGCACATTTTCTCTTATACAAACATATAAAGTTTAACCTAAAATATTGATGTTGAAAAATTAAAGTTAGTTTCCATGTCCATTTGTCTACACGGATATATCTGGACTAGATCTCCAACTTGCGGCCCATGGAAGGAGATGTCTACACCTATCTTTTCTGTCTCATTTCTTCATGCAGCCAGTGAATCTTCTCCTGCCTCTGGTAATAGGGTAGGACCGTGCCCCAGAAACACAAAGAAGGGGGAGAGCCTGACCGACCATACCACAGCTCGGCCATCCCCACAGAGTTGTTAATTCTCCTCGCCCCGCATCGGCACGAATGAGGGAAACATCATTCTCTATTCTCCCAGGTCAGAGTGGGAACAATTAAGTGTAGAGGGCGCGTGGAGTGCGCGGCGAGCCGGCCGACAGTTGATGAATGTGTGGGCAGGCTGCAAGTGACAATATGCAGACAAGCGAGATCATTTGCAAATGGATGCAGGGAGACACAGTGAGGGAGCGAGAGAGACGCAGTGGCACGGGGCAGAACAGGGGGGAGGGTTTAACCCTTCGCGGGTGTCTCTCTCAAGGAGAAAGGAGGCAAAACGGGACCAGGCCAGAAAATATCAATACGTTGGCCCAGCAATTTATCGAGGGTGTGAAATTCGATATGCACATGTAGACTTGTGATGTATCTCTTAAGGTGCAGAGAGCAACTAAAATAAATCAGATGGTCATGGATTGGTCAGGTTATTGGGTTTTTTGCACCACACCATGGGTCATGTTCATTCAGCACCTTTCATGGTCTATAGCATTTATAGTTCATATAAAAAAACGATTTTTCACCAAAATACTGAAATAAAACTGGTAACTTCATATCAAAAAATAAATTTTTACTCTGTTTTAAGAAGATCTTGAATCAATTTAGCTTTACAATAGTAACAAAGAAGATTTTTACATTTTCTGAAGTAGGCTATGCTATATGTGAGTGGTGCCTTTACTTTAAGTTCTGAGTGGTTAGCATTCTGTTATGTGGTTGCTAGGATATTCAATACTCACAAACTAGATTTTTATTTTAGCGGGACTTGACTTAGCAAAAATCACCGCTATGTGTGATTGCTATAGATGTTAGCATGCTGCTATGTTGTTCATGTATTTTGGGTGTTATGCTAGGTGTTTGCTAGGTTGTTAGGTTCTCAAACTAGATTTTTTCTAAAGAAAATGGGACTTGACTTTATGATGCTAGAGTGTTAGCTAAGTTAAGATGTTAGCATGCTGCCATGTGATTTATTCATGTGTTTTGTGTGGTTACAAGGTGGTTTCTAGAATGTTCAGTATTCACAAGCATGATTTCTGAAGATAATGTGAGTAGTATTTGTCTGTCTGCAGTGGTTAGCATGTAGCTGTTAATTTGTTTCGGGTATTTACTAAGTGTTTACTTCCCCAAGTCTCAGTCTCTTCCTTTGATTTATATCATGTAAGATCGCTTAAGAAGGTATAGCGCACCTCTCTTCAACAAAACGATTAGATGTTGTAGCACAACATCTGATTTGTAGCACAAACAGTACGGCACAAGTTGGGCAACAAATGCCAACCAAGAGACCCGTGGCAAGCAAGAGAAGTTATTGTAAGTTTATTCTCAAACTTGCATATATTATTTGTATTAAGCGCCCTCAAAAGCAGTCAAGTGATGTCCCGTCTCTCTCTTAAGAGCAGCTGCTTATGTTGATGGGTAAAGGATGATTTGAATCAAATCAAAGTCCATTACTCCAACAGTGATGGAAAAAGCAGCAGCGTTATCCAGTGTAATCTCACATTAATCATGCTCTCTCCTGATATGTTAATCCGACTGCATCTATATTTAATACCGGGAAGACGTTCCCCTTGATACATCACTGAAGAGCTGTGGTAAATAGAGTGCTGTAGGGGTGTCAGAATATCCAGACGGTTGACTCCTTGTGTGCTCCGAGCTCCGCTAATGAAAAAGAAAAGCCCTATGCGTTACAGGGAAATGAGGCAGTACTGAATGACTACAGACAGTCTTCAGCCCAGTCAAAGATAAAGCTCTACCTTTATTCATCTATCTTTTTATCCACCACCCCCTCCTTTTGTTTCTCTGCGTACCTTCATAGAAAAGACACTCTGTCTATCATGACAGAACCCTCCCCCATGCAGTGACATTGGGCAATCAAATGAGGCTAGCTTTGTGTATCTATAAGCATGCGGTGTGTGTGTGTGTGTGTGTGTGTGTGTGTTGAGATCTCCATATTAGGGTCTACGCACTGTAAGGCACCTAGCGGTTTCCTCACCTCTCCGTGTCTTAATTGACCTCCAGGTGGAAAATGAGCTGTGGACAGCTGACTCCACGCCTTCACTTACCGATCTGACATGTAGATCAATCATGGTGTTGATCCTAATACCCTTAACAAGGAGTGTCTGGGACTCAAAGGACATGTCAGCCCTCTACAGTGTCTCTCTCTCAGTCACACTTGTACTCTTTGTGTCCTTTTACTGCAGCGCAGGTCCATGTTCACCTCATTATCTGCTTTGGATAGTGCCAGTGTAAGCCAGTATCAGTGGTCCACCATGGAAAACAAACAGACCAGGTCTTGCCAAAACAGGCAAACAGTAGGAGTATTACAAGCTGAAATAAATTGGCCATGCAAGTGTCCTCCGGTGCTTTATGCTGATCAGAAAGGTGATGATTCAGACTTCATTTCACCCATACATACCTTGTGGGCTGCAGGTAACACAATCAACACTGAATGTATTTATTTATACATTTTTTGGCGATGTTCCAAAAAATAAAAAAGTATCCTTTTGAACAAAGAAGTGCACTGTTTAGGCTCAATTTTAGCATTTATTTATTTACATTACTGTTCAAGAGTTTGGGGTTTAAATAAAACAAATTAATACTTTTACTAAGCAAAAATCCATTCAATTGATTAAAAGTGAACACTTTTACATTGTTTCAATACAAATCATTTCTTCAAAGTTTCCAAACAATATTAATCAGCAAAACTGTTTTCAACAGTGAAAATAATAAGAAATGTGTCTTGAGCACCAAATTATAATGTTATTTTATATACACTCACCTAACGGATTATTAGTAACATCATACTAATAATGTGTTTGACCCCCTTTCGCCTTCAGAACTGCCTTAATTCTACGTGGCATTGATTCAACAAGGTGCTGAAAGCATTCTTTAGAAATGTTGGCCCATATTATTGATAGGATCGCATCTTGCAGTTGATGGAGATTTGTGGGATGCACATCCAGGGCACGAAGCTCCCGTTCCACCACATCCCAAAGATGATCTATTGGGTTGAGATCTGGTGACTGTGGGGGCCATTTTAGTACAGTGAACTCATTGTCATGTTCAAGAAACCAATTTGAAATGATTCGAGCTTTGTGACATGGTGCATTATCCTGCTGGAAGTAGCTATCAGAGGATGGGTACATGGTGGTCATAAAGGGATAGACATGGTCAGAAACAATGCTCAGGTAGGCCGTGGCATTTAAACGATGCCCAATTGGCACTAAGGGGCCTAAAGTGTGCCCAGAAAACATCCCCCACACCATTACACTACCACCACCAGCCTGCACAGTGGTAACAAGGCATGATGGATCCATGTTCTCATTCTGTTTACGCCAAATTCTGACTCTACCATCTGAATGTCTCAACAGAAATCGAGACTCATCAGACCAGGCAACATTTTTCCAGTCTTCAACTGTCCAATTTTGGTGAGCTCGTGCAAATTGTAGCCTCTTTTTCTTATTTGTAGTGGAGATGAGTGGTACCCGGTGGGGTCTTCTGCTGTTGTAGCCCATCCGCCTCAAGGTTGTGCGTGTTGTGGCTTCACAAATGCTTTGCTGCATACCTCGGTTGTAACGAGTGGTTATTTCAGTCAAAGTTGCTCTTCTATTAGCTTGAATCAGTCGGCCCATTCTCCTCTGACCTCTAGCATCAACAAGGCATTTTCGCCCACAGGACTGCCGCATACTGGATGTTTTTCCCTTTTCACACCATTCTTTGTAAACCCTAACAATGGTTGTGCGTGAAAATCCCAGTAACTGAGCCGATTGTGAAATACTCAGACCAGCCTGTCTGGCACCAACAACCATGCCACGCTCAAAATTGCTTAAATCACCTTTCTTTCCCATTCTGACTGACATTCAGTTTGGAGTTCAGGAGATTGTCTTGACCAGGACCACACCCCTAAATGCATTGAAGCAACTGCCATGTGATTGGTTGATTAGATAATTGCATTAATGAGAAATTGAACAGGTGTTCATAATAATCCTTTAGGTGAGTGTATATTACATATTAAATTGATTTCTGAAGGATCATGTGACACTGAAGACTGGAGTAATGGCTGCTACTGTTATTCTATATAGCAACATTATTTCACAATATTACTATTTTTACTGTAAATGCAGCATTGATGAGCATAAGGGACTTCTTTCAAAATAATAGAAATTTGAAAATTAAAGTTGAATGTGTTTTCACTGCTGGATTTTTAAACATACAAGGTAAGTACAAGCAAGTGATTTTGCCAGCAAACCACAAAGTGTATCTAAGTAAGTATTGTTTTTTTGATTCTTACCATAAATGTGCTTCTTTGTTTGTAGCTTCCTTATTAAATGAATAATTCAGCTGAATATTCTGCTCCCATGCTAACATTTGTTCTGTGCAAGTCTAAGAGTGGGACCAAATACACCAAAATGGAAAGTTATCTGAAAAATATGGTGCTTTCCTAATTATTTCACATTCAAATCAGCTTTTTAGAAATGTATCATTCCATTCAAACATGCATTAAGTATAATTTTTTTGTATCAGTAATCAGATGTAATAACAGACATAATCGTTAAACATCAGTGATTGGCTCCACAGTTTTAATTACTGTCATTGTTCGGAACCCCTCATCTGTATATTCAAACAAATGTGTCTTTATTAGAGAAAATGATGTGAGGAGAGCACCACATTTGTCCCACCGAATCCTGTCGAAGCGGAAAAAATTTATCAATGTGAAATCAAATTAGACCGGGACAAACTAATATGACATTTCATTTTTATGAATAATTACTGCTTCAAAAGTCCCTCGCGGCCTCCCCTGAAGGAGATCAAACTTTTAATGCTCTTAAAATTGTCTGCCTGCCATAATTTATTTATGGCATTTTATATACTTTGTTGCCTCAAGATCCCTTGAAAATACTTCATTGTATCTGGTGCGGCTCTCCCATAATAGAATTCTGGCTCGTGTGCACCCAGAGTGATAGAGAGCATGTAGTGTTGTTTTCACTGCACTCATTTCTGTAATAAAAGAATAACATTTCTGTGCTGGGGAAAACGAATTTTGTCTTTTGTGAGATCAATATACAATTGCACTGAGAAATTTAAGGGGAAGAGAGCGAGAAAATGGATGTCTTGGTTCCGGTATGTGGCTTTGAGGACCATGGCTTGTTTTCAAACCATGTTCTTTCTCTGGAGAGAATATACACATTAAAAGTCATGCTCTCTTTCAGGTGGATACTCCGACTGCTAGACCACCTCTGAGACCTAACAAATGCAACCTGGTGAAAGAACTCCTCGAGAGACCAGTGTCACCAATGCCAATCACAGGGCCTCTGCAGGAACTGTATAGACAGAGAGGTGAGTGTTTCCCACTTCCACGGTTTTCTACAGCTGGTTATTCAAGTACTTGACACAAAAAACTGTGTCATATGACAAAAGGGAGGTAGAATGTGTCTGATGCAAACACAATAGTGTAAGGAACTTTGGTAGTGTTTACTTTAACTTTAATTAAATAATTAATATGGTAGTGGGCGCTATGACACATCTTCTATCAAAATACAGGAAAAGAAGAAGCTGAAACAAGGGATAGAAGATTGCTCACGCAAATGTAAAATAACGCGATCATCAAACATTAAACAGCACGAACACACACACACACACACAATACATCATGGCACTATCCCTGGATAACTTTCGATTCAAGATACGTTGATGTTTATATCATATGCACTTACGTGCCGATTGCCAACAAAACACATTTGATGCCGTTTCACTCACCGCCTGCGTTTTTTTTTTTTTTTGACTGGGAACAAACACAAACACTTGCAGAACTCTGTTGCTGCTCCGTAAAAACAAACGGCATCCACTGTTTCCTTAACGCTGGGTTATTTGGGAAGCTGAACAAGGTTATATTTCCCTCACAACCAGAAACACACTTCTTTAGTGGCTGTTGATTTCGTGGTCTAAAAACAAAAGGACAGCGCTGTAGACGGCTTCCGTAACCCGAACGAAGGTTGTTGATGGGTGTGTTCTTGCTCTCGCTCTGGTTGATGTGCGCATGCGCTCATCCGGGAGAAGTGCCCATATAAGGAATTCTGCCCTTTATGACATCGAACATGACCCTACTCGAAAAAAATCTTTCCGAAACTTATTAGAATCCTGAAGGATTGTATTTGGCACAGAAATACTTTGATATACGTCCAACTTTTTTTTTGTCTATGCTTAGAATGAAAATCCAACTCTTTAACATTGTAAATAAGTCAGAATGCATGAAATAGCATTAGACATCCCCCTTAAAAAGTACTTAAAAATAACCATTGGAACCACTTGAGGTCAGATCACCCCTAACTTCAGTAAGTGTAATTTGAGGTCAATTCAAAGATGACGGTGATGACATGCAGAATTTTTCAGTTTTCGGAAGCAGCCCTATTGTCTTGTCATGGTGAGTGTGCGGTTCTGCTGTCCCATCCATGTGAGTTGTTTTGTGTCCGGAGCGTGGTGTTCAGATCCCGGCACTTCAATCTAATTTGGTTTAGTTTCTGTCGGTGTTCAGACATTCATCCTCCATGTGTTTGTCTTCTGTTGTTGTGTTCTGTGTAGCACGTGGTTTGTTTTTATATCGGCCGCATGCTTTCTTGTTGTCTTGTGCTGTGTAGCATGTGGCTTGCGTTTATTTTGTCCGTATACTTTAATGTTGTCATGTTTTGTGTGGACACAGTTGGTGAGAGCTCTCATTGGCTGCGTGTTCGTGTCATATTATATTTAAAGGGGTACTTCAGCGCTGGGAAGATGAATGTGTATTTAAACTGGGTCATTTATGTAGTAGAAATGTGAAATTATATTTGAATTTGGTCCCTTCTAGACTGAGAAAAGACAGAAAATGTATTTTTGTCTCATGTGGATGAAAGACAACAACTCCCAGAATGCACTTGCTTCGCTGCCCTATGAGGCCACGGCTACTGGTTATCACTTGCCCACCACCCCACCATCGTTTTGATATTCATAGTAATAAAATAATTTTGTTCAGTTGGAGAACAGACACTACAATTAAAAACTGAACGTCTTTTCAATAACGTGTGAGTGAGCCGAACGAAAGTCACGACACAAATGCAGCAGGAGTCAGATTTCATTCATTACAAAAGCGAAGAGCTGAGCAGAGCTGAGCGCGTCTGGCGCATTATCAGATCATGCCTATGGAAGCTTAACTTTCATAGGAATTCATTGAAAAGTTGAAACACTCACTTTGCTCCGCACCGCTCCGTTATGAATGCCCGAGCCGAGGCCGGGTTGAAAACATGCGGAACTAGCTCCTTCTACTGGCTGTAGTCTTTAGCCTCTGGCCAAAAAATCCTCAGATGATGCAAAATGACGATATTTGCGTCATCGGAGGATTTTTTCCAGAAATAAAATGCATATTCATCTCAGGGGGACATGAGGGGGGAAAGTACGATAATTCGAATATACTACGGGTTTCTACTGATACAAAGCTTAATGCTAAATCGCTGAAGTTACCCTTTAAGCACATGGCTTACGATTGTGTTCATTGGCCATGTATTTTTTTTTTGTTGTTGTTCGTTTGTTTTTGTTTTTATTTAAATAAAGCCCATTACAAACCCTGACAAATAACTCCACTTATGACACTTTATAAACTGCTTTAGGTGCGTTCACTTGTGACTACCATAATGATTCTGAACTGTACAGAGCCTTCAAGTGCTTGTAGAACTTGATTACAACATGTAAACTGAGTTCTTATTATCTCATTACCTGTTAGTGGGTGGGATATGTTAGGCAGCAAGTGAACATTTTGTTCAGATGTGTTAAAGTTGATGTGTCAGAAGCAGGAAAAATGGGCAAGCGTAAGGATTTGAGCGAGTTTGACAAGGACCAGATTGTGATGGCTAGACAACTGGGTCAGGGCATCTCTAAAACTGCAGCTCTTGTGGGGTGTTCCCAGTCTGCAGTGGTCAGTATCTATCAAAAGTGGCCCAAGGAAGGAACACTGGTGAACTGGTGACAGGGTCATGGGCGGCCAAGGCTCTGATGCACGTCGAGAGCGAAGGCTGGCCCGTGTGGTCCGATCAAACAGACGAGCTACTGTAGCTCAAAATTGCTCAAGAAGCTAATGCTGGTCAGTGTACACAGTGCATCGCAGTTTGTTGCATATGGGGCTGCATAGCCGCAGGCCAGTAAGGGTGCCCATGCTGACCCCTGTCCACCGCTGAAAGCGCAAACAGTGGGCACGTGAGCATCAAAACTGGACCACGGAGCAATGGAAGAAGGTGGCCTAGTCTGACGAACCACGTTTTCTTTTACATCACGTGGATGGCCGGGTGCGTGTGCGTCGCTTACCTGGGGAACACATACTTTACAAGGCAATGATTGACACATCTGTATTCTCCATCATCAGCCCCACAGTGGAAAATGAAACCATAGATATGTAAATAGCTGGGTCGGATTGGCATGGAATGGAACGGTTAAGCAAAGAGAACGGTTTGGCCTGACAGTGGAAAAGCGGCTAATGTTTTTTTTTTTTTTTTTTTATCCAATTTTAGATTGGTAAACTCGTTTAAAAAACAAACTGCAATTGTTCACTTTAAATGTTGTCTCCTGGCTAATTGGACAGTTCTTGGCTAGAATATGATTTAATGTGGACCAGGCTTTATGCCGATGGTCAGAAGTCTGGCTACACAAAGCTACAGCTGCAGTATCAGACTCTCCTTCACCTTTTCATGACCTCCTGTAGTCGAACACTCTGACCCTGCAGAGGAGCGCCAGTCCCTGAGGTGTGACTTGAGCTCCACTGGTCTCTCTTCATCAGGTCTGCCTTTACGCTGAACTCTCTCCCCTCTCTTCTTCTCTCTTTCTCTGCATTCCTCCTCCACAGACATTGGTCCTGACAGTGGGACGGGTTGGCCAGCTGGAAAGCCAGCGTGCCACAAGCCATCTCGTCTTCCTCTCCTTGGTGCCTCCACCTGAGCGGCCAGCTCCTGTCAGCCGGGGCCCCTCGCCCCCTTCACCGGTCAGCCGGCTCACCGGGTCCTCCATTTCTAGGTCAGGGTGGCGGGAAAGTGGCTGTGATGCATATATGTTTGGACACTAAAGCATTTCCCGTTTTCCATGAGTGGACTGTGAAAAGTGCAGTTCACCGGTGCGGTGTGAAAAATCATAGCTGATCAAAGGTGAATGTGGCATCACCTCGTCTCTCTTCTTCTCTGTCTCTATCTGCTTTTCTAGCTCAAGGAGAAGTGCGGCAGGACACCAAATCTTTCTTAATGGTTTTTCACAGGAAGACCAAAGACTGACCGAGTGTCACGCATCACAAAAGCGCTCTGTAATTTACATTATTTTTCCTTTTATGCCATTAAAAGGCTAGTTCACACAAAATTTGAAAATCTGACTTAATTTACTTATGTCATTTGCCTTTATTTCTTCTCAGGAACATAAAAGTAGATGTTTTGCAGAATGTCCAGGCTTCTCATGTCCATACAACAAAAGTGGATGGTGAGTTACACTAAAATAACATATAAAGCCATGCAACTCATGGCTAAAGCCATACAAAGTAGGGATGCAAAAATATAAAATTTTTGGCAGATATAGCGATAAACCAATAATTATTTTCACAGTTATAACTGACAGTTCTATACTGTTGTGTCTAAATTAATTAAAAATAAAATACTGAAAACTAAAAATCTACAAAGCCCCTTAAGGAACATGATGGTGGAAATATGAGATGGGAAAATCAATGTTTTGCGTTCCCCCATGAAACTTTGGGTTCACTCTCAAAGAACTCAAAAGGTTTGCAAGCGAACGCAAAGATTCTCGGGGAACACAAAAGCTTTGCGAGAGTTTAAACATTTTTTTCCTCCCATCTCATATTTTTTCTATCACCATGTCCCTTTAGGGGCAATCATAACTCATAAAATAATTTAAGCAATTTCAACTTCTTTTTAAAAGTTATATAAGATCCAACTTGATTTTTTAGACATTTTTTATAGTGTACAAGTGAATTTAGGCATCACATTATAATGTGCAGTATGACTTTTTTTTTCTAAAGATAACATTTAAAAATGCTATTAAATTATTAGTTTTTATTAGCAAAGATTAATTGTGAGTGAGCATTAGATGACAGCAAAGGTTGAATCTAAATGTAAGGGAATATGAGCATGGACGGTTAAATGCAGTTGATATCTACCCACACCGATTAAAAAAAAGAAAAAGAAATGATAAATACTATTTTATTGAGCAGGGATGCATTAATTTGATGAAAAGTGACATTAAAGACATTAATTCTGAAAAAGAAAGTTTCACAGTTTCCACACAAATTTTAACGACTAGTTTTTAATGCCTATGTGGTGTTTTTAATTTGCTTTTGGACAAACCATGTACAAATTCACAAGTCAACACCATTGCTGAGTATTGTCTCCTTAAAACTGCAGTGAACCAAAAACACGGTTTGAAATCACTGGTGTTTCTGACGTCACAAACTACCTTGTATCCAATCACATACACATGTGGGCGGGCTTTAACATATCATTACTATGCTGCAACGCAGGGGAGTCTTAAAAGGTTAGTTCACCCAAAAAGGAAAATTCTATCATTAATTATTTACCCTCATGTTATTCGACACCCGTAAGACCTCCGTTCATCTTCGGAACACAATTGAAGATATTTTAGTTGAAATCCTATGGCTCAGAAAGGCCTCCATTGGCACAATGCACTTTACACTCTCAAGACCCATAAAAGGTACTAAAGACGTTGTTACAAAGTCCATATCACTACAGTGGTTTTACAATAACTTTATGAAGCGACGAGAATAGTTTTTGTGTGCAAAAAAACCCTAAATAACGACTTATATAGTGATGACCGATTTCAAAACACAGCATCATGAAGCTTCGAAGCGTTATGAATCAGTGAGTCGAATCAGCGGTTTGGATCGCCAAAGTCACGTGATTTCAGCAGTTTGTCGGTTTGACACGCGATCCGAATCATGATTCGACTCACTGATTCATAACGCTTCGAAGCTTCATGATGCCTTGTTTTGAAATCGGTCATCACTATATAAGTCGTTATTTAGGGTTTTTTTGCGCACAAAAACTATTCTCGTCGCTTCATAAAGTTATTGTAGAACCACTGTAGTGAGATGGACTTTGTAACGACGTCTTTAGTTCCTTTTATGGGTCTTGAGAGTGTAAAAGTACATTGTGCCAATGGAGGCCTTTCTGAACCATCGTAATTAATGACAGAATTTTCCTTTTTGGATGAACTAACCCTTTAAGAGAAGCCAGCTAGGTTATTCTGGTATATTTTTCTGTAGATATGAATCGGGTATTTCTAGCAGTGAATTATGTATTTGAGGTAAATTATTATGTTATGATGAACTATATGCCTTTCTCCACTGATGCTGATTTTTCGAGGGCAGACTGAGATGGCGAACAGAAACATAGTTTGTGTAACATTAGCAACACATTATTAGCTGTTTGATTATGTAGTCAAGCAAAAGGCTAATCATATTGATTGCCATTATGTGTCTGGCGTTGTAAAGAACGATATCTTTGTGCAGCGTTTACAGTAACTTGATTAAATGTTCACAGAGTGGGTCTCTGAGTGCAATTCAAGCTATTTTAAGCAATTTTTTTCACCGGTTTTTTTCTTTCATTTTGGTTATTGAATATAAAGACTTGTGGACTTTAAGCAGAACACCTGTTTTCAACATTGATGATAATAATAATAAATGTTTTTTTTGAGAACCAAATCAGTATTAGAATGATTTCTGCTTTTGCCATTACAGGAATAAACAACATTATTAATATATAAAATATATTAAACATAACAAAATATTAAAATAGAAAACTGTTATTGTAATAATATTTCACAATGTTACTTTTTTACTGTATTTCTGGTCAAATATGCAGCCTTGGTGAGCATAAAAGACTTCTTTCAAAAACATTTAAAAAATCTTACCAACCCCAAACTTTTGAACAGTAGTGAAGTACCAATATATCTCGCATCTCTCCCTAATACAATAGCTTTGTGTTAGGAACAAGGAGAATGAAGGTTTTAAAAAAAGCGATGTTACTCATTAAAAATACCACAAATTGTGTTATATTGCTACTTTGTATAAAAAGATACATTACTTTTTCTGTCTGACTGAGACTCTCTCCCCGCTAGATTGGTCATATGGACTACTTTAATAGAACTGGTTTAATGGCTACTTTCTTTGGGTGAACTATTCTACATGTTATTATAATAATGGGTAAAATGATAGCTGACAGGTCAGAAAACGGAAAAAAAAACTGACCACCAGTGCGTGTTGTGTCTGAACTTGCATATAGTCCTCACCGTGAAGTACCACACAGCAGGAAGAAACCTCTAGAGAATAATCACAATAGAATTGTGCGTGTCTGCTGTTTACAGAATCAATTTCTGCGAGCGCTTGTTATAATGAGTTGAATTGTTATTAGTAAAGCATAATTACATTAAAATTGATACAGGCTCTCGGCAGCATGAGCCTTCGATGGTAATTCTCTCTATTCTTTGCTGATAGGGCACAACGCCTGTTGACATAGCAGTGCTCATTACTGCTTGATTAAAGACTTGTACTTTAACAGGAATTAGGCTCCTGAACTGTACACAGATACTCTTCATCTATTATTCAGTAGGCAATTAATATTTAATTGTGCTTTCATATCGGTGGAATGGCAACCTTTTAAATGTGACTGTGCTACCTCGACTGTTGTTAATTAAAGTGAGTGGTGCTAAGCACACGCACCAGCAGGAGTTATGAACAGAACTGGCATTAGATGGGCTGGAGCAATCATACAATGGGCTTGTTAAGGCTCCGTACAGGACTGATTGCTTGTTGCCTTTGCAAATAGCTCCATAATACCTAAATGATGCAATGTGGGAGTGTATGTTTGAGTCAAAAGATGATTATTCCTCTTCGACTTCTAACTTATTTCTCATTCAGTCAGTAGAGTAGGCTACTGTACAATGGTTTGTCATTTTCACCACTGTGAAGCGTTCAACCAGAGGAGGGCAGTAGCGGGTAGTTAATGAGACAAATCCTGTAATTAGTTGTCCAGCTAAATTCTGATTCAAAGGCTGAAAAAAATGGAAAGAAATAATGCATGCGTTTTGAACATGGGGAAAAATCAAAGCTCCTACCAACTGTTTTGCAAATCCTTCTCTTTGTTAGCATTGGACTTGTTCACAAGCCACTTCTTGGTTGTCTCTGCAATTTGGGCAGGAGCATTGTCTTGTTGAAAGGTAACATCTGATCAACTTTTCAACTGTGGGAAGCAAACAATTCTTCAATATTCTCCTGTTCTCCAAAGCATTAAATTACTAAAAAGGCTCCCCACACAATGGCAACACTTCTCCCATGCTTCACTGTAGTAGAGATGCATTTATTATTATATTTCTCACCCGATTTTCAAAGACACCTCTCTGGAACTCTGGAATCGTGTTTCATTGTGAAAAACATTGTAAAACACACACACACGCATCGGACTTGTTTGTTCAGCACATCCCTATGCAGCCCCATACGCAACAAACTGTGATGCACTGTGTATTCTGACACCTTTCTATCAGAACTACCATTAACTTCTAGAGCAATTTTGAGCTACAGTAGCTCGTCTGTTTGATCTGACCACACGGGACAGCCTTCGCTCCCCACGTGCATCAATGAGCTTTGGGCGCCCATCACCCTGTCGCCGGTTCACAACTGATCGTCTTGTTTTTGATAGATACTGACCACTACAGACCCCACAAGAGCTGCAGTTTTAGAGATGGTCTTACCCAGTCGTCTAGCCATCGTGTGTGTGTGTGTGTGTGTGTGTGTGTGTGTGTGTGTGCGACTGTGCGTGCACGTGTTTTTTTTTTTTTTTTTACAATGTTATTTATACAAATGAATTCATATTAACTATGAATTCTGAAACACTCAGTTTCAGTCAATCTCATGTCAGTCTTGAGTACCTAGAGTAGAATTGCATCCTTCATATCTCTGAAAAGTCTTTAGTTTTATTATATTTATAAAAGAAAGATACATTGTACCGAGCGGCTGGAGGCGTATCATGTGGGCGGAGCTAAAGTGTCACGAGCGCGCGCAGCTATTGCGTTGAGAGCGTCTGAAAACTCTGAAAACATTAATAATGATAATGAAAACATTATCCTAAATAAACCATGGAGATCAATCAGATTTAGCCATACATGTATGATCCAGAATCAGATCTAGAGGCTGAAATTGAACAGGAGAAGCAGCAACGACGACTACAGCAGGACGTCTCAATGGAGTACTGTAGCTGTAACTTATATACTTGCTTAGCGGCTTGTCATGTGTGAGTTTTACAACATTTGTGTGTGTGTTTACTCGTGGATTGCGATGACATAATTTGGTGTATGGACTATTGTATGCGATTTAATGTTAGCAGTAGCAAGCGGAACAGGTTTGCACGTCAGACTAGTGCGTGTTTACATAGAAAAACATTGGAATAGTAGCGCATTTGAATGAACGAGTCGGTAGCCAACAAAGACATTTGAAGCAGTTTTACTCACCGCCTGCTTCCAATGCATGACCGTGAACCTTAATCACTGAGACCACTCCATCTCTCAGCATTAGACGAGCTACAAATCCAGCGTCGAACTGGGCCTTGCTTATAAAACCATCGTAGCCGAAATGCAGGGAACAAGCAAAACACTTGCATAACTCCGTTGCTGCTCCGGAAAAACAAACTCCATCCACTGTCCCATTAACGCTGGGTTCTTTAGGAAGCTGTGCAGGGTTGTCTTGCCCTGACAACCAAAAACACACATCTTCGGTGACATTGTTGATGTCGTGAAGCCCTGTGACTTCAGCGCAGCCGAGCAAAGCGCTTTGATGGGCGTACTGCTTTCGCTCTGGTCCACGGGTGCGCCCGCGCCCTTCCCCTTAGGGCCTGTTTAAAGGGGGGGGGGAACACTCAGTTTCAGTCAGTCTCATGTCAATCTTGAGTACCTATAGAGTAGCACTGCATCCTGCATATCTCCGAAAAGTCTTTATTTTTATTATAATTATAAAAGAAAGATGCGCTGTTCCGAGTCTTTCCGGAAAAAGCCGTGCGGCTGGGGCGTATCGTGTGGGCGGAGCTAAAGAATGTCGAGCGCGCGCCGCTGTTACTGTGTTGAGTGCGTCTGAAAGCTGCGTCATCCCTAAAAGCGGGGAAAAACTTTATTCAACATAAAAAATGGCTTTTAATCAGATACAGCCATACATCTATGATCCGGAATCAGACCCAGAGGCTGAAGTTGAACAGGAGCAGCAGCAAAAACGACTAGAGCAGGACGTCAACTATGTGGTATAAGTTACACTAACTATATAATATGTTTAGCGGCTTGTGTTATTTAGAACACCATGTCAAGCGCGAGTGTTACAATGTGTGTGTGTGTGTATGTGTGTGTGTGTGTGTTTACGCGTGGTTTGTGAAGACATGATTTGTAGTAAGCGGACTGGTTTTGCGCGTCAGGCTAGTGTTTACATAGAAAGACATGGAATAGTAGCGCATTTGAATGAAGAACCACGCTTATTTAGTTCAACATATTTCCCCATTCTTTGTGTATTGTTGTTTGGAGTGCTTTTACAATACACAAACATACACATATAGTGGCCAGCTAAACAAATGTACACACACTATACATCGCATGCTCCATTGATCAATACGTGATCATGTTTGGGCTACTTGATGGGCATAGGCAAAAACAGACATTTGAAGCAGTCAAACCTGCGGTTCCAACGTTGGGACCTTTATCGTTGGGACCGCTCCATCCTTCAGTATTAGGCGATCTGAAAATCCGGCGTCGAACTGGGCCTTGTTTATAAAACAATCGGCACCGAAATGCAGGGAACAGACATAAATATTTGCGCAACTCAGTTGTTGATCCGGAAAAGCAAATTCCATCTGTACGAGCCAGCGCTTTGATGGGCGTAGCCTATTGCTTTCACGCTCTCTCTCTCTCTCGCGCGCGCGCTCTTCCGGTAGAATTGTCTGTACGGCCCATACAAGGAAATTCCGCCCTGTTGACGTCAAGCGGACCCATGATCGAAAAAAACTTTCCGAAACTTATGACTAACAGGAAGTACTAATTTTGGCAAAGAAATACTCCCATCAAACGTCCACCTTAGCTTATGAAACGGTGTCCATGTTTAGCATGGGAATCCAAGTCTTTAACAGTGCCAAAAGATCAGTATGCATGAAACAGCATTTCACCCCCCCTTTAAGGAAATTCCGCCCCATTTGACGTCACATAGGCCCATACTCGAAAAAAACTTTCCGAAAACTTGCGAGAAACCTGAAGGAGTATTTTTGCCACAGAAATACTCCATCAAGCGTCTAACTTAATTTTTGAAACTTTGTCCATGTTTAGGATCGGAATCCGAATCTTTAACAGTGTAAAAAACTCAGTATGCATGAAACAGCATTTCACCCCCCCCCCCCCCCCCTTTAACCTTTTTCTTTTTTAAAAACTTTTTTTGCATAAATTGCTTAGACTAGTCTAACAAATTGTCAGAATACACAGTGCATCGCAGTTTGTTGCGTATGGGGCTGCTTAGGGATGTGCTGAACACACAAGTACGATCCGTGGAGGCCCCACCTCACAACTTACAGGACTTAAAGGATCTGCTGCTAACATCATGGTTCCAGCCCAGCACACCTTCAGACATTTTTTTTTTTTAAATGGTAAAAGATGTTATGCAAAAACAAAAAGAAACATTATCATCCCATTATGCTTGGAGAATAAAGCTCCGTTTGTCTTCTTTCAGATGATACCACAACTATGCTCATACCCCAAAGGGTTTAGGAAAGACAACAATTTGAAAAGGGGGGTGCGCACCAAGAGGTCAAGTTGGTTACATAAAAAGGTAGATTGGTCTAACCGAAAAGTAAGAAATTAGCCCTACTAATTGCTTATTGGTCAGACTTATAGCGGCTTTGGTAATGGCCACGGGTTTCCTCATTCTCCAAGCACAACGCTTGCCTCTAGAACAACAAGTCATTATTTTATTACTGCCCACTTCTTTTTAATACAAAGTGACATCCATTTAACCGATTACATAAATAATCACAAGGAAAATCTATTTGGGGAAAAAAAGTGTGTGAGCTGGAGTGTGAAAAGATATCACGGTTCCTGCGAGCGCTGTGCACTGTATTGTGTATTCCACCTTTTGGGCTAGTGTAGCATGTAGTGTGCTGATGAGCCATCGATTTTAATTCCAGATAGAGGCAGATTGAACTGATAATCACAATTCTGTCTAAACTAATTTATCAGTCACCTCTGCATAATTAAGGGCAAGCACTGTATTGATAAGGGATTAAAGCGTACTCGGATACAAGGCAGTACATTTCCTCTAACGAACGCATCAGACAAGACGCACTCTATCGAACATTATTAGGCTAAAAAGGTTGATTTATCCATTCTTGAAAGATCTTTTCTTCTGACACTTTCTGCGTTTTGAGATAGACGCTCATGTTTTTAACATCTTGCTTAGTTGCATGGCTGGAACATTGTATTGACCAATTAGCATCCAGGACCATAAACATCCATTTTTATCCTAGGTTCCTAATCTTGTGTCTTTTCTCTTATTCTCGTTCCTCCCTGTGCAATGTGGCACAGTCTGGCTGAAGGGGCTGACATTGAGATGGTAGATAACGCTCAATGACGGAGAGGCCGTTTGCTGCTGATCCTGGGGTGATGAATCGCACGAGCAGAGTGAGATGAGCTCGGAGCGTGGAGGAGAGAAATGTGAAACAAGAAGATAGTCAGTGGAGAGGCCAAAATTAAGGCCCTGTCGAGACTGCGATGAGGGGTTGGGAGAGGGGGGACATGGCCGGCCTGCGAGGACCCCGTGTCGAGCCTGCAGGAGGGAGCGTAGTGTGATAAGGAAAGGTAGGACTTAATCTTCTAAAGTGCTGATGGTGCTGGATGGAGAAGACTACGACTGGTACTGCCGCTTTCAAAAAAGGACGCCATTATTCACCATCAGAGTGCAGGGCCCGCAAAGATTGTACGCCTGTGTGTGCGTCTAAGAGATAGTGTGTGCGCAAAGACCCATTTGTGTAAAGTATGTATGGTGTCCCTCGAAACGCTGATTCCTGATAACAAGTCACGGCGACAAACAAATACAGCAGGTTCAGCCTGTGGGGTCACTGTGTGTGTGTGTGTGTGTGTGTGTGTGTGTGTGTGTGTGTGTGTGTGTGTGAGACATGTTGATTAACTCTGTCCACCGCTTACAGTCTGGAGTGAAAGAATCTGCATCACTGCTCAAATAGCAGTCTTTACATTATGATAGCCAAAAACATGATTTACGTTATAAAAGTTAAAGTTGCAATCTGATTGGATGGGCCGAAGCTGTCTGATATACGCACACCTGTGACAGATTAAAGGGTGTTCACCCAAAAATGAAAATTCTGTCATTTACTTTCGTTCATCTTTGAAACACAAATGAAGATATTTTAACGAAATAGGGACAGAGAGATCTTCCTTTTTGGTTTCGAAGATGAACGAAAGTCTATGTAAATGATGACAGAATTTTTTTTTTTGGGTGAATATCCCTTTAATTGAACTCTATATTAATGTACCAAATTTGCTACAAAACAGTTTTTTTCAAACTAGGGTAGCAAGGGTTTGCTTGGGGTCTGCGGATCATTTGAGGGAGAAAAAAACATTTTTTTAGTACTGTCAAAGTTAACATGTTAACTTAAGATATTAATTAAATAAGTTTAACGCAACTTTTTTTTTTTTTAGGAACATCTGATTTATTATCTGATCTTTTTAATTTGATATTAGTACCGTTTCATTATGCGTTCAGGTCAAAATCATTTTATTTTTAAAATTTCTTTCTTTTCATATTTTACTATTTTTTATTTATCTGGAAATTATGTATAAATTAAAATGTATTTATTTAAGCATTATTTATAAATAAAATGTATTTATTTATTTTTCAAAATGTATTTTATTTATACGTTTTACTCGATTAGTGGGTAGAAAAAAGATGGACTGTCAACATTCAAAGTAAATATTCTCCAGATAATATTTTAATAATTTGTTTTGACATCAGTGCGGTGATGGTCATTGTTTGTCTAATTCAGTTTGATGTTAGTGATGCAGAAATTATTCGTTGAACATTGGGATCTTTATTCATTGTTGTTGCCTCCATTTTATAAAAGGAATTGCCCGTTTAAAGGGATAGTTCACAGATATTTATATTAAGATAGATATAAAAAAATGTCCTGGCTTTTCCAAGCTTTATAATGGCAGTGAATGGCAGCCCAAAATTTGAAGCCCAAAAAAAGTGCATCCATCCATCCATTATAAAAGTAATCCACACGGCTCTGGAGGGTTAATAAAAGCCGCCTTAAGTGAAGTGATGGGTTTGTGTGAGACCAATATCCATATTTATTTAACACGTTAGAAAGTAAAATATCTAGCTTCCGGCGGACCGCCTTCCGTATTCAAACGAATAAAGCATAACTAGCACGCCGATGACGCCGGTCGTAGCGCGTTTTGAACTGCGAGAGGTGCTACACTTTCTTCGTAAGTTGAATACTGAAGGCAGTCCGCCAGAAGCTAGATATTTTACTTTATAACGTGTTGAATATGGATACTTTTCTTACAAACTTCTTACGCTTCAGACAGCTTTTAATATCCCCCCGGAGCCTTGTGGATTACTTTTATAATGGATGGATGCACTTTTTTGGTTTTCAAATTTTGGGCTGCCATTATAAAGCATGGAAGAGCCAGGGCCTTTTTTTAATATAACTCCAATTGTATTTGTCTGAAAGAAGAAGGTCGTATTATACACCTAGGATGGCTTGAGGGTGAGTAAATCATGGGTTAATTTTCATTTTTGGGTGAACTTTCCCTTTAAAGGCACAGTTAAGCTTTATGTTGTGCTTAACTTTGGTAAAATCATTGCCATGCATGACCTCTTGTCACTTTATTAAATCATCTGGCAGATATAAGGATGGTTGTGGCAAAGCTGTTTCTCAGTCATTCCTGAAGGGACGATAGCAAGGTAACTGGATTGCCATCGTTCTCTTGTATCCTGACGCTTCAAAAATGGCAGTGTGAGCATTGCTCATGATTGCATCATTGCAACATGCCCACAAGAAAACAATGAGAACTAATTTGTGTCATCATTTTCGTACTTTGCAGCAGTTGCGCCTGGTCTTCTTGTTGAAAGCGTGTCAGGCCTTTTGATATGGTACAGCCCCGAAACCATCCCGCGAGCTCTCGGTGGGAGGACACGCGCGTACGCAATCCCACACACACGCATTTGTCATCTCTTGATGTAAATGAGCCCCGCATTTACGGCTGGAGCGGCGTTATCGGTGTGAACCGGGAGTGACTTCTGTGTAAGGACGGCAGGAGATGGCGACCGTACTATACATCACTGTAAAGATGCACACCTCAGGCTAACACGGTCATCTGACCAACCCTGAGTACGGAGAGGGTACGGGGCATTAGATTATAGCAGATTTAATGATGGACAGCTTTATGCCACAAATACCACAGTGATGAAATGTGCTGCCAGGGGAAACCGGAGAAAGGGACAGCTGAGCAAAACTCTGTAGTCAGCCTGACATCAGCCAAGAAGCTGAAGGATAAAGACGAGATCTTCTTCACATTTCTTCGGTTTAATCCCTGTGGTCTCCTCAAACGCCAGATCTCCCTTTCCGTGGTGGTTTTAAGTCGACAGGCCGGCACTCTTACACCTCTCCTGAAAGTTTCTCCGCAAAGCTTGTCGTGCATGTGTGTTAGAAACGAGATGATCGCCCCATTTGTGTTGGGGCTTATGAAGTTGCATTAAGAGGTTGGGTTTGTCCCTGTTTATCTACTTAGACTCCTTGATGGGCCGTCACTCCCGCACTCCTCTGCAGATTTAGAGACGCGGCAGCCGGCAGCTGTAAATGATGTCAGCCCAGAGTGAAAGAGAGCTGTTCCTCTAAACAAAAGCAGGCGATTAGATAACCACCTAGGGGATGGATAACCATGGGGCTGGGACTGAAAAGGTAGCTAATTGTTGTGAATGTGCGCCTTTGGCAACGTTCAACTTTTCGATCTGATGCCAGGATTCGCGGGCCCCGCGTTTTCTCTCGGGAGCGGTGGAATCAAGCCTTTGTCCGGCTGCCAAGCAAACCGATTTAGTCACACTCTGTTGCCATTTTTCTTTTCAAACAGTCATGTTTTACCCCCCGGACCCACTCACCGGGTCCCGGAAGGTGCAGGGAATGTGCCCGTCCCAACAGGGATCGGTGATCGGAGTCGTCCCGAAAGCCCCTGGGCAGAAACAAAACTGTTTGGTTTTATTTGCTGGCCTGAGGTGAGCGTCGCCCACAAGATGGCCACCAGGCCTTGAGCTGAGTGATGACAGGAGGCTGAGATGTGATTTATCCGACGGTCTTATCGCTCACATCTTTTATTGCTTGACAAAGCCATGTCTTTCCATTTTATCTCTTTTTTTCCCAATGAACAGCAATTAAGGCTGACATTCCTTCAGATTCACTAGATTAATGTTTCTCTCTTGATGGTGACATAGCAGGGGTGGGAGAAAGTCGGGGACAGATGAAATAAGATGAATCTTCATAGACTGATCCTAAGCTCTATGATGAGGATATGCTGGGTGTGTATTCATATTCATTGTGATGTTTAGTGGATTTTAGATTTTGTTCCCGAATTTCAAAAACATTTGAAAAGTAGGAAGATTTTGTCCCCCTCTGTGAAAGTAATTTCCACAAATTAACATTTCAATTCTTTGTTTTATGTTCACAGTGCACATCAGGCTATTTTTACAATCTGAAATCATTTTTAATATAATGCATAACAACATGTAGATTTATAAATCTGTCCGTTTTTATCAGCGCATTTGTTTTAATAACTTTTAAATTAGCTATACACTCTAAAAAAAAAGGCTCGTAATCATAGGGGAACCTTTTTTAGTGCTATATAGCACCAATTTTGGTGCTTCAGTGGTTCTTTAGCGGTTCTTCAGAGGTGCTATATAGCACCTTAGTCAAAGAACCGGTGAAGAGCCTCTGAAGAACCACTGAAGAACCTCTGAAGAACCACTAAAGAACCACTGAAGCACCAAAATTGGTGCTATATAGCACTAAAAAAGGTTCCCCTATGATTACGAGCCAAGAACCATTTTTGGTGCCATATAGAACCTTTTTTTTTTTTAGAGTGTATTACTATCTTCAAGCAAACAAACATCCGAGATGTTTGTGATTGGCTTATGCATTGTGAGCAGTTTTCCAAGTGGTGTTTGAGAGATGACAAGAAGTGAAGTAAAACCAAGGTGACTTAATTGCTCATTAAACATCTCTCAAACTATCTAGCTCTGAATATAGAGTTCAATCGGCATCCTCCAACATACAAAGTCTGTTCAGTTCTTTATTATAAAATGTCGAAGAAACAACATATCAACATGATTTATAATTAAACAATATTTTAATAAAAGAAACTCGTTAGAACACAGTTTTATATTCTTTATTCTCTTAATGTAAACACAACGTAAATTATGGTTACAAATTGGGTCATTTTGTATTTTCAGAAAAACATATGTAGATAACTAATTCCAACACAATACATGTTAGCTATTCTAAATGAAGTTGGTTGTTTCATTTTGGCATGGGGAAAAAGAATTATGATGTGTGAAATTGAAGGAAATGGGTGTTTGAGATCCAAGCTTGTGAATTTTTATGGCAGTAACTGGCCAATAGAGGGTACTGTTGCATTGCAAGTTCAGCACTTGGGAAAGCTAGATTGCAAATACATATATCTTGTCAAGTGTGGTGGACACACTTAGTCCTTATAACTGAACACAAATTTTAAGAATTTAATGTCCTGGGTTTGACATCACATATGAAGATATTTATTGCATGAGCATTGCAATATAAAATACGGTGCACTGTGTCTAAATTCTGGTGAAGTGAACTAAATTTAGAGTTTGTGCTTCCAATATTTGATTTGTGATTCACCTCAGCAAGGCTGTAGGCTTGTCTGTGTTTTATTCTGTTAGTACTTTGTTTTTAAAGAACCGCATTTAGAACTTTATTGAGATGCACAAAATGAGTTTTATATCATTGTGGCATTGCCTTCTTCCATAGGCACATGTATGGAAGTTGTCTTTTATAGAACTAGTCATACATGAAGATGCGTGTGTGTGTCCGAATTCCATGATAAGCACCTGAAAAAATGTGGCCCAAAATATAGGTAACTTTATTAACATTGAAGCAAAATTGATTCATATCATTTTTAAATAATCGTTTTACACATTTGCTGAGGTGAACAAGAATGAAAGACACCATTACTCTCACTGCCAATGTATGGAGGAGAAAGTTTGTTCTCAGTTTTTTTTTTTTTTTTTTTGGACTGAAAACTGATTTCAGTCAAAAATATTGTTATAGAGACAAATGCATTGGCATTTAGCAGGAAAAAAAAAACACTCAATGCAAAACTGAGCAAAGTACAGGATGTGTCCAATGAATTCATGCAATAAAATAGGATTCTCAGCTGTGGGTAGCCACTGCTTTTCAGAGAACATTTTATGTTTTTTTTATAGGGAGAATAATCCAGCAGTAGCAGAGCCCATATCAGCTACAGCCTTCTCCAATCCTGATTTCCAGGAAGATGATGTGTCTAGATTTGAACATTCTTGTAAATCATAAAAATGTCTTTTTTTTGGCAACAACTGGAATTTCAAATGTATTTCAGTAACTCTATTATCTATCTATCTATCTATCTATCTATCTATCTATCTATCTATCTATCTATCTATCTATCTATCTATCTATCTATCTATCTATCTATCTATCTATCTATCTATCTATCTATCTATCTATCTATGGATGTGAAAGTTGTGGTGTCGTTTACAGTGGCAGGATATACGGCATTGTTGGCGAGGCTGTGCCACCCAGCATCACATCCCATGATGGATTATGAGCAGACGGATCAACGCGTTTGGGCACTACCTGCCTCTGAACTGGCACAAGCCAGCCCCTTTGGTAGCGCCAATGCTCTTCGGTTAATCAACTGTTGAAGGTACAGACTCTATACGAATTAAAATGGTAATAACTTGTCCCGTTCCCCTCAATCCCATACCATTAGCTTACTTTTCCACAGCATGTTTCGAAATGCCTATCTAATTGGTTTCAATTTACACTAAACATGTTCACATCGTACACGTTACTATAATTAAGTGCTATAGCAATAACAAAAAGAATGCCTAATTACACGCAGTTCTAGAAAATAATTACATATTTAGTGCTTGTAGTTCATTAGTTTTCCTCAGTGTTAACACATGTATGAACACTAAAGTGTGACCTCTTATTTTTTTAATTGAAGTGTCATTTTGAACAAACTAGCTGGTTATATAGAGTGACACTTCTGAGAAGCCCAGTTAAAAAAAATTGAACTTTAAAACAAAGGTGCAAACTTGAAAATAATTACCCAGAAATGGGAATTGAATCTATAGTGTAACATTTGTAGAACCAACATTTAAAAATAAAATAAAGGTTGGTTCTAATAAGAAAAAAGTTTAAAACACAATGTTAAAGTACCTAGAAACCAACACACTGATCTGAAGAACCTGCCCCAAAAACAAAAATGTCATTTTTTACAAGACAGTTACGTTTTTTGCTAAACCTAAAACCGCAGAAGAACCTATATTTTTAACTTGCATTTTCATTTATATCTCACATTTTGTTTTTTTCTTTACAATTTTCAAATTTCAGTGAGAAATGATCGAAAAAAATCTGAGCCACATGACCAGCTTTCATATTACTGATGCACGCTGAGTGTAAAATAGAAGCGAAGGAACGCCGCTTGCATTTCACCCAGTAAACTCAAATCATGCAAGTATTTGCACAACACACCTCCCTATTTTCATTTCCTCCAGTATTCAGTCTTGCGTTTCCACGCATGCAACAGTTTAAGTCTAGCGTTCATACATTTGTTCAAATGTGATCATATTTTTAAATGACAATAATGCATGGATTTAAATGATAATTAGATTGCCTACCTAAAAAAGATTAAGAAATGTACATTGAGCACTTCACAATAATTTTTCTTCTTTCTGATTTTTTCCCCTTCTTCAAATGTGGGTTTAATTTAATAATGTCATTTCTGTAGGACATAAAACACATAAGGAAGAAATGTGATGTGAGTATATCAACGCCTGTCTTGTCTCATGTAATGTATTGCTTGTGAGGTAAACAGCACACTTATGTCTCACTGAAGTGTATTCTTTGTGCTTGCATTCACGCTTTAATCTTTCTATCAAATGATTTGAGATTTTCCGATTTGAATGTTTCCTGTTAATGCATGCCTATCAATAGTACAGTTTCCCTATTGTTTATTTTATTTTTTATTTGCATGCATGAAATATGTAAATGCAATTAACATAAGTACGGGCAAATATTTTTTTTTTCATATATAAGCTATTTGCAACATTTCCCCTTTAAATGCATTACAAACGTTGTAGTGCATGCGATTTTGCATTGTTTTATTTGCACTAAAGCGGATACAGACAAGCAGTGCGCCGGTCTGTCAGGTGCTGTGTGTTTGTGCGCGTGTATGTGTGTGTGTATGCGTGTCTGTGTGTGTGTGTGTGTGTAAGACAGCGGCTCGCGATGTCCACGCTCTCCACCACTGTTCTGGTGATCCGATAGTTGTGAAAAGCCACCACTAGTCGCCCCCAGTGCTCTTGCAGTCTCCAATTTTCTTTCCCACTGTAGACTTAACGTCACGTCCGCACTTGAACTTGAATTTTATCCCATTGTACGGAGGCAGCCCTCGCCACAGAGACACAGAGAGCTCCCGGAGAAGCAGGACTCCGCCATCTTCATAGAGGCAGAAAAGGGAGAAAAAAAAGCTTCATTCATTTGGAAGGGAGGTGGCAAGTCCATGTCCCTGGTCTCCAGTGCGCAAAGCCGAGTAGGGGAGCAAGTGCAAAGAGTTGGAGAGAGTGCAAAGTAACCGGGCATCGCATGCACTTAGAGCCCAGGAGAGAAGAAGAACTGTCCAGTGCTTGGCACAATCAAGTGCCAAGTCAAGGAGAATTTGGATTCGTTTCATCCAATCTAATAAGTAATGACCATTTTTCTTTTTTAGAATTATTTTGACTCAGAGAAGAAGAAAAAAAAATCAAAATCAAACTGCCTTTGACAAATCCACAAGGCGCAGACCGGACGAAGAGAGAGCCACCACAGGGTCCAACCTATCCAAACGCACCGGGTATCTCAATCTGAGACATTTCCAGTGGTTTCTTCACAACTGTCACTCGTCAAGGATATTTTCGCCCTCGGACAGATCGCGCGCGGCACACAGCTGAAGTGCATGTGTGTGTGTCGCTGAGGTACTGACGGTCTGCGCGTCTCTGGTCATCTGGAGAGCCGGAGCGCAAAGATACTTTCGCTTCTCTCACATTCACGGGACCCCTATCTCTATCCACGGCTCGGAGCTGTGGCAGTTCTTTGGAAGTCCCGGGAAAAGTTTGTTACCGAGGGGGGGAAAGCAAGCCCACGCCACGGCCACGGACACGGAGGACAGAAGACGCGAGCCGACTATTCCTTGTGCGGGTCTCTGGGCGATGCCAGTGTAAATGCCAGGGCAATGTCCCGTCGCAAGCAGGGAAACCCTCAGCATTTGTCGCAAAGAGAAATTATAACACGTAAGTCAATCTTTTGATTATTATTTGTGTTTAGGTGGATGTTTAGCGATTTCTGTCTAGGAACGATCTTGTGGTGTCCGTGATGAACTGATTAGCTTATATTAAAACGCGTTAAATCATTATAACCTTCTCAAGTAGAAGAACAGAATTAGAACAGTCGAATTAATTCAATTAATTGTTAAGATATTTATGAGTTCGGCTTTAAGCAAACAGACAGGTTTATAGACTTGCTGTAAACGAATTAAAAAGTGATTTGCTTAAACTGTATTTAAAGAATTAAATAGAACCATTTTCTGCTCTACTTTAAAAAACAAATCTTTCTTTTAGTCTTGGTTCTGTTGTTTAATTTTGATATCAGGGAGTTTGGATTAATGTAAGAATTGTTAGCAGGCCATGAGATCAGATTAAAAACTTTAAATTGCATTGATTATCGGAGTATTTGCAAAGTTTATGTGAAGTCAAGTTTAGTTAGTTTAAATTGAAGCGTAGGTTGAGCAAGGTGTGTGTTATTTTAGTATTTAAGCATCATTAAATAAATTATGCAAATTTAGGGTAAACATGCTGTATTTTTTATTTTCTCTAGTAAAACCCATTTATGAATTGGACATTTTATTAGGCTATATATGTTCATTAAAATAATTGATTGCAAGAGAAAATAAATGTTTAGTGCATGTTTTATTTTGCTCACAAAAATGGCTTGCTTGAGTTGTAGGCCTGTCTTTTCAAATCCAAATGCAGTGTAACTTTATCTGTCGTGTTTTGTTTTAAACCAAAGTCTCTGCACTTTTTTTTCCTTTTTATTTTACAAGATATCTGTAGTAGTTCTCAAGGTGAGAAGCTACCTGTAACCACCGAGCACAAGAACAGTTTACGGTTTTAATTTTGCAGTGCACACACTGCACGATAGCAGAGAGATTGTGTTGTTGCTGTTAAACTAGGTTAAATTGATTGTAATTGTTCAACATTTGTGCTTTTAAGTCTTAGACGTGCACTTGAATGAAAAGAGGTGTCGGGGCAAGGAAAACGATTTAGTTGAAGTGGAACTTGATGTCAAAGGTGATACAAATGTAAAGTATGTTTACTTGTACTTTAGCTGTTAAACTGAATAAGAAAATACATTTTTGAATCGGCTTCTCACACAACTCACTCTTCTATGCAGTGCTTTTACTTTTGTGGAGAAAACAGAAGTTTGCAAAATCAATACGAGCGTACACAGAAACAAAGGAGGCGTAGGTCTAATAATGTTTCTCACACTTAGCTTTGCCCCCGAGTCAAGGTTGTGACTGTAAAGCGTAGGTAATGTGAGGAACATACTGAAATAGAGACTTTTCGTGACAAAGTTCCAAACAAAGACAACAGTTATATTCTATTGCTTGATAATTTCCTTTTTAGATTTCGCTCGACTCATAAATAATTTGTAGGGTATACACATGTATACAAACTCACATCCAGCAACTCATTTTAAAACGTGTGTATGCAACTGTCGCAGTATAAAAATATAAAACAACTTAAAAGTCAATGAAATCTGTCCTGATTTAGTTTCATATTCATTCTTAAGTGTAGTCTACAGAGCATAGATAATTCATAGCAGAACCCTAGTGATGTAATGCCACCCAAATCTGCTTTGTGTTGCAGGGTTAAGGCCATGCATGCTGTGCATATATGCACAAACACACACCATTCTTTTGCTAATGGCTTGATCTGTTACTGTACGTACACATATGTACGCCGTTGCACTGTAAACATTTAGCATGCCTGTGCTTTTGTGTGTTTGAATTTGCTGTTGAGTCTTATGAATATGACTATGACTTATGACCGACTGCGAATGGAGATGTTATTTAAAGCTTAATGCACATGATTTTGCTTGGTTTGCATGTTGCTAGGTTTGCCATAGGGTATGCGCTGCCCTTTTTGTGTGTCGTCCGCATATGCGATTATGACAGTCGTTTAAATATATTTTTCTCATATTTAAATGTGCCCCAGCATGTGCATGCATGCAAACCGATTTAGTTTACTGCATAAATGGCCTCCGTTCAATATGCATGTAAAACAATCATTCTGGTTTAGCAGAAAATGACCCTTTTTGAAATTCCGTCGCTATAGTTATCACATGTCCCATCAGTCATTGCATGTACAATGGCTGTGGTTATTAATTTGGGCTTTAAATTTCAGAATGCTCCTGTTACACCAAGGAACTTTCCCTGAGTGCTTTCTCTCCCTCACACACACACACACACACACACAAATGCAGACGTGCACATGAGTAAAGCAGACGCCAGTTTAGACATCAAGCTTTTGTGTTTTTTTTTCTTTCTTTTTTTTACATGCACGCAGTGAAAGAGAGAGAAATGAAGGTGGTTGACTTTCTCCTTCTTAGAAACTAGAGATTGAAAGGTGTTCATTGCATCACCGGTGAATGAATATATAAGCTTCAGAGAGGTTCCTTAAACGTATAATGCCTTAGTGGTTTTTATGCAGAGGGCATGTAGGCCAGGTGCTAGCAGATAGTCATCTGAGCTCAGGGGTACGTTCATTCCTCGTAGTTCAGAATTCTCATCACATGCTGATGTGTACGAGTTTGTGGCTACGGTTTTGATGTAACGAGTGTTTTTGTTTGTGCTAGGCACTGTATGAATTTTTCGTGCACGACAGCGTGTGTGCAAATGTGCAAGCTCAAAGGCCAGCTTGTTCACTCTTATTCTGTTTGATATGTGGCCGATTATGTGAAATGGCTTCAAAATTAGCATGGAGACAGGTGATACATCTGGGGGTTTTTTTCTTTGCAATAGTCAAATTTTGCTTTAAATGTCAAGGTCAAAAACACAGTGGTCCCAACCTCAAAGTTTTATTTTTGAGGACATATTTGGAGCTGTAAACAAGGGTGTGTGTGTGTGTGCATGTCTGCTCGTCAGCATGTCTTCTGTGGTATTTAGTTTTGTTAACCACGGTGTCTTAGCTGGATTAGCCTCGAGTTAGTGAGAGGCAATTTTTGTCTGCTCAAGTGTTCAGGAGAGAGAGAGAGTGTGTGTGTGTGTGTGTGTGTGTGTAGTTACGTCCATGGTAATTTATGTGTCCTCGGCGTGAGTGATCTGCAAACTTTGCAGTGCTGTACATCAGTAGTTTTAATGGTTTATCAGCCTGTGGTTGTGTGCTACATTACGCCACTCGAACGAATATTCTATAAACCCAGTGGTTTATTAGTTCTGCGTGAAATGCGAACGGATAACGTATTTTCTTTATATATGTTGGAATTTTCATTATTTTATTGACTGAACTGAAAGTATTTAAAAGTTTTGTAGTTTTCTAATACGAATGAATGATGAAAATCACATATCTTGTTCTGTAAGTTACCATATACATTTTCTTTAATGTATAAGTGCATTCATGTGAGCGTGTCATCACTGAATTGGCTGAATTTAAATGAGATTTTTTTTTACACCTGTTCAGTTTGTCGTTTCAGTGTAGTGCCTTTTTATACAGTAGGGATTTAAAAATAAATCAAAAAGCGAGTTAACAGATGTCCTCTTTAAATGAAGGAAATCAGATGACAACGAGAAGGTAATTTTTTCTCCGGTGAATTTTGAAATTGTAATACATTTTCAGCTCTTGCTTGAGATGCATGTTTCACACAGGAAACTCTTTCAGAACTTTGTTTTGAATGCCTTTAGGGCATCAATTTTAGCCATGACTTCATGTCATCACATCTGAGAGAATTGAATTTATGATAATAGCTCGGATCAAAACACATTCTTACCTGTTTGGATATAAACATTAACGTATTTGGTTATAGTAACTAAAAAAGTCCAGATATTTGGATGCAGGCACAGGCATTAATACAAGAGGTGTGCAGCTGCAGACATGCATAACACATTGTCTTTTTATTTTATTTATTTATTACAAAAACATTTTTTTTTCTTTATTTATTTGTCATTTGCAAAAGTATGTATAAAATAGGCAGGGTTTTATTTTATATTATTTTAAGTTGAACTAAACAGGTCTAAAAAATATGTTCAAGTTGCCTTTTTTAAATGCTAATTTTATTAATTTCTTTCATTTTTATTTCATTTTGTCTGGGTGCTGAAATGGGCCACCTTGCATTTGCAGTGCAGAGTTTGCTGGCCATGACCTGCTAGGGGGAGCTCTAAGTCTGCCAGAGGGGGTGGAAGGCAGTTCTCAAAAAGTGTAAAAACATATTTCCTAAATGTACTTAAATGGTTAAGTCGAGTGAAATAGGGGGCTGCGGCTTCCGACGACTCTGCATAGATGTTTCAAACGATACTGCCATTAACACACATGCTCAGACGCAAACTGTCAACGCCTCACAGCAGCAGCTGGTCTTAAAACATGATGGCCCTGTCATTCTCTCTCCCTTTTTTTTAACTTTGTCTTTAGCGCTCAAACCCTTATTTAATTATTTACAGTGAGGGTTAGTGCTCATTTAGATGTGTAATACGTGTATGATAGGTGTAGCTTTAAATATAGATAGAGTGACACCAAAACAAACAAATTTAGGTTGAACGTCACCTCGCTCGTTTTTCCAAGCGTGCTTAAAAGTGAATGATGAAGTGTCTCTGGAACTTGTGGGCCCCTCTGACTGAGGACCTATTGTTCTTGCCATCTAAATAAATAAATTTGAGTCTGTGATATAAAAAATGGTAGCCTCTACAGAGCTTACACTCTCCACATAACAATGGGCAAAATGTCTGCCTGGCACGTTTGATTAATATGCTTGCATATTCTCTCTTCCTTTCAGTTTCAGGTGCCTTTTGTTTGCGCCACGAGCGGGAGAGTGAGAAAGCCCTCTCTGATGAAATGTACAGAAGTCTATGGCTGTCTGTCAGTAGAAACGCATCAAGGCGGCTGAATCCTTAGGACGACATCAAAAGTGGGCATAGTTTTCCATGGCTTGATTTATGAGACGCGGACACTCGTAATAGTGGCTCGAGTGTTTGACGTCCCACAGCTGGCTGAGTTCTGACCAGCTCCGAGCATGGAAATGCTGCGCTTCCTGAGCATCGGATGAGCGTGTTGTGTGGGAATGTGTTACTAGTTCTGTGATTATATACGTTCCTTTAGTGTTATTTCATTAAAAACCAAGAGAGATGCTAAGCTTCAGGTAATATTCTAGCTACCCATAATTCCTCCCATCTTCTTTCCTTGTGAAAATATTAGGTAATATCTCCCTGATGAGATTTGCAGATAAAGGGTTAGTGATGCTTAGACGGGCTCCCAGTGGACATCATCATGTTAATCTCCTTTTACCTGCAAGACAACTCATTTTCTTTTTTTTCCCCCCTTTTTTAATTAAACAATGGACTAGTGCCGCCGCGGCGGCCGAGGATCACGCTTTTAAAATTCCACCGCCGCCGTGTGCCACGATGATCCCTGTTCTCTTCTTGTTAACAGCTTCATTTGCACATGCACCACGCTTTGCGCTCACACATGCACGCCGCCACCGCGCACGCATTTACTAGTGTTTTAAAACCTCGCCGAGGCGCTTTGCATCTGCACAGAAGCACTCTGCAAGCTAAATATCCTGAACAAGTGTCGTTCTTGTGTTTTATTTTATAGGATTTGCGAAGGCCTTCAGGCTGACAGTCTCCTAAAACAGGATGGTGTCACTTATTGAAGAGTGTTTTATGTAACACATTTTGACACAAATTTAGCTATGCAAACAGGTCGCAGAGACGTTTTTAAACAAGAGAAAACAGGAAAAACTAGAGGCCTAGCGCAAGGCGGAGGTTTGCGGTTTGAGCGTTGGTGCGCTTGACTGTAGGTTACAGATTAATGACGGACTAATTAATTCCTGATAAATTCCTGTAAGCGCCGCTGATACGTGTGCATGTGTTACACAGGCCTTTTGCACGTGCGATGAACGTGAAATGACTAGAGAGACGGCTGCCGTTGACTCGCCACCTCTTTGTCAATCTGTTGTGTGTGTGTGTGTGTTTGTTTGTTTGCGTGCCATCTGAGAGGAAGGCTCAACCCAAATCCAGCCTGTCCTACTCAGCTAGCCTGCATCTCTGTTATGTGCTTGGGTAGCGGGCGGCTCAGAGTGGGTATTTCAGAATTTTAGTTTGTGGGCTGGTGTGGTGAGGTTTGTGTACGTAGCAGGGCAAATAGCGAAGCCCCCACCCACTGCTTCTGCTCTTGTGCAGCTCGGGCTGATGGGAAACATAAGAAAATAACGCACAAACAGTAAAGCGGAGCTTTTATTGTTTGATTAGACCCTTTCCCTGGCTTTCATTTTCAGCACGCTCTCCCCTTTGCGCGCACAGTTCTGTGAATGGCTTTAATTGGCATGGGGTAAATCTTTATATCTGGACAGCATTATAAAGTCTTTCAAGATTTAAATACGAAAATTTATGGACCCAGTAAAAAACAATATGAAATCCGTTAAATGGTGTGTGTGTGTGTGTGTGTGTGTTGTCTAATTAGGCCCTAACAGTTGCAATGGCTAAAAAATCCTGTTTGTCTGAGACTTTTCGTCCTGATATCGCTACGGAAAATCTCAGCAGCTCAACTGTCAGCCAAACAGCGCTGAGCGTTAATGGTGAGGTTTGCAGGGTGACAGTCCGAGGATGAAAGGTACCCTAACGTTGGGCTGCTGAAGCGCTGTTACGTAACACGCAGACCTTTGTGTGCTTTGGAGGGAAAGCCAGACTGTATCGTGATCAGCCAAATACCTGTCAACAGCAATTTGGTTCCTCACAAACAAAAAGACTTCGCAAGTATGAGTCAGAGGGTCCATGAACAATGGTGCGCAAATCCAGAATGGAAAAGGATAAATCCAGAACTGTGCCTTGTGATGTGTTCGTTTTTGGAAGCCATGTCTTTTTTTAGTTTTATGTTTTCTAGAAATCCTATTAGTGTGCATTCTGACTCAGGCTTATTTTTGAACATTTCCACGTTTTACTAATTGCAGGTAATATGTGGGTGAAAAATATTGCCTACTGTATTTGTGCTTTTTTCATTCAAAAATGTAATTGAGGTAAAATAGTAAGCGCATTTTATCCAAAGTCGAGATTTCATTTCATGTCATCCTTTTTTAGCCACCTATAAATATTATTAGATTAGTCTTACTTCCGCTGTCCCTCACTGTCTTTCTCTCCGGCTGCCAGAGAGTGCTTGATAAAGACAAATAACATTTGACATTTCGGTGGCCCTGATAGAATTATATGGAGTATTTGTTGAGGGATCAGAGAAAATCATGAGCTGTAATGTTACCTTGGTGACAGCATTGTTATCGCTGGTGGATGAGAGTGTGTGTGAGAGTGTGAGTGTGTGTGACTGTGAGGAATTGCAGACTCTCACCTGTTTGCCTAGAGCAGGAAACGCAAACCGTCTGATCGGGCCTGCGTAGTTCAATCTCGTATCTTGAAGAGAGTTACCTTCAAGATCTCTTAAAAATGAAAATTCTGTCATTTATTCTGTCGCTTGTCTTTCCAAACCTGTACGACTATCTTTTCTCCCCCCACCCCCCTGCGGAATGCAAAAGGAGATGTTTGGAAGAATGTCTGAGCTGCTCTTTTCCATGAAAGCACCAAGATAGTTGTTCATAAACTACATTCTAAAAATGCCGTACAGGTTTTGAATGACATATAATGACATATTTATGGTGTTTTACCCACTTATGGATTAGTTCAGACTCTATATTCAAGTCCAAGACTGTACCGTATGTTTACATGATTACAACACCTGGTGTGTGTGTGTGTGTGTGTGTGTGTGTGTGTGTGTGTGTGTGTGTGTGTGTGTGTTTGTGTGTACGGGGGTCCCTTCTTTTGAAGTGCGTACTCGCGGCATTGCTTGCAAGCAGCGTGTTTCCTGTGGTTGGCACAGACAGAGAAAAAGAAGGGGACAGAGGGAGAGAGAAAATTTCAGCTGCGCTCGTTCTTTACCACTCTGTTTTTTTTCTCCAGCTGTCACTTTGATTCAGGTCTGTGCTAGACCTATGACACATTAAACTAACGCTTTCCACTCGCGCACCTTAAATTCTCTCCCACAGTACAGCGAGGCTGCAATCTCACTCTCACCTCCTGTTATGCAGTCTGAGAGCTTCACTCTGCTTATTACTTTATTTTATTTTATTGTACGACTTATTACCTGTTTGGCGAATTATAGCTGTTTATATGAGTCTATTACAAATGTCAAAAATATGCACTGTGGTTCATGTTGTCTTTTTGAACTTGTAAATCATAGAAAATTACCTCTTCCTGTAGTGGTGTGTATGTAAGGGTTAGTCGTTCCAGTGTGTGTGTGTGTGCATCTCTGCTGGTGCAGCTTCCCAGGATGCGCAAATGCGTGACACACAAACAGGCGCACACGCATTGCTCATGTGCATGTCTGCAAGCAATCTTCATTTATTGGTTCAAATGCAAATGCTTTTTTGTGCATGTGTTCACAGGTGCAAATACAGTTACAGATATAGTCACAGATATATGTAAAACAGTTTTTGTTGTGAGATCTCTCCCAGTGATTGAGAAATGTATTTACAGTGGGGTACTTATATATACATACATGTGTGTGTGTGTGTGTGTGTGTGTGTGTGTGTGTGTGTGTGTGTGTGTGTGTGTGTGTGTGTGTGTGTGTGTGTGTGTGTGTGTGTGTGTGTGTGTGTGTGTGTGTGTGTGTGTGTGTGTGTGTGTGTGTGTGTATATACACTCTAAAAAATGCTGGGTTAAACATAACCCAAGTTAGGTTGAAAATGGACTAACCCAGCGATTGGGTTGTTTTAACCCAGCAAATGGGTTTTTTAAGCAAACATTTAACCCAGCCGCTGGGTTAAAACAACCCAAATTCTGGGTTATTTTTAACCCAGCATTTTTTAGAATGTGTGTATATATAAATGTGTGTGTGTGTATGTGTATGTATATATATATATATATATATATATATATATATATATATATATATATATATATATTATCATATACATATATATATATTTATATATATATATATTATCATATACATATATATATATTTATATATATATATATTATCATATACATATATATATTATCATATACATACATATATATATATATACACACACTCTAAAAAAATGCTGGGTTAAAAATAACCCAGCATTTGGGTTGTGTTAACCCAGCAGTTGGGTATGTATATATGTATGTATATATATATATATGTATATGTGTATATATATGTATGTTAAAATAAATATTAACATATTAAAAAATAGGGCTTAATATGTGTGAATGTACTGTGCATAATTATTGTATATATTTGAATACACACACGTATATATTTAAGAAATATTTGCATGTATATATATATTCATAACATTTATATTATATATAAATATTTTATATAGAAATATATTTAAAAAATATTAAGTATATACAGGCATGTGTGTGTGTATTTATATATACATAATAATTATACACAGTACACACATACATTATGTCAACACAAACTTTTATTTCGGATGCGATTAATCACGATTAATCGTTTGACACCACTAATAAAAAAATAATTTATTTGAATTATGTCACTGCAATGTAGTCAGTGTCACAGTCATAATTTCAGTGCAGTGTATTACAAAGGTTGATTAGTCTCTGTGCAGGCCTTTCTCTTTATTTACATGCAGACTAATCTAATGCACAGATGGTCTGATATTGCCCGGAGGAGGTCTGTGCTCCACTCCTATATGTCTGAGTCGGGGGGCTGGATTTGAGGGGGGTTGAAGTACCTTAGTCATCTTCAGTTATTTCCTTCATCATGGTGCAAAATCTGAACCCAGTGAGCTGAAATAAGATATTTTTGAATACATCATGCTAACTGAAATGCTTCCTTAATAAAATTAGCAAAGTGTTCAGATGCTGTTGTTTAACAGGATGCAGATCTGAAGTCACTCTAATGTAGTACGTATCGTCTGAAATGGAGATAAGAGGGGGTTTAGTGGTTTCGTTTTCAAAGCTGCATTCCGAGCTTGACATTACAAATCTGTCCGCATTCATAATTTGGACCGTGGACAAATTGCAGATGGGTGCGCAGGCTGCTCGTAATTTATCATCGAAAATTAGTGGTTAGGCAGTTCCTCTGGGAGATGTAAACAGGGCTACCTGTGTTGTGTGAGCAGAGTGGTCCGTTCCTCCATCTTTGTCTCGCTCGGCGTCTGTCTCTTCTCATGCCGTTCCACGGTTTCACTCGCTTCTCTGGCCTCAGGGAGGCTTTTAGGCCTTGTACTGGCGAAAAGCGCATTTAAAGATGAAAACAATCGAATACATTAGATCCTAATATGCGAGTAGTTCCGCAAGGTAGTTGTTTCTTTAAAAACATCTCGCATTTGTCATTTAGGCTCTGGCAATTTGAGAATTCCGCCCTTCATTCTCCTTCCAGATTTATGTGCACTTCAAAAATCCGCACCTGCTCACTGTTTGGCTCTAAGTGTTGCTATGGTAGTGTTTTTCTTCTTTTTTCCTGCTTTCACCCAAATCATGCAGCGTGTTGAGTAGAGAGAGCATGAAAGCAGTGACAGGAAGCTGAAGAGTGTAAAGTGGCAGTCAGAGAGGTGTTTGTCTAGATCTTATGATTAGTATGGCGCAAGGATAAGCTGTCAAATGTAACATCAACAGAGCTGTCTGTCAGGGGGTCCCGAGGGGGCTTTGTCAAGGGCCTCTACTGTCTTTGATAAAACTGCTCTTGCACTCGGGCTACAAAGGGCCGATTGTGGCCGCAGAGTGGAAGGTGAGGCTGAAATTTCAAAATGGAGGCAGAGGGACTGAGGTTGTCCGGCGTACTCTGTGGTTTCAGCGCCCGTCGCTCCTCGCTGTTTATCTAGGTGACAGAATCAACCAGAAGATCTGCAGGGCCTCTTGCTCTCATGGCTGTGCAAATATCTCTCACAGCCAAAAACGGAGCCCTCCCTCCTTCCTACTTGCTTTTTCTTTCACTCTCTTCTCCCTTCAGACTCGCTCTCTTTCTGTTTCAGGTCTGGCGGTCTCATTCTCAGCCTCACAAGTACTGTATTGTATATTAATAACAGTTCTTTGCTCTTGGGTCTCGGCCTCACATATGGATGTTTATCAAGAGTTGGCTGGTTACAGGACAGAACACGCCGAAACGAGACTGAGGTGCCTCGTGTGTGGCCGCTGGGATGATTAAATTGAAGTCTGCCTTTATTTTCTGCTCTCAAAGTTTAGTGGGACTGTCATGGGACATAGGTGAACGCTTAAACGGGCCCCAACATTCATTTCCTTTATTTTAACAAGCTGCCAAATAACAAAATGCTAAATGACCTGACCCTGAACTCTCAGAAAACGTGTGATTGCGTCTCAAGTTCCACACCATTTGTATTTTATTTCAATTCCCTGCACTGATGTGTTCAAGTCAGGTTTTTGTTTCATGAATTAGTGTATGAAGGTGGCTAGGGAGGCAGTTTTGGAGGGAAAATGCATGGGTAGATTATGGGGGGCAAATTATGAGTTGAAGATGAATCGACGTTTGCCATAATATTAAACAGGAAATAACTTCGAGTGATTTGATTGGATTGTGAGGGCATATTATGTTTTGCTGTGATATTATTGGTTAATATTTTGTGTCATCCCCAGTGGCCAAGTGGCCAGTTTTCCCCCCACATGAATTTGTGTAGGAAGGCAGGTGAAAGAATCTGGAAGAGGAAAAATGCATGGATGGATACAGTATTAACAATTAACATTTGTAAATGCATTTCATTTGCATAAAGTGGCGCATTTCAGAATGAAACGGGGTGTTAAGCAAGAAAAGAAAAGTTGTATTATTATTATTGGTTAATCATTTTACTCATCCAAGTGGCCAGTATTTTATTTTGATTTCCCATACTGATGTATTTAAATAAGGGTTAAAGGATCTGGAAGAGGGAAAATACGAGTTAAAGATTAATTGTAAATGCACTTAATTTTGGATGTGAAACAGAATATTATGTGGGAAATAATCTAGGGTGGGACTTTGGGATTTTATTTATCAGTATCTGATTAGATCGTGAAATTGGATTAAACGTGTTATTCTGTGGTGTTATTGGATAATATTTTTCCTCACCCGCATGGCCTCGGTTACATCAGCAGAACTGAAAGTAATTTCAGAAGTAGACTAAGTTATTAAGATGAAATCATTTTTTATTTGTTTAGACCACTGCACAGAGATGTTATTAAGATTTCATGTTGTCTCAAAGCACTTCTTTCTTTTGGTCTTCCTCGTAGCAGAAGCTGAGCATGTGGATGCGGGACTGGCCGTGGCTGATCTCCACTCTCACCCGTTGCTGGATCCCAGCATGCCTGGGCCTCTGCCTCCGGGCTTGGGCGACCACGACCTCCTCACCTGTGGCCAGTGCCAACTAACCTTCCCACTGGGGGACATTCTGCTCTTCATCGAGCACAAGAAAAAGCAATGCCAGGGTCTGACGACTGGCCACGGCTGCTACGACAAGATGGCGGACCGCAATAGCCCCTCGCCGCCCCGCGCCGAGCTGAGGAAAGTGGTGGAACCGGTCGAAATTGGAATCCAGGTGACACCTGAAGAGGAGGACGAGAGACTGTTGACGCCCCTAAAAGGAATTTGCCCCAAGCAAGAAAGTGGCCTGGCAGGTAGGTCAAACTCTCTCAAGAAAAGTTTCGAGCAGGCATAAGAAGCTGACGCTAATGAACTCGCACGTTCTCTCGCGCCAGCATGTTTTCTAATACTGATGTGCGCAAACGTACACTTACAGCCTGCAGAGTTGCAGACAAAGGGAGACACGCACTCATTTACCTCAGTAGGACTCTGGGCGTCCTGTAGTGATTGTGATACCGCTCATCTGCGAGCCTCAAGAGAGATTGTTTTTCCTTCAGCTGATTTCATTAGGGGAGCCTACGCCGCGCAAAGTGAAACATCACATTACTGACTCAAAGCCCTAAAACCCCCTGAAGGACTCTGGTAGTTGAAACAAATTGTGCAAGACGTGACGGAGAACTCACCCTACTTTCATGGAGAAATCCAGCCTGAGCCATCTGCTTAAAAGGTGAAAAGCTCATTAAAATTCAAATGCTCAACAAAAAAAAAAAAGAGAGAGGGAGGGAGGGAGGGAGGGAGGGAGAGGAGAGAAGGAAAGAAATGGAGTAGGATTAAAAGAGTGAGTTTCCTATTGAATAGGGGTAAAGAGGCAGTTTAGTTTAGTCCAGCTGTAGGGAGAGAACTCTCCCAGTTATCTTACAAAACAGCGCAGTCAAGTCCTTCACAAAGAAGCCGGAGGGATCTTGGGAAATGGGTCTCATAAAATAATATTCTAGGTTGGACAAAGTTACCGGGGGAAACGCAGGGGAGCGGCTTATGACACTGCCTCGGTTTTTAATAACGTCGTTTTTTAATGCCTCACAATCCTTATTTGCGAAAGTTACCCGCGGCATCGGAGACAATTTATTCCGTGCCACCACAATGCCTCGTGTATTTAAATGTCTGTAATAATGAGGCCGCTGCTAAATTACTCAGTACCTCACATGATGCAGGCAGACTTCACTCCCAGACTGACTGACTGGCTGGCTGCTCGCACAGAGAGAGTGTTGGCGTCAGTTGTGAAATATGATGCAAGCATCCACACAGTTACGTGCAAACTGTTCCACTACAGTTCATCAGTGATGTTTTTTTTTTTTTTCTTCTGAAGACTGACTGGTAAACGTGTGCTTTGCTAACCACACAATTTGCTAAATAAAGAGATTAGGTCAGGGTCCAAAAGTGAAAGTTTTAGGGCACCGGCAAATATTCACCTTTTATGTTATTTTTTATTCTATAATTTATTGATAATAATTCATTTTGAAATCAAAATAATACAGTTAATGGCTGTTTTTTTCTTGCATATTAGTGACAAACAGTGGAGTAACAAAATGTGAGGATAACACTTTTTTTTTCCCTTTCCTCTAAAGAAATGTACATATGTTTACATATGTGTGTTGTGGCATTCTAGAGGAAAATATATGCAAGCACCCTAAATGGACATTTTTTTATGATACATTATTCATTAAAGTGACAGTCATGATACGTCAGCAAAAGTTTATAAAAGTTTATTTTTTAAGTTTAAAAATTATTATAGGTTAAGTTAATTTCACTTGCAATTGACATTTGGCGGGCGTATCGTATCGTCTTTGTCCTTTTTTATTTTTGTAAAAATACTTTAAAAACCTTTAAATGACTTATTCCTGAGTATACAGAATTTTTGTTCTTAACAAAAATCTCTTTTTTTTTAACTGTTAAAAAACAGCCTGTATTTTTAATGATACAAAGAAAACGATCACTATTTATCTTCTAGTGCGAATAAAAAAAAAATTGTGATTACCCAATTCATGTTATTTCAGTCAATGCCATACAAAATGACTAAATCTCTCTTCATTTTGAGTCACCATTGTGGTAAGATCCGCATTGAAAAGTAGTTTTAATCTCATTTAAACTTTAGAATTTGAAAAATGGGATATTAAAATGAAAGCTGAACATTTGCCTTTGTAAATCAGCAAGAGTAAATTTTACACCTTTCATTAATTCAGGGCTGGAGAGGGAGGCAGTTCGCAGAGAAGAATATAACGGCAGATGAAACATCCTCTGAAAGTGATTAAGACGCTTGAATGTCAGCTTGAGCATGCGGCTAAACACTCACAGGCTGCCTTGTATTCATAATTGCCTCCCAGCAGGTTAAAGTATTCTTTTATGCTAAACCTTTCCCGTTCCATTTGTTCTCGACGTGAAACAGAAAATGACACGCAAAAAAACACTCATCCACTCCGCCTTGAAAATAGCAGTGGTACTCTTGCTCTCAAAGCACAGATCATTTTTCATGAATTTGTTTTTTTCTCCTATAATATATCCATCTGCTAGCTTCAAGTGGAGAAACGGGTGAGAGCATGAGAATGCGCGAGAGAGATGTGGATGAGGAAGACCACTTCTGGATCCATCGATAAGATTCCAAAAGCCAACTCTGATCATACCAACGTTATTTTCACAAGAGTTCCCTGCACTTCCAGACCCTCGCAGCTTTTTTTCTTTCTTTTTCGGCCAGAGTGCATTTTGATCTTTTCATTTAACCGTCCGTGTAACCTTGACACACGAGCACTGTTGTGACAGGCCTTAAACTCCACCGCTTCATTCCCACATGTCAGCCTCCATCACATCAGCCCGTCCTTATGTGATTCACCATTAGTCCAACGGGAAGAGCATCATTTCAGGCCTTACTTCCTGAAGTTAACGTTCCCAATATCACAGATCACATCTTGCGTAATATTACAGGCCTTTAGGAAGAAAATCATCCAAGTGATTCTTTGTTTTTGGTTGAGGGGAGATACCGAACGGCAACTTCATTAAGTCACATACGTAACCGTTCTCTAGAGACTCCGTAATGATAACTAAACATTGTGCGCTTTGCTCCCGAAACCCTATAATCAGTCGAAAAAGACCTAGTGATAAAGTATTCTGATTACTGAAATTGCTTTTAGCGATAATTCTCCCAGTGGCTTTTTCTTTATTAGTGTGAATGAAAAAATCAACGTTATCTATGACAATACGGGACAGCCATTGAAGAGGAACCACTTGAGGGTTGAATTCAATATTTCTCGCATAAATATCAGCAGGACACAGGCTTGCTCGGCACCGTATTGTATTGCCACTTAGCCTTCTTAAGTTTCAGCGGAATTTAATTATATTTAATAGCCCTAATTAAATAAAATATGACATTCTGCATACCCTCAGGCAATAGGAACTGCTGCTGGGGGCAAAGGGAGGGCTTGGTTTGCGTGCACGAGCCACTAGAGCCCCTCTTGTGTAGCACAGCAAGGTTAAAACAGTTCAGTGGCACTGAAAAATAGGGCCCTGAGATGGCCGACATAGCTAGCTGTTGCCACTGTGCACCATTAAGCAGTCCAAATGCGAAATGTGTACATAAATAAACAAATAAATAAGACATTTACCACCCCTTAATGCATCTAGATGGCTTAGCCTGCTGAAGCTGGCCAGGCATTTAATGGTACTTGTTATTTAATTATAGATCTCCGATAGAGGTGCTATGAACCTCGGTGCATTGTGCTGAAACCGTTCGCTTCGAGCATGCCTTAATTAAAGAGCAATAATATAATATGATCTCATGAACCTGAAACAAAAGGATTATGGGATGAGAGATGCATACATTCCTAGAATCTGTATTTTTGGTTAAGGTAGACTCAGTCTAAAGTGGTCCTATTATCACATCTGAATAATCTAATCTAATAATCTAAACTCTTTAGGAAACGTTAGCTCTCTTATTTGCCCGCTGATATTTAATTCTCTGAATAAGCTTTTAAATCCTCAGTCACTGACGTGTAAATATGCAAAAACTGTGATGGTGAAAGTATAGACTGTCAAGCTTTGTTTATCATACTTGTGTTGTACAGAATTCAACAGGGAGGGAAGTCTTTTAGGTTTTCAAGAAAACTCAGATGTGGGGTGTAGATAAAGAGTGTAAGTAAAGGCTTGGCATTTGGCGTTGGTTGTAATCAAGCTCTTGTTGGTTTGAATGTGTGGTGATGCAGCCATGTACCATTCAAACCCTACATTGCATTTGAGGTTAGCTTAAATATGAGCATTCAAATAAGAGACAAATAGGAAAAGGAAAATTTATTTTTTGATTTGTCCATATATATTGGATTGCAGTAATGGTTGTGTTAATGTCATAGTTTAGAGCATTAGGAAATAACAACAGTTTTTGGCTTTTTTATTTATTTACTTATTATACTGACTGCCATTCAAGACAGGTCAAAAAGGTATGTTTAGGCTAATCGCAAGTATGCAAATAAAAGAAGTACGAAAGAAGACTAATCGGATTGTAGTATGCAAATACGCTGTTCGATTCTGAATGCTGAGAACAAAGATTTTAGATCATTTGATTAATTATTTGATCATTAAAACAATGTTAAATGTATATTAAGCAGTTTGGGCTAAATTAAATTAAGTTTAATACTAAGATTAGTACTAAAAATGTCAGTATTGAGGAAGGAATATCAATACTAAAAGGACTGTAAATATATGTTTTATAAGTTGCATTAGTGCTCAGTTAAAACCTCACAGCAGGCTGCATCAGTTAGCTCGCATTCTATCACTATAGGAACCCCAGCGGACCACGTGGTGAGATGGTGGACATGTCTTTTGCCGAGATGGGCCCCTGTTTCTGTCAGCGTTTCACTCTCTCTCCCTCTCTCGATCGCTTTCCACTCGCACCATCCAAGCACACTCACACAGCTTTACACGTCTAACAAGTGCTGCGACAGGGGGAGTTATTTCTGACCCTTGGCTCACCAGATCGCCGCGGTGAATATTTCATGAGACATGCTATATTTATAAAGAAATTTACCTCAAACACTTTCCTCTCTCACCCTGCCTCTCCTTGAGAGTGATCACACTGTTAGGCCCCTGTCGATTAGGAGCCCGCACCTGCCATTAATGCCGTCTTGAGTCTAGTGCCAGAAACGTTTGTAGGTGTTATGCAAATCGATTCATCAGGAGCCAAAAACGCTTGATGTTCGGGGCCTGACACTCTCAGTATTAGCATATTTGATGGTCAAAGATTCATTGTGAATGGTAATTAAATGTGCACTCAGTCATTTATTTGTTTATTAAATTTTTACTTTCAGTGGTGGCTAAAATTATTAGAACAATAATCTTTTTTTGCCTCCAAAACATGATTTCATTTCATAGTGTTCATGAAACATGCAGATGGTTGCTCTGACCATCAAATATGAGTCGAACTGTTTTTATCCACTTTTAACTTTAATATTTGGTATGTCCAACTTTTGCAGCAATTACAGCAGCACATCTCTCTGGCATAGTGTCAATGTATTTCCTCTGAGAACTTCAACACTAATGTTAATCCCATGCCTTCTGCTACTGAAGCCAAAGGCTTTCCTTTGAATGTACAATAGATCTGTCCAGTTTATTTTCCAACTCGCCCCAAATGTGCTCGATGGGGTTGAGCTCCGGACTTTGAGGGGGCCAGTCCATCATTTTCAATGTTACGGCAGATTCCCTCCGTCACAGGTATTTCCGGCAATAGTTAGAAGAATGTTTTGGGTCATTGTCCTCTTGGAAAATAAATCCAGGCCCAATAAGACGACTCCCAGATACCAAGTGTTCTAATAATTTTGGCCACCACTGTAATAGTACTGTAAAATGTGTGTAAAACAGACCCCAGTCTTATCAGTAGTATAAAATAAGTATTATTGAACATGGAGCCGTTTACCTCATGGGAGCCACCATGTTGAGATCACATGACCAGTTGTGCTTTGGTAACTGAACATTTTTTCAGCAAAATGTTAATTCTTCAATATTCTATATTCAGAGTGCACTGTACTATATTTGAATTGTACTTTAAGTTTTATTTTAACGATAAAATGCGGTTGTTGTATCTCAATAGTGAGATTGTGATACAGAGCTTTTAATGCTCTAGAGAACGATCGGGTCCTGGCTTCAGTGATACTGAGCCTGGCCAGCCGGTTCCTGTTACGTGCCCTCACTTCCTACCTATTTTTGAGATTTTGCCCTGAAAGATTTGTTTCGGAGTTTCACTTGCAGTGGTGTGGTGCCAGCACTGTTTGCCAGCTTTGTAAACTGTGCATGATGTGCTTTGTTTTGAATGTAAGCATTTATTTAGATTTGATCTTTGTTTTGTTATTAGTTATTAGTGTAACTAGGGTGCTGGCTTCATTCAGGATTCATCGACTAGCACGGTTTAGTCTATCTCGCATATACAGTTCACATTTTCTCTGATGTAATGTCTAAGTTCAATATTTACAGAGTGGAATTGAGAGAACATGCGCTGCCCATTAGATGTTTAACATTGTTATGAAGCAGACTGAATTTTGAGTACATCAGAAGATGGTATAGTTTTCTTATTTTCTGCCCAGCAGAGATGAACATGCACAATCCAGAATAAACAGATATCTGGATCCTCCCTCGCTGCGCAGAACATCTCAATTGAGAGTACATGTCCCTCTCTCAGAATCAACATATACACTGGGAGGGCTCTTCAATAAATAATGACACAACAGGCGCAGAGATATCGAAAACATGCTTCCATAATATGACACACATGCCATTTTTTCAATTAAGATTCACAAAGGCTTGGCAGGAGGACGGCCTGCCCTGGTGCAGGGGCTATGCCTGAATCAGTGTGCACGGATAGATGTGTGTTTGATTTTATATGCTGCTTCAGACGCAGCTCTTTTGCTGGTCTTCTTGTTTTATTCCCTTTTAGTTGTTTCAATAAAGCCTGAAGTGCCAAACCAAGCGGCCGTTTTGAAGTGATAATTGCCCACTTTTGAATAGTTTCTCCATCTTTTTTTCCCCCTCACCCCTCTCTTTTTTAATGTCTGCATTAGCCACACTAGCCATTGGCTAAGTTCAGACTTACAATGCAGCATTTTTCTTTTTATTTCCCTCATTTCAAATTTGCAGTCTGGATGCATGTTAATGGACATCCCAAAAACCTCAATGCCACATTAAAAGTACCAACCAAACATGCATGGATTTTATCTGTCATGTTTTCTTAGACTAGATTGCACCTTTGAAATGTGCATTAATAGTTTGTTTACTGACTTAAACGGCATGCTAAGCCCTTTAAATTGTAAATAACTTGCGTTTTTACATTAGAGTGACATGTAATCAAGCTTGAAAAATATATTTAAGCTGTTAGTTTTGTGGCCTTCGTGGAAAGTAAAGTGTCTGGTTTTAGCAACATCTCCGTTAATCTGCGGTTGATTACGTGGCCCTCTGCGGTGCATGTTGAACCGGCCTCCGTAGTTATAACATGGCCTTACATGCTGCCAAAGCCATCCCCTTTGGTGAACCAGACTTTAATTTCTTCCCTCCTGTGTGTTTAATCCACTACTTCAAAATTCAGGAAAGTGCTACCTTTACTTGGCTTTTGAAATGCCTTCCAAATCCTCGCATTTGGGTTGTGTCCAGCAGCAGCAAGAACAGGAAAAGCCAGGAGGAGTGAGAAGCCGAAAACGAGAGAGAAAGAGAGAGAGTGAAAGAACGAGAGAAAACAGTTTTAGTCATTAATAGACCATAAAAAAGGAAAGCTGCATCCATGTTCTTCCTAGCATCTTGAAATCCTTTTCAGATTTTTGCCTCGTTGCTTTTTTCAGTTAATCACTTTGCATGCACTCATTTAAATATTAAAATTTTCTTTAATCATCAAAGGCAGTGAGCCTCATGCATATTCATATCCGCATCCCCCCCCCCCCCCCCACGCTTCCCCCAGAATTACAGGTTCATTACCTCGCTCCAAAGCCAAACAGTCATTACCAAGAGCCAGCTTTTTAATTGCGGATGCCTGGCCATCATCGCCTTACTGCTAAGATTTAAACTTCCATAAGAATATAAAAAAAAGATTTCCCAAGTTCGAAATAACTTAACATACTTGTTATACATTCTCTGTGCCTTGGAAAAAAGTACAGAGCTGGAGAGAGAGAGAGACCGAGAACGAGAGAGAGAGAGAGAGAGAGAAACCTGTTCTTTGGCTGGAGCTCTGAATATTTGTCAAGAGGCTTGACGAAAGTTGCATTTGCATAATGACTTTGTAGTTCTGCATTAATAAAATTTGCATATGAAGCCGTGTTAATTACTCCTGATCAGGCTTTTTTGCATTCATGCATGGTAATTTTCTGCGACTTGCGAGAATTGATGTCCTGGCGTCAGGGCTGTGATTGGTGGCGGTGGCGCTTGTGGATGTGGGGATTTGTGTGTGTGTGTGTTTGAGTGAGTGTGTTTGCGTATTTCTGTTGGGGGGGGGGGGGGGGGGGGGTGTTCAGAAGGAGATGGCGTCGGATGTACCGGAGAGAAAGAGGAGATGGTACATTTGTGTGTTTGTGCGGGCCTCTTTATTGCATCGCTCGCTTGCTGTTGTCTCGGATATCTCCTGTAATTTGTCTAAGAAAAAGAGCAGTCATTTAAACGGCTTTCTATGTAATGAAACGTCATAAAGCAAGCAGAAGAAAACAGCCCCTCAACGGCAGACAGGCATTTCAAATCTATTGTTTGGCCTATTTATTTTTAAACAAGACGACTGTTCTCTGCAATAGAGGGCTTCGGTGTCTTTACCATCTGAATGGAGGACGTTGTGAGAATAGAAAACAAAATATGACCGTTTACCTTCTTAATTTTTCATTTGGTTCCAGATCTTCCTCTCCCCCCCCTTTTAGTCTCACACCTGATTGGTTTAATCCGTCTTATTGCTATAAGCAATTAAGTAACATGTTTACGATTCGCTTTCTTCTCTTGGTTTACTTGGCGTTGGCTTGTGTGATCTTTTCCTCTTTGAAATAGATAAAATGTTTCTAAATGTGGTGTTTTTTTACTTGCTTGTGTGTGTTTTTTAATAACTTTAACTTTAATAATCTTCTACCTTTGAAATGAGCTCCATTTACTCAGTCCTTAGGGATTTGCCTTAATTTAAGCACATCAATTTGTGCACTTTTCACTAACGTTACCTTTCCACTGATTTTTCTTTTCCCTTTGTCAGAGCCCTGCTGGGTTCAAGCATTTGCCTATGGAATTTTGGCCCCTCGCTTGTGGTTTGGCAAAGGCATCACACGACACTGTGTGCGCATGCATGTGTTTGTGTCCGGTTGTGTGTGTGTGTGTGTGTGTGTGTGTCTATGCCCTTTGCTAGCAAGACTGAGAAGTGTGTGCATTTGTGTTTCTTTTTCTCCTCTTCTTTTTCATAATCTGGTGGTCTCCTTGTCATTTTGATATAGCGACAGAATTAAACACAACTTTTACCAGCATGAGGATTCTGGGGCTGGATCCAAAACAAAGAGATGTGTTTTTGAGCCAACAGACGCTCAGCATATGAGTGCTATGCTGCAAAGCACAGAGTGTGTGACGGCTCTGGCATACCTGAAGCCTGGCGCTTTCTAAATGCTGCCATGTGTGCCATCAGTGTTGTGATAATGGCCGAGAAAAACCTACAACGAAGCTAAACCCTCAAGGGCAGCGTAATCATAGCCAGTCAATCATCCTGCTCATGTTACATGCATCAAATGAGACCTTAAACTTCATAGCAAGCGGTTTAATTGAGAAGGAAGAACTACATTGCACAAAAGCTATATTGTTAAAATAAGTCGAAAATGTATCAGTTGGATTTTGAACTGATCTGGACACACCCCACAGGAAGTTGAACTGCAGGAGGGTGACAGGATAAGGAATGAACTGAATTGTAATTCAAATAAATTCAACCCAGGTCGTATTTTGGTGTACACAAATAAAAGTATATTAACTAAATACACATTTCAATAGGTGTTATTCAGATATCTATGAAGGCTTTCTAAACTTTTTTGAAAACTTTGAGAACAAGTTTTTGTCAAGCCAACATTCAAAGTTTGAAAGAAATTAGAGTTCTATGAATTTCTTTGAATTGCAATTCATTTGCAATTTATCATTTTTGCCACAGGCGAGGGACTGACAGATTTCCCAGGGAACTGTAAAGAAGTAAACAATGCCCTCCTACTGTAATTGTGAGAGTGTAAGCTTGTGTTCTCTGGACTGTGTACAAGCTTTAAGAGGTTACCATATCCCACATGAAGACATCAAACAGTCCCTGTGCCACTTTGTGGCTGTCGTATGGCGGGATTTTAGTCTCTCCTGACCACAGGCAGGGAATAAACTTGTCACTAATTTGGACTGTGAGAGCTGGCAAAGCTCTGTGCACACGCTGGTGGCTTTCGCCCTCATGCTGTCCTTTGTTTTATTTATTTTTCTGTTTCTTTTATTGTCAGCAGAGCTGTACACTCCACACCGATTTCTCCTGCATCACTCATGCAGAATTATTCAAGGTAACTAACAGCTTTTAAATCCTCTTAAGATTTTAGAGTTGAAGCCACTTCTCAAAACCAAATACATATATGGTGGTATTTCGTATTTATCTTAATTTGTTTAGCCCTGTCCTCCTCCTGCAGGTTTGAAAGCTGCGTCGCTATTCAGGAAAACTGAGCACCTTCCCGGCTTGTCTTTTGCATATCGTTACAGAGGCTCCATCAAACTGACAGTGTTTGTTTTGTGAACTAGTCTCCATGAAGATTTGAATTTGTAAAGCGGGGGAGATGCTGGGGACGAGAGCGTATTGTAAGCCCCTCAGGCAGGGTCTAAGCAGGCCTAGATGGCAGTCCCTGTATTCCTCCCTCTAAAGCCGCTTTGGCAAAAGTGGATTGGCGCCGCAAACAATGGGGTGGGTGTAGAAAGCAGTGGACAGGATGGGATTACCAGGTTAGCGCAGGTTCCTCCCAGCGTTTGCACATTCTCCTGGGCCGTTCAGGCTTTTTGACACGGCGCGTCTGAGGGAATTAGTCCATCTCGCCGGTTTAAATCCGAACCGTCTAATGAAGCCTCTCAAGCCTGGAATATTTCGCACAGAAGGGTGTTGCCATTTAGCAGGAGAAATCACCACTTAACAAAAGCTAATTTTTCCCTCTGTTAGCTCGGGAGGATTAGGGGCCAGCGGTTGAATAATACAAAGTTTGTGGATCATGCGGAGAGGTGGGGGAGAAGCTTTTAAGAGTGAAATTAAAGCCCGATGACAGTCTATGGAGGGGCTGTTTGTCGCTATTGAAGGTAGGAAGCGTGGCGGAGTGCGTTCGGAAAGGACCGGAGAGCGCTCTATGGAGATTGCGTGCGCTGGTGTGCGCAGGCGGGTGGCACAGCTTGACGAATGCGTGTTGATCCCCTTGTTTAGGGGGTTTTAAGTCTACCCAATTTCACATGCTAACGGTCGCAGAGCAAGCCCTAGACATTCCACCCTGCCAGAGTGATGGCTCTAGCCGCTTTAAGCTGAAATGCATCCTACAATATTGATATTTGTTCCCCAGGGTCTCTCTCTTTCCCCTGCTGCCTTTCTTCCCCTTTGCTTTATACTGTCCTCTGTCTTTCTTCTTTTAAAACCCCCGGCATGTAAAGCAGCAAAATGCCAGGCCTGTGTGGATATGGCAGACCTATAATCATGCTTCTCTTACAGTAATTGCTCTCGTCTGTGGAGTTTAGAGAAAGTGCTCTATCAAAGTGCTGGCTGGAGTAGGGGATCACGCGCTGGCATCGTTCGATCGTCCCATGAGACGCTCTCAGGTTAACCCTTTCCCTCGTCTTTCACCATGACGAACCAATTGCCGTTCGGTGAGACTCCACTCTCCAGCCGTTTCCAAACTTTCCGTCCTGTTTAAGTTTGGCACATGTCGCTTTCTAGAGTTTATTTTGTGCCTCTGCGGGTGAATTCTGGTGTTACTTTTCTATTTACTCTACACGCGGGACTGTCTGGGTGGCAGCGTGGTGAAACTAGAGCAAGTGTCTGTTTAACAAAGCACCGCATTCCCCCCGATTACTCATCAGAGGCTCAGGCTTGTGCATTTAATCCAACCTCCGCCTTTATCAAAACACAATGAGCTCAACAAAACACATCAAATGATTCCCTTCGAAATGGCATGAAAATAGTGGCCCCTTAATCCATTAAAACAATATGGCTGCCTATGGTAGCGTTTGTCTTGCTTAGAATCATTTGGATTACTTTTTGAACTCTTGAACAACAAAAAATCGGCAAATAGCTGTGCCCTTCTGATAATTTCATATCTTTGACACAAGCCGTGGTTGTTGCAACCTGTTGGAAGGCCAAAACCACCCATTGGCAGGCTAATTCATTTGCTAGCTCAAGGACCTTTTAGCTGTAAACAATGCTGGACCTCAGCCAACGGCAGTCACTTATTGTGCCTTAATACACGTCCTTCTGATTAGAAGCAGGAAAATAAATCACTTTCTTCAGCACTCCACAGCCACCAGAGAAACCCGCCGGTTAATCCAGCGAAATTGCTTGTGGCGGTTGAGTGGAGTAGTGAAGAGAGACTTGTTATTTTAAGATGGCACCCCTGTTGTCTGTATAGAAAGGTGTTAATGCACCTGGCATGACTTGAAGGAAAACATGAAGATGAAAGGCATATCTTTCAGGTAATTGAGCCACTTTTGTTTAGTTACCCTCTCTAGCCTCTTAATTAGGCCAGAGTTTTCTTTGAAAGGCATTATTTGCACATGGGCAGTTAGGCAGTTGTTGTGTTAGGCCACCCTGTTCACTTACCTCCAAGTCTTAATGCCATGTCTTTATGTGCAGAATTTTCTTGGGTCCCAGGTGGCCACGTCTTGGTCGGGAGAGATCTGTAGACCCCCGGCTGGGAGCATCGCTCCGTCCGCAGTCTGTGGCCCCTGTTGTTGGAAGAGGATGCCATGTGGAATTTCGCCTCTGGCGGAACTTTGGCCATCTGCCTAATTTGAAAGTGAGAGGTAGCATGTGAAATTAAATTAAACGGAGGCCAGTGCATCCGCCCAGTTCAATTGGGGCTGGAGAGTCAACTTTTTCTCTCTTTTCGCTATTCCAAACATCACTTCCCTCAATGGCACTTACCGATATTCTCTTTCTCTCTCTCTCTCTCTCTCTCTCTCTCTCTCTCTCTCTGCTCAGTTGGGCCCAGAAATCAGATAAGAATCGCAAGGCTAAATGAGCATCATTAAAGTTAATCAGCAAAGCTGAAATAAAGCGGAAGGTAATCGGCCTCGTCCTCAGATGGTAGTGATATCAATCAACCCTGTTTAAACCTGAGGTGCGAAATGAGTGGTGTGAAGTTGGTCAGTAAAACTAAGCGGCTCTTTTATTTAAGGTTCTGCTTGCTAACTTTTTCACATCTCACATATCCTGGGTAATCAGTTTTTGGTGTTGATTCACAGATCATCATCATCTAACGCATGATTTTGAGTTCCCTTGTCAAGCCGGTGTCATCCGTGCAATTACAACCCTCGACATCTAAAATGTGTGCCTGGCCATCCCAGCTGGCACGACGCCCTGCCTGCCCCCTGCACATTTCTGCACACACATCACAGGGACCTTTTATAGTGCCCTGCTCTCTTTGTGAAAGGATTGTTGAATGCCCAGCTTTTTATAGTTACATTTAAAGGGAGTTGGATGCCTGGACCAGCTGGGGCTCATTATGGTATACGCCATCTAAAAATGCACGTGTAATTAATTCGCTCACACAGGCCCCCATCTTCCCTTGCTGCTTTGGCTCCCAAGACTCGCCTGGCCTCCGTTCTGTGCTCCTTCTGTACCTCTGAAGGACTCCTCGGCGGACCGCACAAGTCTCCGCTCACGATCAATAACCCGCCAGAGCAATAACATGCATGTGGATTCCCCTCTAAAATCCAAGGGTTGCACTGGCAGAAATCGCTTGGCTTTTAGTAATTTCCGGTTGATGTGGACTAAACGAGAATGAATCATTATCCTTTCAGTTTGCACAATGCCTTTTTTCGCTCTCTTTTCTTACAGCCCTCTTTGGGTGTTTGAGACACTTTGACATTATTTCAGGACCACGCTCAACCATACCAGAGCTGGAATCAAGGGTAGACGGTCCATTTTGGCTCTTGTTGTGACATTGTTCCCAGTCAGTGATGTAAATTCTCTCAAATGAAATGAATAGCTCAGCTAATGCAGTTTTTTGAAGTCCATTTTTTCCTCTCTGTTGAGACGGTGCCAGGAACCATTGCTCTCTCTCTGACAGTGAGCATTTTCCAGTTTTCTAATGTCAGACCGCCTCTGTTCCTGCTCTCCTTGATGGCATGACTGAGGCAACCTAGTTAAATGTTTCGGCGGGTTTACCTTCTCATTTGCTAAATCAACACTCTACTTTTTCTCTACTAATCTGACTTGCACACAAAGTGGGGGTGGGGGGTATTGGTTAAAGCTATACGATAAGTCATCCTTAGGCTGATAACAATATGATTTCTTGCTGGTCATTAGCTGGTTGACCAACAACCCTATTCCAAAAACCAGCTTGACCATTGTAAGATTGTTTTGTTGCCAGTCCAAGTCGGTCTATCAACTTGCCAGCATGTTCCAAAACACATCTGCCAGCTTAAGCTAGATTTTATAAAGATATTGTTGTCTTGCTAATCATTAATGGGGTATTTCATCCAAACATGAGAGTGAGTAAATAATGACAGAATTGTTCAGAAATGACAGAAATGAGGGTTTGTTTAAGATTCACCAAATTAACTAGAGTTCTCAAGGTCTCAGAGTACTGTTTGTACATTTATCAGGTATAAACAAACAAACAATCTCTCTGAATTAAGTTCCAAAAATGATAATGAGCTAGAGTGTCAGTGGTTGACCAGTGAGAGTCGAGGACTTGATATTTAAAGTCCTTCCTTCGTTGAGGACCGGGTTTTGGGAGGAGAGAAGGGGGCGTTCAAGGAGCTCTGTTTCTGGCAAATGAAAACAGATTGGACTGGTTATGGGAGAGGGCCTGGTTTCAGTTATACTGGAGACAGGCGTACTGTGTGAATGCCATACCCCCCACTACCACCACCCTTTCCTCCATTTACAGTCTCTGACATGTTTTTTCCAGCATTACTTTCGGCTGTGCTCTTTTCTTGAGTTTTTTTTTTTTTCCAGTCCCCTTTTTCGCTTGGGAATTAAACAGAAGGAGACCAGCTCACGGCTCCTGTGATCACGCTTTCCATTTTGAGACGTTTTTTGTTGTTGTTGGTTGCAAAGAGTTAAAATCACACTCACAAAGAGAAATTTCAAGTGTGTGGTTTGACACGCTGGGCATGCCAGTGTTCATGCTGCTGAGAGTCATGTGATTATCATCATCTCTTTGACATCAGGGCCATTTTGCAACTTTGACTCACTGTTATAATCATCCTGTGAGAAAATGTTTTCTTTGTGCTGACAGGGAGGGGTACTTTGTTTATGCTAACTGGAGCACCCAATTTCTCTTATTATTTTGTCTAGCTGAATGCTCTCCAGACAGGGATACCAAACATTGCCTGGATAAGGCAGACCTGCCCCCCTTCGAGCATGCGTTTTAAAAACTCCCGGTCTGTCAGTACACAAACCTCTGTGTTTTGTTTGCTAATTGCAGCTACATCATCCTCCGTGTTTGGTCTGGCTCAGTGATTTAAATATTTCATGCAGTTTGCAGAAAGGCTTTAGTTACAGTCTTTTTGTGTGTGTGTGTTGCTCTAAAATAACATTTACATTCAGTTGCAGTGCTGCCGAGTGCCACGGAAATCAAGTGCTTGTGCAATTAGTACGTTATTGCAAGCCTTTCCTCCCTGGTCTGAAGTACAGAGTGGGCCGGGACACAATGGCTGGCGCGATTATTGGGTGCATTTGGTACGCCTGATTACATTTTACAGGTGCTTGTTAAAGCAAGCCTTTCACACTCCCGACTGCCTGATGATAGGAAGCACCTCTCTCTCTCAGGTCATGTGCTTGTGTTCGTGCATATGTGTGTCTGTGTGTGAGTGCGTTTTCACCACTCCTGCGGTCCTACAGTCTCGGCTGCCCCTATCTCCGTGCAGTCCATCAGGTGCAGCTCGCGTGTGATCAGGCCCTTATAAGGGCCTTTTATGATAGAGGACACATCCTCCCCCTTTCTCTAGCCTCTGGATTCCCACTCTAACCCATGTCTGGTCTGAATCTGCTAAGACAGAGAGAACCTGCTCGCTGTGTCCTGGAAGAGCAGTGTAAACACAGAGACCTTGGCCAGAGCGCATGGACGCTGCCTCCTAAACCACATAAACACACTCATGGGTTTGTTCGCATATACTTATGAGGGCGTCCCGTTGACTGCTAAAGGTTTTAATGGTACTGTAAGTTAGTCGTTCTGGTACTTATGCCACTTAGCTGAATTAGACGCAGAACCTGATTTCACCAAGTGCAACATGTTTCTGCATAAACATCTTTTTTTGATTCTGGAACAACAAGTTGTCTATTTTTGAAGGTATAAGGGATTTAGGTTAAGTTACAGTCTGATTATGCCTCACAAGATATCTTGCTTATTTTTTTAGGATGCAAGCATCACCTGGCTTCATCCTCGCCACAAAATGCCTCTCAAACCTCTCTCGAATTTCCCCCAAGCTGGCATCTCTGCTAACTGCTGGCTAAATAAAGGTGCCCAACCACAAGCCAAAACCAAATTTTTTGCTCTGCCGTGGGAGACACCCACTGCTGAGGCCAAGTGTAAAGTGTTTAAACAGACTGATCAGTGAGGCAGATGTTTGAGTCACCTTCCTCATACATTAGACTGACAATTGCAAGAGTCAGTCAGAAAGTAACTCTGGAAGCTGGATTTTTCTATAAATCTCTGCCTAAATAGCTTTTTACTTTTTTGAAACAACCTTTATTTTGTAGCTCTTTCAGTTACGTATCATTTTTGTCTCCTTTAGGAGAAATAAAAATTAAGCAGTTTTTGCTTTACTGTAGCAATAACTGTGATTTGATTTGCATAGGCCAGATAATTTGGTTTTGGAAGAATTTGATTGTTTGTTCATATTGCATTCTCTGATTTGAGTTATTTTGGTCAATGAGAGCACACCGAGTACATGATAAAAGCATTAGTTACTTTTATTAGTTAATAAATGTATTGATTATTTTTATTTATTTATGAATATATACATTTTTACAGGCTACTGTGTAGATGTAATGGCACTGCCTGGGCTCAAAAAGACTGGAGATTCGTTACATCATAGAGCGAGTTGAGCCAATAAGAGAGGCATATCATGTGGGGATGCTCCCTTTTGGGCCTGTACACTTTGGACCCTCTCACTCTGGCATGGGGGGCAGACTGAAGAGGCTGTCCAAAAATCTGTTGGTTTGTAGTCCCGTGCAAATCAGGCTTATGCTGTGTTCACAGTGGAAGCACCAGTCATGGCACTGATGCAAAAAAGCATGGTACGTGTCCGGGTAGACAAACACATGACATGAATGGCAACAAAACAAACATCCTTGCTTTAAACATTTAGACCATGATTTAACAATTATTAAAATTGTTAATACTCATTAAATGGATGAGATTATCCGTAATTACCTTGCCAGTCACTTGTGATGTTTTTGTTTGATTTAGTGCCCAGAGTTGTGCAGCTTTCAGAATTGAATGGAGAATGTTTTAATTTCCTGAAATTGAAGAGGAAAGCAGAAAGCCGAATCGCAATTTGAATGTAAGGAAGAACAGTTAAAATGGTAATTTCTCTTTTTTTAACACTAGAAAATCAAATTTTGTCAAGAAAGGGTTTGATTGCTGGCTTGACAAAAGCTTGATTGAGCTTAGAAAAAAGTTTACATTTAAAGTTTGATATAGACAGTAAGCAATATATATATATTTTTACTGTAATTCAGTACAGTCAGCTAATTCAACTTCCTAAAAATCCCTGTAATTCAAATTTGATCTCGTTAATTGAAATTCTTTGATTCTGAATTCTGCTTTACATTAATATGCTTTGAGATATTACCTATTTCTAGTCATTCCATTCTTATGTTTTAAACTCACCACATTTGGAATTCTGAGAAGTTCTCTCTTGCATTTTGAGGCAGGTACAAGCAGGTGAGGCTGGTGCTATTTAAGACCTGTGTAGCAGGATTAGGGGTTTTAGATTGCCCCCCTCCCCCAATCTCATCTAAAAGCTGCCCACTTCCTCCTTTTCTCCCTTCTTCCCAGTGCTGACCAGCCTGATGCCGGTGTTAAGCCATGTCTGTCCCATTCACCTCTAATCCTTTTAATTTGTTAACATGACACAGGCTTTCATACACAGAGCTGCTGACATAGGCCTTCCGCATTAGCCCTGGTTCCTCATCCAGAAACTACTGAAAGCATCTACCTTTTTGCACACTGTCGCGCACACACACGGCCACACTTCCACGCGGGCACACTTATGGTAATTTTAAAGCCTTATTTAAAAGCTGATGTTCTCCAGAGGGAGTAAATCCAGTGGACTGGTAATGACAGTTTGACATCCACCTTTCCCCCGTCCGCAGAGAGGATGAAGGGAGATGAGACCTTCTGTTCTCCTCTAGCTCCCTCTGCCTGACAGTGACCCAGCGTGCCACGGTTTCCTGACATGATGTTCAAAGTTCTGACCCACACTCGCACACGCTCCCCGCCTATCTACCGCTGGCCTGTTTTGGAATGACATGACCTCATTGGAGAAAAATTGTTAATTCTTCTCTCCGCCTTGCCACTTTGCTGTCACTGAGTGAGTTAATGAATTTAATTCATTCTGATTTTACTAAGCTGCTCAGCATTCGTTTAAATTCATAAGAAATAATGCCAGTAACCCTTCAGCTCCGTACCCCCTCCCAACCTGCCTAATCCCTGCCTCCCCTAATCTCACGTGAGGAGATGGGCCACGGCGCTGCCACATGCACCAGGATTTCGCTCCGTGCAGCAGAAGGAGAAGAGAGCACGTCTTTGTCAGTCAGGGGAAAAGCTTTAACACACACAGTCATATAAATGTCAGTTCTCACGGTCACACACTTTTCCTGTCAGAGATGAATATAAATAACATCCTTTGCGTGAAATTATGACAGGATAATGGACGTTTGTGTTGGTTTATGGGAGTAGAGGTTTTGGCATTTTGTGAGGGCTCTACGCTCCACCTTAAGCACAAGTCGAAATTGCTAATCACTTGTGGTGAACGTGTTTGAGAACTCTCTTAGTTACAAACTCAAACTTGATTTTCCTTTTGCTGATAAGTAGATCCGGTGCTTGCAACAACAACAAAAACGTGTAGGTAGCCTTGCGGTTATCGCACAAACTTTAGCAATGTTGCTTATGTGGCAGATGCTAGATTGAAACTGGCTTGTGCACAGCAACAAAAATCTATTCTTGACACGTATTTGTGTACTTTTCCAGTTTAAATATCTAAAAACAAGTCAGTGACTGCTGATTAAAAAGACTTTGTTTTTGAAATGTGACCCCCTTCCTCCCCATCATTTCCAGTCTTGTCTCTCATATCTGCTTATTAATAAAATTGGTGATAATGGCAAAAGACAAGATGTGACATGCAATTGACAGAAAGAAGGTAAAATCGGGGAAAAAAGTGGGCGAAAAGTAGTGCAGTAGTGTTGTCCAAACTGCTGAAGTGTGTTTATCCTCTTGAACTCAACCTGTCCAGTTGGGGATTTGGCAGATCGGAGGCAGAGAATGTAAAGCAGATGTTAGCTGTGGGAAATGGCTGTGCGCTGTCCAGTCCAGGTCTGCACTAGTATGTCAAGCAGACTGTAAAAAACAGCTGCTTCTAGATTCCTTCGCCTCATTTACACTTAGTAAATCACACATGATTCCCTGCTGAATGCTATCTCTCCCCCTCAGATCTGCCCACTGTCTTTGTGGCAGAAGGCACTGTCCCCACTGAGCACTCTCAGAGATGCGTAACTTTGCGGATAAGGGCGCCCCTGCTCTTCACGCCACTAGTATCTCTCCTATCTGAGGCTTTCGGAGCAGGTGTAGCTTTTCCTGCAAGCGAACGTCACGTGTGTAAAAGCGTGACGCGTTCCTCCGAACGAGGCGAAACCGGGGGCAGGCGCAGTACTGGCTCTCTGCAGCTTTGTTCGCAGCAGCACAATGTGCCGGGACTGATTTGCATGTAATTGTTGCCTCCGATTTGCCATGATAGTCATAAACAAGACATTAGCAATTCAAGGTGAGGAATTAGAGGCCTGGGAGACTCCCAGATCACACACATGGTAATGAAGCCCCTGGCTTAATAATGCAAGAAATGTCAGGAAACTTTCCACAAGCTGGGCGGACGGGAGGGAGGCACCCCGTGCCTAGGGCTCATGTCATCTTTGTTCTAAATGCAAATCAGTTTGTCGTGACATTGACTCTATCAAATGTGGAGCGCTCCGACACCCCAGGCCCAGAAGCGGGCTGTCAGGTCTGGCTTAGTCTCCCAGGTCCACTCTAGCTCACGCGGCGGACTCTCACGTCCTGCGCCGCCTACTTCATGGCATTTTGAGCTATCGATCTGCAAAGCGGAGTACTTGTTTTCGTGTTTTCTGTCTCAGTTTCTTGTTTTTCAGTCCTCTCGCAGGAAGATGTTAATGCAGCGAAGCGCTGGAGAGAGTTAGTCTGTTAGCAGGAACTCAATCCGCCTAGTCTGCAGGTACCATGAAATACAAGGAATATAATCTTGACCTTAATAATTTAAGAACTCCAGTGTGTGAAAAACTCCAGGCAGTTCAAAGAGAGATGACTCTGGCTCAGAAAGGGAGACTTCTAACGCTCTGGAAATTCCAAGGTTATCTGAGTAAGTCCTGGTTAACAGGATGTCCAGTTTTGAAGTGGGATTTGCAGTCCCATGTGACCAATTTTTTCCCTCTGCTCATCTCCAGCATGAAAAGACAGAGTCTCCCAAAAATAACTCCAAAGGTTAAGATATTAATTAAACGTTAAGGGGCGAGAGGACGGATAATGAGGGGACTCTTCACAAACAGACTGCCTAGTGCTCCAGTCAGGAAGCCCGGAATGAGTGAAGGTACCAAATCAGTTGCTCTTCACTCTCGGTCTCTGCAGTCATTACACAAATTACCTCCTAGCCTCAATATCCGCCTGCACCTCTTGCAGTTGTCATAAGTAGCCCTGGTCATTAGAGTATGCTGGGTAATCAGATGGAACAAAATTCATCCCAAGCAATTAAAAAACACCTCCAAGACCCAGTGGCTGGCAATTAAACCTTTCACTGCGCATCTCGACCATCATCGTCTTGGTCTTTCTTTCTTTTTTCCAGTAATCTAATACCTTACAGTGAAGTATTTAAAAGCTTGACCTTAACACAAAACCAGATCCGATGTTTGGGCCCTTTTTGCCTGAGTTACATCCAGTTTGTTTAAAAGCCTAATCTGTTCCAGCGCAAAACAAATAACCTTTTGAATTTGCCGTAATAAGGAATTTGCATACGTTTCTCTTATTTCACAGCGCACAGGGCGCCAAGCAGGGAATGAACACTGTAATTTGATGGCCTTGACACAGTTGACATTAATCGTAAACTGTCTAGTGATTGGCACTTTCCCAGCAATTGTAGATCTAGAGGTAAACCTGTTTCCCTCTCCGAATGGTGCAGCCTTCCATAATAGCCATGATTTAATTTAGCTATTTAACCTGTAATTCCAGCAATATTTATTGAAGAGCGAGGGGAGAAAATTGGGCCATTAGGCGCAGAGGATGAATACATTGAGATGAAAATGAACACGCCTAACTGGTAGTTGACCTTCGCGTTTTGTAGCAGTTTTTATTAGCACAGGCCACAGTAATTACTGCAAATTGAATCATAGAGAAAACTGAAATCATTCGGTAATGAGCATTTTTATTCGTTATTGCACTTTCCGAATGGGCTGTGAGGTATGAAGTCTCCGCTCGGGGCCGGCGCACGCTCCTGAGAGGATTCCGGTACACGGAAACCCGGCTAAATTAACACTGCCGAATGTTTCTTCTCAGATCTGTGCCACAAAACGGTGTTAACCAGACTCTCTCGCTCACACCTCATACGAATATAAAGACCATCATTATAAAATACCTAAAATGTTCTCCCTGAACCTGAGGTGATGTTTTGTTGTTTGGTTTGTTTCAGACGGTGGCTGGATATTGTTGTGTGCCATCTTTAAAACAACATCCTCACGCATCCTCAGATGTTGTTTTTCTGATCCGGGGAGAGATGGGTTGGGGGGGCGGGGGGGTGCCAATTTATTTGTGAGCATTGTCTTTTTTGGACGGCATATGGCACGTCCTGTAAGACGTTGCAAGATGCAAATTCAGGGGAGTCTGACTTTAAATGAAGCAGTGACAGTGACAGGAGCCCTTTTGAAGAGCACACATCACAGTACTCCAGGGAGGAACAGCAGGGGAGACCCACAATGCCGTGCGGCTCTCTCATTCTCTATCTCTCTTTCTCCCCCTCTGTCTGCACCACCCACCTCTTCCTTACAGTACAATGGCATTCATCATAGCCGAGACTGGCGTTACTGTATGCACGCGGCCCTCATTTACAGGCTTATCCCGCACCCTGCCTTCCTCAAATTGAGGCTAGCCGTAGTGTCGAAATCCAGCAGCCATAACATCATCTTAGTTCTACCAATGTTTACAGTCTCATTTTGTTCTTTTATCTCACGAGTCTTGCTTTGTTACCATGTAGCGGTTAGCGTGAGGTGACGTGCTGTGTCGTTTACGTATCCATGTATTATTTCCCTGTTGTCGCAAGGGACTCCAATTTGCTTCCTTTTCCCCTCTTGCTCTCCCTCCGTCGATTCAGATAGACAACTATTTTGCCTCACAATTGCGTCTCTGTTTGATGCGTTCATCTGCTTGAATAGAGACGTGTGGCGATTCTTTACACTCAGCTGCGCGGTGCTTTGCAGCCAGACGCCGCGGTTGAATGAGGCTGCCGCCATGTTTCACGAGACCCGTCTTTGCTCTGCAAAACAGCAGCTTGAGTCCTAATTAATGGGACATGCGTCGCTCTGCATATCTATCCGAGGAGAATCTAACTTAATTTTCGAGCAGGGTGTCCACACTAATAATCGTTCAATGGAATAGTCATCCCGAGGCCTGTGGAGTTTAGTCCCTCTAAATTATCATTAAGGACCAGACTACACTTAATCAATATTAAAAAAAGAAAAAAATTCTAAGAGAACACGCCGGGCTAGAGATGAAGGTGGAGCTTATTAGAGGGGTCTCAGAAGACGTTTGCATGAAGCAGGGCCTCCGCACAAGCCTGGCGCCTTACTCTAAACAACCGTAATAAGTTTAGGGTGTCTCGCTCTGGAGCATCCACAGAATTGCGTGTGTCTGATGTAGTGAAGTTGGGTTTTTTTATTAAATGTATGGAATATGAAGAAACAGTTCTGTTTAGTCTAGGATGTGATTTCAATGTTACAGTCTATACACAAGAATTACCCATCATTCCAAGCTGCCAAATTTAGCACATCACGGTGCTCTTAAATGCTTTTTCTACTCAAGTACCCTTAACCTGTTCTTATTAACAATTACAGTAATTTTTCACTTTTCAGCAGCTTCATTTTATTTTTGTTTCAAGCTGAAAAACATTTCCAGACGCGCAATGATGAAGCACTTATGTCTCAAAGGCGTCTCGGTTAGCGGCGTGACTCTCTCTGGATCTGTCTTTACTGTACTATGACAGTAGTTTCTGTTGGAAATTTGGATGGCGTAACTGTAAATGCCGAAAATGGGACACCGGACTCCCTCGTGGGCCCAGAAAAGCTACCGTGCACGAGTGAGCTAGTTTCTCGCTCTCCCTTTCTTTCTTGCGCGCGCTTTTCCCTCTTTCCTCTGTAAGCCATCCAAGAAGCCCCCTGCCAAAGCTGTGTGTGAACCACAGCCAAACAAAACACAGGCAGCGGTCCAGGCCAGCGCGGCACGCTTCCACTAATAGAGAGAGAAAAGCTTCCAGACCCAACACGCTACTTACAGGACGGCAAAATTCTTTACGCTAGATAATAACTTAATGACAGCCTAAATGAAGTCCCTATAGTGAAAACCACTGTCAGCAAATGAGCACCTCATTAAAAGATGGTATATCCCTTTTCTCTCCCCTCCCTGTCAATTTATAACCTGCCTTTATTGTGTCAAAAATCTCAAATTCCTGGAGATTTTTGCTCCTTTGTCCTCGCAAGATAATCTGGTTTTGTCTCGCTCACACACACACACACACACACACACACATTCACCCTGCACTTTCAAAGCAAATAACATCAACTATGTGTCAATAAATGGCAAATGAAACAAACATCTTTTGTTCTTTGACTATCTGTGTCTTTTTCTTTATCCATTTTAAATGATATGATATAATTATTCAAGCTTTATTTTTAATCTTGTTAATGGTGCGAACAACAAAAGACAATCCGTTCACCGAGCACGTCTTCAGGTGTAATTTACAATCAAACGTTGGCCTTGTTGCTTTTAACGACTAACACAAAATAATCGTCATGGTAAATTTGTGACACTGACTGTGAACTGAAAAATAAAATGGGGGAATCGCAGAAAATGCATGTGGAATAATTTTTCTTCCTCATTTTCAGGATGAAAGCTAAAGTGGCTCATTGTACCTCTCAGTGCTACGCTGAAACCTATTAACTGTCATCTTTTTATTTTTCGGTTAATGTGTCTTAAAGCCCGGCATTTGCATGCCGTTTAAGTCGATGTGTGCGGAGAGCCACGATTGTTATTAGTGATAATTTCTCTTTAATTGAATTGGGGTCTGCATGCACGACTGATACTGCCGATGACACACACTTTCACACAATACCGTCCTCGTTCTCCTCTCCCGCCCGGCAGCTGGGCCTCGTTGGGAATATCTAATTGAAAATAGAATCAGCCAGTGCTCAGCATGAGAAACTAATCACTCCAAACTTATCAGGAGAATGGGCAGGCTGCTATTCGGTCCTTTCATTTAAAAATCTGAGATGTCAGAATTCATTGCAACAATGCAAAAGAAAAACGACAAAAAAAACATCAGTAAATGTCTCTGTCTTGAAGTCTTTTTTATAGGTCATGTCTTGCGTATTTTTTGTATTTGTAAAGGTAAATGTGTATATATCGGTGCATGTAAATAACTAAAGACACCCAGATTCATTTCTTTAACTTAAAAAATTATTGCATGATATTCAGAAGTAATTTTTAATATTATTAATATTTAATATTTTTATAATTATGTGTCACACTTTTGAGGCCATTTTAAAAAACATTTATAAAATTGAATTAATAAAATTCAAAATAATCCCATAGCCTAGCCAAGCCTGATTCATATTTCTGTATGTATGCATCTATTTTATGCATTCACGAGTGTGTTTTTATGTGCATGTATATGTATAAAGATAACGCTTTACTGTTAGTTATTGCATTAGCTCGTGTTAGATACATTTATCATTAATATTTAATTTAGTAAAATATTCCCTGTATAAATGTGTATTATGCCTTATTTTATGTATAAATGTGTGCAAACGTGTGTTGATACAAGATCCCGATAGCGAATAGCTACAGCGCCCCATGTCGACACAAAATCTGGGGATGCATCCACCTAAACCTGAGCACACTCATAGTGTTAGTAGCAAGAGAAGTGCTGTAGGTTTTCTCTCCCTCTCTCTCTCCCCCTCTCTGCCTCTCTCTTCCTTTTTTCATATGGAAATGTGAAATAATAGGGTGATTAAATAGAGCTGTATATTAAAGTACAGCTGACATTAGAATTAGCATAATGTGCTCTCGCCTCGGGCTGCATACTTTATTTGCCATCTGCGTCGGACTCCAATCCCCTCGGGAGTGCAGGCGCTGAACACTTCTCAATAAACTCACGCCCGAGTCCCTTCAGCACGGCCACAAATACCATTTCAGGCAGCGGCCATTGATTCGTCTTAATTGTGGGGCAGAAATGAACATTCGGCCCCCTGATGACTTCTGTTTGTCTGCGAAAGGATCAGCTAGTACAGTAGCCTATGTTTTACGCCCCGGTTGTTAGCATAGAGAAAGGCTCTCTCTCTCTCTCTCACACACACACACACACACACAGAGGAAAAGGACAGTGCCTGGTAAACACAGACGCTACTTGTTTTCTAGGCCTCCTTTACATGGAGCATTAGTCTTTGAAAGCATCTGCCATAAAACAACAAGAGGAGGTTGGAGGATTGTGTGTGTGTTTAATGTGTGTATGCATATATGTAGGCCTTGAGAGGCTGGGGGAAGATGGCCATTGTGCTGGAGCTTACGCTCTGTCCACTGTAATTAAGTCAAAGGCTTTACAGGACAAGGGTAGAGGTAAACAGATGTTCTTATGAATGCACATCAGCCACATAATAACACCCCCCCCCCCCCCCCCCAAGCGAACATTTAAAATGCATTTTTAAGTGCTTGTAAATGTTTATCTTTTAAAGGTTTTTGATAAAGGGCATTGATTAAACTTTTATTTCTACGTGTCATTTATATCAGCTAGCGCATATCATCTGACAGAAGCTTTTTGTTTTAACCCTCATGTTCTGTTAGGAGTGACTGTTCATGCTTTATGTTTGAGGTCTCAAATGGTTACTGCAAGAACCTTAATAATAGTTTTGGATATTGAGCTTTCTCCCCCTTTAAATGATTATTATTAAGTTAATCAAAACCATACTATTGCAGATTTAACTTATCACAAAGTAAATATGCACTGACATTGAATATAGTACATTTGTTTCTGTTAATTTGACCCAAATTGTGTTTGTATTTATTTGTATATACCAGTATATTGTATTGTTCCATATCTGAAAGTGATGTTATCATGTATTTAATTTAAACATGTTTTATACCTGTGGTTATAAGAGACTCAAAACAGATTTTCAGATTTTTCATGGAAGATTTTTAAAATATTTCTTTATAATGAGATTTTATAAGGTTAGGACAGTCATTAAGAATCAATATGATATTAAATGCTAAATGTTTTTTTTTTTTTTTTAATTATTATTATTATTAAAGGGCATGAGGGTCTCAGACCCCAAACAGAACATGAAGGTTAAACTAATGATGATGGTAGAAGGATGCTATGGTACCTACAGAAGAAAACGTCACATTTCAGCATTTACAGGTGTTTTTTTCTTTTTGTGTGAATGTGGCAGTTTTGACATTTTTAAAATGAGCAGAGCACTACCCGTTTTTTTTTTTTGGGGTGCTAATTTACATTTTTGTGTGCTTACTATTCAAATTCCTTGATGAAATATTGCATTTCAGTATACCAATAAGATGACGCTTCAGGCTATTGCTGTATATAATCCCTTGTCTCTGTTTCTTTCAGATGAAAACACACTCCCCTGTTTAGCATTGCTTTTCGGCAGCATGTAAAGGAATGCTAGAACAGATACTAACCATTCATTCTCTCTGCTCTTTTTGATCCTTCACAATGGCCATGATTGAAATAGACACCCATGAGGGCTTCCTAGTCCCAGCTTCTCCGAGCCCTGTGTGTGACTGCCGCCCCATTGTTCTCTCCCCAGTCGCTCACTCTCGCACACATACATATACATGAAAACACTCATAAAGGTACACAAAGCACAGCCAGAAATCAAATACCCGAACAATTACGGCAGCATATGTTTTCCTGCGTATCCTAAATTGCTGCATTAGGTCAGAACAGCAAGCTTTCATTTAATAAATAAATGAAACTCATTTCCTAGTGCATAATTACCATTTCGACTTTGTAGATCCTTTTTTTTTTTTTTTACACCAGTGCCCCAGGAGTACAGCAGAGATGGTTTAGCATCCTTTTTCACTGTATACTCAGTACACTTGGCTTGTTTGTGCTGCCATGGTAATGAGTCCCCTTTGCATGGCGGAACCGATGTAACGGTGAAGTTGTAGCATCAATTAGTCATGTATAGTTAAAGCTCCTGAACCCAGAGTGTATGCAAACTTCACACATTGCAGGTATTTAATTATATGATTAAAACTGTAGAATGCAGAATAAAATCTGAGAAATTGTGCAATTAATCCACTGGTGAGCCATTTTTCCCCCCTTTTTAATCAAACTTCACTATGATGTCATTAATGGCGAGGGGGCTTTCCTGGAAGTGTAACTATAGAATAAGATAAAAACGTGAGAGGAAGTAAGAAAAACAATCTTGAGAAATTCTTAATGGAACAGTAAATAATACCCTTGAGCTGTTTTAAATGCCACAGACTTTAACGCTCACACCGGTGCACTTTTTCCCCCCACAGCCTCTTAAATCACAGGCAGTGTTTTCACTCTTTATTTGAAACCATTTATCTTGATGTGCGCTCCCCCTCCCCCAACCAAGACCCTCCTCTCTCATTTTTTTCGTTTCTTTGAGAAGACAACTTAAGTTTATTTGTTTTGTAGTGATGAGAGTCCCCTAAATCACAGTTTAAATTGTACTTTTCCAATTTGGTGGCATATTACGCCGGCATCCTAGGACAGTCTTGGTGCTTGGAGGGTTTCCCAGTTTAAAGTGTTCTTGCCTTGCATTATGCTTCTAAAATGAGTCAACCGTTTGTAAAAGTGAAGATTAAAGACAAGCTGAAATGGGGAATGCAATGTTCCCACAGCACCAGCCCTTCGTGGAGCCGTATGAAAATGCACTTTGTCAAAGCTCTGTTAAGTATGAGTTGCCCTGTTCATGTGACAGCATGATGGGCACACGACAATGGCCATTGCCCAAAGTGCAAGGCAAATTTAGAGAGGTGTCAGATATCTCAAAGTTTGTTCTTTGCAACATGTAATCACTCTTGACCCGATGTCTCATTTTCCATCAAGTCTGATATGCTTTTAGTGGGTTATTTAACAGGACAACATTTCTACCACTATGATACAAGTGTTGTGGAAGTGACCTGCAGAGGGACATAAATAAATATCTTTGTTGTTTTCTGTTTGGTTGCAGGAAGAGACGAACCTTCGAGTTACATATGCACGACGTGCAAACAGCCCTTTACCAACGCCTGGTTCCTTCTGCAGCACGCTCAGAACACGCATGGGATCCGCATCTACTTGGAGACTCACCCCTCGAATACCTCCCTGACCCCACGGATCACTATTCCTCCACCCATTGGTGCTGAATCCATACCACAGTCCCCATTAACCAACTTTTTGGGGGACAACAACCCCTTCCACCTCCTACGGATGACTGGGCCCCTACTCCGAGAGCCCCCACCAGGCTTTGTGGAAAACCGCCTCCCCAATACGCCTCCGTTTGTCAGCCCCCCTCCACGCCATCACTTAGATCCCCATCGCCTAGAACGCCTTAGCGCAGAGGAAATGGGTTTAATCTCCCAGCATCCCAGTGCCTTTGAGAGAGTGATGCGCATGACACCCATGGCCATGGAGTCCCAGTCCATGGATTTCTCCCGCCGACTTCGAGAGCTTGCCGGAAACAACAATGCCACTCCACCGCTGTCACCGAGCCGTGCCAACCCTATGCATCGCCTCATTAATCCCAACCCCTTCCAGCCCAGTCCGAAATCGCCCTTTCTGAGCACCCCTCCGCTGCCTCCCATGCCCCCTAACAGCACCACCCCACCACAGACACAGGGCAAATCGAAATCCTGTGAGTTCTGCGGCAAGACCTTCAAGTTTCAGAGTAATCTGGTGGTTCATCGGCGAAGCCACACAGGCGAGAAACCCTACAAGTGCCAATTGTGTGACCATGCCTGTTCTCAAGCTAGCAAACTGAAACGCCACATGAAGACCCACATGCACAAGTCTGGCTCCATGACGGGGCGCTCTGACGATGGCCTGTCCACCACCAGCTCACCCGAGCCAGGCACTAGTGACGTCACCGGGGAGGGTATGAAGAATAGGGACGGCGACTTCAGAGGTGAGGGCATGGGCCCTGACAACGAAGAGGAGGAGGAAGAGGAAGAAGAGGAGGAGTTGGAAAATGAGAGCAGGCCTGAGTCAAACTTCAGCATGGACTCGGAGTTCTGTCGGAATAGGGAAAATGGCACAAAGCCACCTTCGGATGAGAAGAACCTCTCCTTGGGGAAGATGGTGGAAAACGTAGGGCTCAGCTCCATCCAGCAGTACAATAACTTAATAGTCGACAATCGGAAAAGGCTTCAATTCTCCAAAAGGGTCTCAGAGGGCCAGAGGGACATGGGTGACGATGATTCAGTAGTGGGGGAAATGGACCAAGTGGAGCGGGCAACTGTGAACGGAAGGAACTGTGGCTCGGGCGACTCTTTCTCAGGCCTGTTTCCCCGCAAGCCCACTCCCATCACCAGTCCTAGCCTCTCCAACTCCTCTAACAAGAGGATCAAAATCGAAAAGGATTTGGACATACCCCCAGCCCCCCTAATCCCATCTGAAAACGTCTACTCCCAGTGGCTAGTGGGCTATGCAGCATCCCGCCACTTCATCAAAGATCCCTTTCTTGGCTTCACTGATTCCAGACAATCTCCATTCGCCACCTCCTCGGAGCACTCCTCTGAGAACGGCAGCTTGCGATTCTCCACGCCACCAGGGGACCTGCTGGACGGGGGCCTCTCCGGCCGCAGTGGTACCGCTAGCGGAGGCAGCACCCCGCACTTGGGTGGGGGACCGGGCCGGCCCAGCTCGAAAGAGAGCCGAAGGAGTGACACCTGTGAGTACTGTGGGAAGGTGTTCAAGAACTGTAGCAATCTGACAGTGCACAGACGCAGCCACACAGGCGAGAGGCCCTACAAGTGTGAGCTTTGCAACTACGCCTGTGCCCAAAGCAGCAAGCTCACCCGCCACATGAAGACACACGGCCAGCTCGGTAAGGAAGTGTACCGCTGTGACATTTGCCAAATGCCCTTCAGCGTCTACAGCACGCTCGAGAAACACATGAAAAAGTGGCATGGGGAACATTTGATGACAAATGAGGTCAAAATTGAACAAGCAGAGAGAAGCTAAGCCAGATTTCCTATTTTGCCTCACAATTCCTTGATTATAAAAGGGGTAGCTGGATACTCTGTTTTTTTGCTTTGTTTTTTTTAATGTTTTTTTTTTTTGTTGCTTTTTTAGTTAATGGTTTCGAGTTAGTTTGTCCTAAGAAACTGCCATCTGAGAATGATAAAGACATTAAAGAAGAGGAAAATGCAAAAAAAAAGAGGGAAATTTAATTTGGAGCCGGTATAAACCGCCTATCCTTGAGAGGATACATTAGACAATATTTTAAATGGAGCCTTTAACTGTGCAATAATTTCTGTATTTATTGGATTTTTTTAAAAAATGTTTTGGCATGTGCAGGTTCATTTTTATTTCATCGTTTTTTTATTCCATTATTTTATGATTTTTTTTCCAAATGCTGAGATTTTGTTGGTTTTTTTTAACCCAAAAGACATCCTGAGATTTTTCTTTGTTTGTTTTTAGCAAAACAGAGTATCGTTTGAGAAATCCATAGGCCGCTGCTTACGATGTAGATTATTTAAGCTACACGTGTAATTTCTTGAAGAGAAGCCGCATTCAATCTTCAAATTTCAAAAGCTGAATTGAGAAAGCTATGTCTTTCTTTTTGTTTTCCTTTTTGTTTATTATTCATACTAAATGAGCGGACAACAATCCTTAGACCTTGTAGCACGAACTGATTTTAAGCATGTCAATCTAATTGGGAATGTAGCACTGAATATCAGTTTCATCAGACCTTTAAAAGAGGACTGTGGGCCTGAAAACCTGTCTCCTCGAAATCAAGGAGAGGAGACTATAAAAACAGACAAAAATAAGCAGCTGCTTATCGGTACATGGTGCCAACCCAGACAACGCTAGTCATAGGATGGATTGTGTTATAGGTCTCAATAGTGAATTTGAATCGCCAGCACCCTTGCCATAGACACTGCACTTAATCAAACCCGTTTGATTTAGCTGAACAGCACAATAGTGGTAGAAAGTAGACGGCTTTAAAACAACTCAGGGTGAGCTGCATAGCTACTTCTGCCAAGTCTGCCATCTGATCTCAGCCGTCTTGTCTGATAGAGCAGTTCAGTCCTCTGGTTCAGCTCATTCACAACCCTCATCTTGTCTCCACACTTCATATTACACTGCCGACCACCCCTAAATGTCATGAATCAACTCCATCTTTCACATAAAAGTGACTTGTCATACTACATTGTTGTTAAGTTAAAGGGACAGACATCTAGGCCAGAGGATAAAGCAGTTTTTATACACTAGGAGGTAACTTAAACACACACACACACGCAGGAAGAGAAAGAGAGAGAAGGGTCTTTACAGTCCAATTTCGGGTTAGTAAACCTAAAAGCACATTAGTCAAAAGCAAGGCAGCACCACTGTTCTGTTTCCATTGACTGACATTTAAATCTAAACATTGTTATTTTGTGTTCAGTTCTGTTGTTTCATTTTTGGGTATTAGGGGCTTCGGTTCTAGAGGGAGTCACCACTTTAACCAGATTAGATTAGAATTAATTCAATTATACGTTCAGCAATGTTGTCATTCTATTACAATGTTTCTTGAATCACTTGAAACAGCCCTATGCATTTTTGTACATAAATATGTATATATATATATTTATCAATCATTTTGAGAAACAAATTTATACTGCACAGTAAATCTGATTATAGTTAAAAACGTTGACTTATCTGGTTAATCTGGTCATATCCCGTGTGTCAAAGCCATCAGCAGGTATGCAGATTAGTCAATTGCACAGTAAAGAGTGTATGTCATGACCTGTTGAGCGTGTGCTAAAACAGTAAGACAATTTTTTTCTTTCTTTCCTCTCATTCAGGACTTCCTGTGATGTGTAGTTGAACGCATTCTCAGAAGTAGCAACACGCTTACAGAATGCACAGCTGAATTTTCCCATTTCTTTTCTCTTCTATCCAACTGATTTATTGGCAGTTAAACAGCCTTCTTTCGACAAGATGCCCTAACCAGCGCAAACGATTGAAGCGAGGGAATATCATGGTTTAAAAAGAGCAAGGCAAACTAATGAAATAGAAAGAAAGAGAGAGAGAAAGAAAAGTAAACATACACAGCTTTTCGCAGTTGACCCGCACTTTATTATTTTGATTTACATATTTGAAAACAATGGCGAAAACGGCTTCTGAGCAAGAAATTATGTAAAAAAAAAAAACTGATTTATTAGGCCTTGCTAGAGGAAGCATCTGAGATTGAAGTGCCAGTGTTGATAGGCTTGGCTTTCGCAATGCTGGCACTATAAAAATGAAATTAATTTATTTGGACAGTTTTTGTACTGCCATTCAATTTGACATGAGTGTGCCTTGAATACTGATCTTCCTATTTATTGTCTTATAAGACAAATGCTACACTTTTGTGATGCAAAGAATTGAAGAAAAAAAAATTAAGTCCATGTGGTTTTAATCTGCTTCTAAAAGATGAATGGTAAAAACTGATACATAGGTCATTTAAAGACGTTGAACTAAAATGAGAAGTAGCCAGCACAATACTAATGTGTGTCTATGTGTGTATATATGTATGTATATGTACATATAACTGCACAAAAACACACACAATAGACAAATATATATATATGTACAATTTTTCACTTCAGGACAGGACTGCGTCCCTTGAAAATAATGGATGATTCTTTTGCTACAAATAGTCAAAGAAGAGACTGGACAAAAATCAGGAACTACAGAAACTTTTTAAAAAAAGAAAAAAGAAAAAAAAGTAAAACGTTTAGTGCACTCTGTCTTAAAATACGTTTACAGTATTGAAACAAGTACAAGGGTAAAATGATATTTCTGTGTATGTGTGTTTTAAACAGACAATTTTGTTTCCTTTTTTTTTCAAGTTTGCTTAAAAAGTTTCTCTGAATGCCATAGTGGCGTGTGTATATTGGTTTTTGGTGATGGGATTTTAAGTATATATATATATATTAAAATATATATATATATATAAATATATATGACATTTCTCTTGTTTACTGTAAAAGTATACCAGTATTTGTAATATTGGAGAATGCCTGGGCAATTTACAAAAAAAAAAAAAAAAAAAAAAAAAAAAGGGAAAGAAAAGAAAAGACAAAAATATTTTTCCCCCAATTATCATTTCTTTTCGTCTTTTTTTAATTTTCTATTTTTTTTTTTTTTTTTTTTTAAAGATTCATTTTACAGTCCAATTTAAATTGTGGGTCTTTAAAATGTTTTGTCACTGTAACTGTAAAAGTCTTGAGTTTTAGTAACTTTTCTGCCTTGGGTGTAAGAAAATAAAGATTAAATTGATTAAAAGAGAGCTGCAATGGGGCCAGCGAACATTTACGTATGGAAAGATGATCACAGGAAAATGACTGAGGGTTCCTGTCATGTGCATCTTTCTGGTTTCTTCTTCAGTAATGAATTTTCTTAATGGCTGGAATGAAATACATGTGTAGGCACTATGATGTGTTTATGTGTGTGTGTGTGTGTGTGTGTGTGTGTGTGTGTGTGTGTGTGTGCGTGTGTGTGTGTGTGTGTGTGTGTGTGTGTGTGTGTGTATATATATATATATAATACTGTATATGTACACACATTTGGCAGGATACAATTGTGAAAATTGAAATTAAAAATGTACAGATGAGTTTAAGAGGTTGTCTGACCTTTTACTGTAGCTACATATACAACAGTAAATGTTTTGTTCACTCTTATCTTGGTTGTAAATAATTTTATATGCTTGCCCAGACTTTGTTTAGTTTTCTCTCTCTTTCTTGATCCAACCCCCCCCCCCTCCCCCAACAATTTTTATTTATTTTTTATTTGTGTGTTCTGACTAGCACTGGCAGCAGTATGTCTTTATTAAAACAAAGCCTCTTCTGTCCTCTGATTTGGGGGTGTAATACCTGATTTCTGGGGCCTGTAAAGTTCAGGTCTTTTAGCATGAGAAGAATAGAGCACAAATACAAAATGTTTTACTTGTCCAAGTCATTATTGTGTCATTTTCTGACCAGGAAGTAAAGAAAAAGGTCTGGAAAGTTTGGAAGGTCTCTCTCTCTCTCCCTCTCTCTCTCTCTCTCACTCTCACTCTCTCTCTCTCTCTCCCTCTCCTCTCTCTCTCACTCTCACTCTCTCTCTCTCTCTCCCTCTCCTCTCTCTCTCCTCTCTCTCTCTCTCACTCTCACTCTCACTCTCACTCTCTCTCTCTCTCTCCCTCTCCTCTCTCTCTCCTCTCTCTCTCTCTCACTCTCACTCTCTCTCTCACTCTCACTCTCTCTCTCTCTCTCCCTCTCCTCTCTCTCTCCTCTCTCTCTCTCTCTCCCTCTGCACACGCACACACCCACAGGAAACAGGCTCGCTCATACTATGTCTAAAATAATCGACACAGGGGACTTTCAAATGTGTAGGTAACAGGATAGCCAAGCCAAACCTTGCTGTATATGATCTTCTCTTCAACTGTGTGCAATTCACATCAAAGCTTTTTGCCTCCAACCAAAGGCTACAATTAAAGTCATCAAGAGCTACTAAAACTGACCACACTCATACAGACACAAATCAATCAGCCTGGCCCACCATGTATTCTTTCGAACCCTTTCCCAGAATGTATTAACCTCTGGTATCTGCATCTTTAAAAAAGCTGTGGCACTTTGTGGGGGTCAGAGATCTCTGTATGACTGTTTGTCCACTCATTTATACAGTACATTCATCTCAACATGGCAATTATGTTCACTTGTGTTATACTAGTTGTTTTTGAAGGCTGCCCTCTGTGTATATTTTAGTCTTTTTTTCCCTCCCGTATTTCTTCCAAGCATTAGAAGCTGATGCCCCTTGTTTGGACTGAGGCAACTTTGGTATGCAGGTCTTGAATAAAAAAAACAAGATTTTTACTGCTGTTTACTCTTTATTTCACACTTCACAATTCATCACAATGTGTATGTTTGTTACTGAGAGACAATTTTAAACATTAATATGAAACTAAAATGAAAACACCAGTAGCTAGGCGGGGGCATGGTGGGAGGGGGTATTTTGTAGTAGGCTAGTCCAACGCTATCTCACGACCAAAGGGTAGGTTTAGGGGTGAATTCATAGGAATTGGGCAACTCGTCAAATATCTAGCTACGTACGAAGTAGCAAAAATCGTACGAATTCGTATGAGTGAGGTCGTAGCTAGCCTACAAGGCTACTCCTACGAATTAGCCACCTTGTAAAATACAAATCATCACTGATTTTAGCTTCTGTTTGCTGATGCCATATAACAGATAAAGCATCTCAACATAACTGGCTCCCGGGCATGTTCTTAACGTGTGGGAATTCTTTTTTAGAGCACATAAACATATTTGTTTTTAAAACTCTTATGATGTGTATTTAGTTGCAAACAATTTTCAGAGGCTAACAAGTGACATATTTAGTCGGATTGAAAAGAAAAAAAACAAAGATGCAGATTACCTCACACACTCGTCTGTCATTATGGGGCCATTTTGAGGAGAGTGGCAGAGCTCCATGAGTCGGAGGGATACAGAGCCCCTCCCGGGACCTGTCGAGGGTGGGTAAGCTGACTGATGGCTGGCTCTGCAGGTGCCCCATCCGTCGCGGGCCCTGGGCGGTGAATTAGCGCTCATCCCGACTGCTACGGCATCATTAAGCCCCCTCGTATCCAACTCTCCGCGGTGTTAAAAACCCCGACGTAATGCTCTCCCTCGGCCAGCCATCGAAACCTCCTGGCACATCCCGTAGGGGTTTAAGACTTCACTCGCTTAAAAAAAGAGGGTTGGATTACTCCTGTCTAAGATTAAAAACATGGAAAAAGTATAGAAGTACCCTACTTTCTGGACTGGCCAAATAGGCACTCGCTATAGCATGCACAAACCTTTTGAGTATTGAGGTGTTATTTAGCTTAGGCCTATAGCCTACTGTATAAAATGACTAATGTATGAAATGACGTTAAAAGTCTAACAAGTAGGCTATATATAGCATACCCTGAAATAACTCAAAGATTCACATAAATCAGGCAAGACCTCCAGAACTAGCCTATATAAAGCAGCCTGATGATGTGTGCTGTGCTGCCCACATATTTCTTGTTTTGATGTAATTGTGAATTTTTCTCTTAAAACAAAAAAACTCCAAAATAGAATCCAAGGCCACAATTAGCCCTGCCAAGGCAGGACAGAGATGGACCAGAGCAAGTTTTGATTTGGCATCAGTTTTAAGGCAGGCGGGTAATTAAGCCTGTCCCTGCCTGGCCTTCTCTTTGAAGTCTCCTGTAGGGGGGATTATTCCCACTGAAAGAAAAGAAGAGATGGAGTGAGGGAGGAAAAAGCAGGGAAGAAAAAAAATACAGACGGAATGAGAGATGGAAGGGAAGAAGTGAGGAAGGCTGTTTCTCTTTACATATTCCTTAAAATTTCCAAAATGATGGAAAAGTGGAATAATTCTGATTCACTGCGCCAAAAAAGGCTTTTCTTACTTAGTATTTTTGTCTTGTTTCCAGTCCAAATATCTTTATAATTTTTTTATTATTATTAAATCAAATTAAGATGCATTTACTATGAGTAAATTTAAGATATTATGTCTTGCTTTCTGGGGAAATATAATTAGAAATTAAGTGAGTTGTTGCTTATTCAAAGCGAAACAAAATTATTTTTCTTACCCCACTGGCAGAAAGCAAGCCATAATATCTTAAGGAATTTTATTACTTTAGTAAATACATCTTGATTAAGAATTGTTTTATATTTGGACTGGAAACAAGACAAAAATACTAAGTAAGAAAAGCATTTTTTGCAGTATTAGCATTTAAACAATAAATACAACCATAGCCAAACATGATACAACCCTTTGAAAAGTACCAGTAATATGGTGCTCACATGGATGAAACAGGTTTGAGTATGGTTATATGCTCAATACATATATACTATATATGCTTATAGTAAATAAATATATATAAATAGTAATAAATAACATAATTATAATTGAATGAATATGAAAATAGATCTAATGGTTATCATTTCCTTTCTTCCTCCACTGCGTAACTGTCAAAAAAGTTGTCAAATAACACTTTATTTTACAGTGTCCTAGTTGTTACATGTACTTAATAACAGTAAATTATTCATAATTACATGTAACTAACCATAAACCAAACCCTAATCCTACCCTAACCCTATAGTAAGTACGTGTAGTTACTAAATATTACTCAGTACTTAAATATATAATTACACTGTAACAATGACACCTTAAAGTTAAGTGTAACCGTCTAATTATATATAATAAATATGTATTTAGATTGAGTAACTCTGTGAGTTAGAGGAAAAGGAAGTGCCATCATCTGTTTGAATGACATGCCAAAAATTCTATTATAATTATCTTGATTAGAATATGTTTAAGGGGAGAGAAGCAGCCTGTCATACACATATCACTTTCATACCAGATCCAGTCTGTGTGTGTGTGCAGGCCAGAGCTCACCCTCTCATTAACCTGTTCCTGCTTATTTCCATTACATAAACAGCAGCAGGATTAAAAGACACGCTCGGGTTATTCAGAAGGTATGGAATTATTTCGGCTCAGTCTGACAGCGTGCGCAGACCTCCCCTCTCATTAAAAGGCAACTTCAAGTGACTTAAGCCACAGTCTTCGCTGCTGAGCCGGAGTGTTGACAGGTACGCTGAGACTTAAGACTTCAAGATCAACATGGCTATTCTTTCCCACAAAATCCCCCACCGGGCTTCAAGTGACGGCCCGAGATTTTACTGTCGGATGGGGAGGGGGCAAATTCAAACTGCTAAATAGAGCTCAGAGTGAGGTGTGGAATCTTTTTTCTTTCTCTCACTTGCTCTTTTTTTTGGGGACTTGTACCTGATCCAGGGGGAATTGCAGAAAACGAAAGGGAAAAGTGGTATGGTGCTCTTAATTATTGGAACGGAGGAGTCTCTGTGGAAGATAGCTCAATGAGGGAGTCATGGCAAATCAGGGATTCCCTAGACTTGTGTTGTAATTATTAATATTATTATTCAACCAACTTGTCCTTGTCCAATTGATTGGCATGGCTGTTTCATGGCTGTTTCCAAAGGCAGTCGCTCTTTCCTCCTCTTCTCGCGCTCTGACAGACAGATCGGCATGACAAATGACAAGGAAACTAATCAAATATGTTTAAATCAATTTGAGGCTTAACAAATGTAGCATTTCAAGTCAGAGTCGTACGGAATTGAAGCAGATGCATATTACACGACGGCGCTTGGCAAGAAAACAGCACATAAAGATAGAATACAATGAAAAGAAAATCAGTTATGAAAATTGTATTGTAATTGGTGATGAATGAAACAATGATGTGTACTGACATTTACTAAATATTTGAAGATGTAAATAGTAAAAACGAAATAACTCTTATCATCATTTAAACAGCAAATGCATCCGTATAGTTCTGCATGAGAAAAAAAAAACAGAGATGCAGCGATTAGCTTGTGACCCTGAACCACAAAACCATAAGTCGCACGGGTATATTTGTGGCAATAGCCAACAATACATTGTATTGGTCAAAATTATTGATTTTTCTTTTATGCCAAAGATCATTAGGATATTGAGTAAAGATCATGTTCTATGAAGATATTTTGTCAATTTCCTACCGTAAATATATATATAAAAAAATTGTAGTAGGCCTAGTAGTAATATGCATGGCTAAGGAGGACTTCATTTGGACAACTTTAAAGGCGATTTCCCCACGATTTAGATTTTTTTCAAAAAGTTTCTCGGGCAAATATTGTCCTATCCTAACAAATCATATATCAATGGAAATTATTCAGCTTTCAGATGTTGTATTAAAAATGTGAACAGTATTACTGGTTATGTGGTCCAGGGTCACAGGGTTCTTATGCCATATTCTGATCCGACTTTTTCCACTTTATTACTGTAATAAATAAGCAAAAAATGGAATGAAACAATGTACCGTTAGCACCATATGGGACACAAACTTGAATAAATATCCATTATCCTGTCAGTTATTCAACTTCTGTAATCAAAGTCAAAGAAAAACACTGTGTCTAGATTACATTGAGAAGGTCACTCTTAAAGAAAAAAAATGGAGGGGGGGGGGGGGCATTGAGACAAAGAAATAAAATTCCTTTAACAGCACAGCAAACCAGTCACTCAAATGTCACATTTCTGTTTTTTTCTATACTTTTTGCCTTTCCTTAAGTGACAACGGGGTGAGTTCTTTAAAAAAGCGGTTCTAAAGAACTGAAGGCTCTGGCGAGGTGCGTGGTGTCTTTTTGATATTCAGATTTGCCTGCCTACACAGAGCATTATGACACATTTGGATGATCGCATTGTGGGATTATGGGGCTGCCTTGTCATTTTCAACAACAATACTGCGATTTAGGGATGCTATTTCTCACACTGCGGCTCGCATTAACGCCGGGCCCAAAGATTTACATAAATCTTTGTCTTAAGATGAAAGAAAGGGTTTGAGACAATGAAGTTAAGCTGTAGAAATGGGAAGGAAGGTGTGTGAGTGTGTGTGTGTGTAGAGGGAGGGGGGTGTTGGCGAACGGGAGATGGGGAAAAATATATATTTTTTCTAATTCGTTCACTGTACTGTTGATACAAAGATACATAATGCCTCTTTCTTATGCGCTCATCATAAAAAAATAAGCAGGAAAAATAAACATTAGCTACACACAAGACGCAGAACAGAAGCAAAGTGTTACTCATTCAGAGCTGATTTACTGATTCGTCTTTCAGCGAATCGACGCGTTCCTTAATCTTATTGCCTGGAGCAGTCATTTCCAAAACTGACCTAGATTGTTGCACCACCCCTCCATGATTGGATTCATTTCCTGTGATTGTGATTCGGTTTACATCACACAGGCAAGAGATTGAAATCAGCCAGTTTTTCTCTAGGTTACTGTCGAATGCAGATTTTCAAGAGTGGATTGAATCTCAGAGCCATAATTTTTCCTGCTAAAATTTGTTTCCTGCACATACCTGGTTCCACTTTCCTTTTATGAAACAAAAGTTGATAAGCCAAAGATAATTTTCATAATTCTTATACCCTGCAAGATCGAGGAGTTTATGACAATTTGAAATGAAAGCTGAGAAATTATTCTGCTCAGAAATGTGCGGGAAAAATTATATATTTCTTGGTCTCTTTATATAATATATAAAAAAACGATATATATATACACACACCTATTAGGCATACCATTATGACCACCTTCCTAATATTGTGCTGGTCCCCCATTTGCTGCCAAAACAGCCCTGACCTGTCACGGCATGGACTCCACTAGACCCCTGAAGGTGTGCTGTGGTATCTGGCACCAAGATGTTAGCAGCAGGTCCTTTAAGTCCTGTAAGTTGCGCGGTGGGGCCTCCATGTATCGTGGACTTGTTTGTTCAGCACATCCCACAGATGCTCGATTGGATTGAGATTTGGAGATTTGGAGGTCAAGTCAACAACTTGTTGTTGTGCTCCTCAAACCATTCCTGAAACATTTTTGCTTTGTGGCAGCCACCAGGGAATAACGTTTCCATGAAAGGGTGTACATTGTCTGCAACAATGCTTAGGTAGGTGGTGCGTGTCAAAGTAACATCCACATGGATGGCAGGACCCAAGGTTTCCCAGCAGAACATTTCCCAAAGCATCACACTGCCTCTGCTTGCCTTCTTCCCATAGTGCATCCTGGTGCCATGTGTTCCCCAGGTAAGTGACGCACACGCACCAGACCATCCACGTGATGTAAAAGAAAATGTGATTCATCAGACCAGGCCACATTCTTCCATTGCTCCGTGGTCCAGTTCTGATGCTTATGTCCCTACTGTTGTCGCTTTTGGTGGTGGACAGGGGTCAGCATGGGCACCCTGACTGGTCTGCAGCTATGCAGCCCCATACGCAACAAACTGCGATGCACTGTGTTCTGACAACTTTCTATCAGAACCACCATTAACCTTTTGAGCAATTTGAGCTACCGTAACTCTTCTGTTTGATCGGAACACACGGGCCATTCTTCACTCCCCACATGCATCAATGAGCCTTGGCCGCCCATGACCCTGTCACCAGTTCACCACTGTTCCTTCCTTAACCCCCTCAATTCGGCCGTCGCGCCAGCGTGATCAACTCGCTTTTTTTTCTTATCAGTGCCAAAGAGACTCAAATAACTCGATTTTTGTCAGAGCATGTCAAAACTTCTAAAGGGTCCCAAAACAGCTCAGACTTCAGAGGGTTAAACCACTTAGATACTGACCACTGCAGACCAGGAACACAACCGGTAACAGTTTTGGAGATGCTATGACCCAGTCGTCTAGCCATCACAATTTGGCCCTTGTTGAACTCGCTCAAATCCTTACACTTGCCCATTTTTCCTGTTTCAACACCAACTGCCTAATACACTCACCTAAAGGATTATTAGGAACACCATACTAATACTGTGTTTGACCCCCTTTCGCCTTCAGAACTGCCTTAATTCTACGTGGCATTGATTCAACAAGGTGCTGAAAGCATTCTTTAGAAATGTTGGCCCATATTGATAGGATAGCATCTTTCAGTTGATGGAGATTTGTGGGATGCACATCCAGGGCACGAAGCTCCCGTTCCACCACATCCCAAAGATGATCTATTGGGTTGAGATCTGGTGACTGTGGGGGCCATTTTAGTACAGTAAACTCATTGTCATGTTCAAGAAGCCAATTTGAAATGATTCAAGCTTTGTGACATGGTGCATTATCCTGCTGGAAGTAGCCATCAGAGGATGGGTACATGGTGGTCATAAAGGGATGGACATGGTCAGAAACAATGCTCAGGTAGGCCGTGGCATTTAAACGATGCCCAATTGGCACTAAGGGGCCTAAGGTGTTCCAAGAAAACATCCCCCACACCATTACACTACCACCACCAGCCTGCACAGTGGTAACAAGGCATGATGGATCCATGGTCTCATTCTGTTTACGCCAAATTCTGACTCTACCATCTGAATGTCTCAACAGAAATCGAGACTCATCAGACCAGGCAACATTTTTCCAGTCTTCAACTGTCCAATTTTGGTGAGCTCGTGCAAATTGTAGCCTCTTTTTCCTATTTGTAGTGGAGATGAGTGGTACCTGGTGGGGTCTTCTGCTGTTGTAGTCCATCCGCCTCAAGGTTGTGCGTGTTGTGGCTTCACAAATGCTTTGCTGCATACCTCGGTTGTAACGAGTGGTTATTTCAGTCAAAGTTGCTCTTCTATCAGCTTGAATCAGTCGGCCCATTCTCCTCTGACCTCTAGCATCAACAAGGCATTTTCGCCCACAGGACTGCCGCACACTGGATGTTTTTTCCTTTTCACACCATTCTTTGTAAACCCTAGAAATGGTTGTGCGTGAAAATCCCAGTAACTGAGCAGATTGTGAAATACTCAGACCGGCCCGTCTGGCACCAACAACCATGCCACGCTCAAAATTGCTTAAATCACCTTTCTTCCCCATTCTGACATTTAGTTTGGAGTTCAGGAGATTGTCTTGACCAGGACCACACCCCTAAAAGCATTGAAGCAACTGCCATGTGATTGGTTGATTATATAATTGCATTAATGAGAAATTGAACAGGTGTTCCTAATAATCCTTTAGGTGAGTGTATATCTCACCCACTAACAGGGGCCGTGATGAAGAGATAATCAGTGTTATTCACTTCACAAGGAAACACTATGCATTAAGAGCCGAGGGGTGAAAATGTATTGAATTTTAAGATCAAGGTAAAGTGTACATAATTTGTCTTCCAGGAAACATGTAGTATCTTCTGTTGCTTCTGAAGGGCAGTACTAAAAAAAAAATAAAAAAATAATTATATTTAAACAAAATAAGAACAATTTGGATATCTTCATCCTGTTCAAAAGTCACACCCCGGCTCTTAATGCATCATGTTTCCTTCTGGAGCATCAGTGAATGTTTCAACCTTTTTTTAATAGTTGTGTTTGAGTCCCTCAATTGTCCTCAGTGTGAAAAGATGGATCTTAAAATCATACAGTCATTGCTGGAGAGGGTTCAAATATGCAAAAGATGCTGGAAAACTGAAGAATGTGCAGAAACTGGAGGATTTTTCTGAAGAACATTGGGCATTTTAACTGCTCAGGACAAACAAGAGAATCAAGAACAGCCATCACAAAACAAAACAAAAAACAGCCGTGGATCATCCAGGGAACGACACACGGTATTAAGAATGAATGGTTAAACATTTGAACGGGGTTATTTTAATAAATTCAGCAATTTTTTTGTCTTGTGGACTATATGTAAGCATTACTAAATAAAAAAATCTCGTTTATTTAGTTAAAATTATTCACATTTTCACAGATTCTGCAAGCGTTCCCATACTTTTTCTTGCCACTGTGTGTGTGTATATATATATATATATATATATATATATATATATATATATATATATATATATATATATATATATATATATATATATATATATATATATATATATATATATATATATATATATATACATATCACAGATTTTCCAATATGACAACACTTTGCTTTAATGCCACTTTCTTTTGAGGATGCAACTGTACATACATGCTTTCCACAACTCACGCCAGACCAAAATGTGCAAGGTGTATTTTAGTGGAATCTATTTCCATAAGGAGCAATTTCCAACACCAGGGCTGGGCAGGATCCATATGTCCGACATATGATTGGATGCTTCCCTGCTGCTAAGAGCAAGTGCCACAGATCTGTGCCATGGCAACACTTTGGTGATTATAATTCAGACAGAAAGGTCATTATTTATTGCTTTTCCTGCCTGCAGCAGACACTGGTGCTGTCCCTCAGTTCATAGTAATAAACTAAATAAATGACAGTGGACAGATGGCCCACCTTGAACTAGTGAAAAAGGTTATTTACATCTGTGGATATTCACAATCAGCTCGCTCTAGATCACTCAGCGCTGACAGTCTCGACAAGCTGACATCAGATAACAACGTACAGGGATCATCTCTCTTTGCGTGTGTGTGCAGCGCTCAGGGATTTTTTGGTCTTGTTGTTGTGATCAGTTCCCAGGTTCTGGAGTCCTAAGGAACATGACATTGTAATCTGGGCTATGTTTTATTTATGGACCTTACCGAAGCAGATAACGGCTGTTTTAACAAACAAAGATGATTGCTTCAGGGGCCACTCACTCGTCCTGAGGTAATTAAGACAAAGTAGCTCTCTTGGCCAGGAGGCGGATCCATACAACCAGCTATTATTTCCCTTAAAAAAAAATGCGACAGGGAGCAAGAGAGAGAGGGGGAACGTGTGAAAGAGAGAGAGAGAGGCTGTACTTGGAGTGTGTGAAAAGAGAGCATTTGATTCAAAAGGTCTTTTGTCATGTTTTATCTGTGCTTAAACCTCCTAGACGGCCATGTGCTATCAATGAGGCTAATGCGATACAAAACACAAGCTCAACTGTACAGTGGGATCCAAAAGTCTGACTCTGAAGCCATATTGGAAATATGGAATATAAGTTAAACCTGTAAATAAACAATGCTTTTACATATTAGTATTAGTGGCTTTGGATAAAAGCATCTAAATTAATATGTAGCCTAATAAAACATAAGATTCTGCACTATTTTTAGGTCACTCATTAAATATGCAAATTTGTTACATTGATCATGTGACTCCTTTGTAAAGACAGTCAGATATTTCTGCTTCCACTGAAGCGCAGGATCAGATTTTACACAAACTTAAGTGACAGTCCATGCATGTAGGACTATATCAGTTAGTTATGATGAATGTTCATGGTGCTCCTTTTAATATATAAAAAACGAATGGGGACCAGAAGTGATTGAGCTCCAAAAACCCAAAGAATCACCATTGAATAGGGTGACCAAACGTCCTGTTTTTCCAGGACATGTCCTGTTTTCAAGTCCTGTCCTGACCCAAATATAACAATTTTCTATCCATACAGAGCACTTTAAATGTATAGAAATTAATAAGGAATCTTTGAGTAAACTTCGAGTATCATTTGAGTATCTCTTTTCCGGGCCGAGCGTCCTGGTTTTCGGTAATCAAAATATGGCCCCCCTACCATTGAAAGAAGTTGTAAACACAAGTTTTCCACACTATTCACATTCACTTTTCGCATGTGATTTGCACTTGAAATTGTTATTGACAGTCACCATTCACTTTCATTTAGTGGAAAAGAGTAGCTTGGACATTGTGAAAAAATGTCTTTGGTTTCCAGGGAAGGTCAAAGGGCTTTCAAAAGGCATGATTTTTGGGTGAAACTTTAAGGCAAAAGCACATATCTAATAAGAAATTCTGAATGGTTATTTTTCAGTTCAACATTTGAGTTGATCAAAATACAGTTAAATACAATGCTTAGTAAATAACATGATTTATATAAAGTATTACATTAGAATCAAATAGTCTTTTAGCAGATTTTTAGCCCCTCACTATAAGAAACCAAACTTACATATCCCAGATAGAGAGGTGATGGGAGTGAGTGATGAAAATGATGTGCATGCCATCTAATGTATACATACAAAGCTAGAAGGAGACGCTTTTGGCTGAATGCGTGTAAAAATGGAGTGGTTTGTGGAAACAGGGACCTGGGCTTTCCCCGCAGCTTGTCAGGCACAATGAATGGGGCTATCTGTTTGTTGTAGGCCTCATCCCTAGCCATGTTTATTTGTAAACTGAGCAGACAATATGAAAAGCTGGGCTGTACAAAGACCAGAGACTGCCAGCTGGCTGACTGAGGGTATTCATGCCTTCCCTCAACCCCTTTCACAATGGCAAAACCCTCAACAGACGCCTGAATGCATACAGACACACATGCACGCACATGCATACGCACACAACCTTTTATAATAGCCCCGAGAACGTCTTAAGGAAGTGCAGAATCTGCCCTCTCCCGTTTGCGTCCACTTAACACACACGCGCGTGCGTTACATAGGGAGCCTCAGGGTTGTCTACTGTAAAGCCGTCGACTTGCAATGCCAAGAATGAGGAAGACTGCAAGTGTGTGCGAGTGCAGACGTAAGATTTACAAATCAGCCCCAAACCCCCCAGTGAGAAAACAAATTGGTCTCTCTTCCTGTTCACATCTATTGATGTTCTATTAAGACCAGATGGCCTTGATGGGCCTGAACCAATCTTGCAGAACATACATAGAAAAATGTCGATGTCTATTAATTTTCTGTCTGCTCTATGAATATTTAGCCTTTGTCTCGGCTTCAGCAGTTACACTGTAGTAAAACAGCACTTTTGATATCCATAAATGAGGTTTCAGACCTTCAACTCACATTCGAGCAAAAGAAAGTTCGATACAAAAGAAAAGTCTGTCAATAGAAGCATACTGAAAAATAGACAAGTGCTCTTGAGCAATAACATACATTACACTGGTGTCACCCTGTGTGTGAGGGTGTGATGTCTTGTAAGATGCATGCACAGTTTGAGATGGCTATTTCTGCATTATCTCCACTTCGAGCCTTGACATCTCTTGGTCACACACTTGCCGTTCTGTTGAGGACGGTGTGAATAGAAGCACGTAACCTGTCCTCTATCTCCCTGAACTGCTAGGGAAAAACATCTCATGAAATAGCTTTGCCATCTGAAAGGTGTTTTCAAAGACATGGTATGATATATTGCACATTGAGACACTGATGTAGGAACCACTCACCTCTTATAAACTCTAACCTTGAGGTTTTTTTTTTTTTTTAAGAAACTGAGCAAAACCTTCAATATCAGTTCATGATACACAGCTTACCGGCAGTGTACAACATGTTTGAGGCTTCTTATAGAGAGACAAGTGATTTTTCATTCATCGTTTTGACCTCACACTCATCATCCCAATTAGATTATCTTACAGTGTGGCACAGCCATACTTGGAGTTCGAGCGAGCCAATTCACGTCCCTGAGCAGCAATAACACTTTTATTGACTTTTGTTCTGAATAGTTGGGTGATGACTTCTTGACTGAAACCAAATATTGTTATGGATACTGTTCTCAGCACAATAAAAACCTCACTCTGAATCTGTGTGCAGTGCGGTTGTGATATAAGCTCACGTTTTGTGTTTCCTCAGACGGCGGGCTGACGTCCACACGCAGAAAAAGTAATTCCATGTTGTTCCCGCTGGAGATATTTTACAATGCATTTTATGATTAATACATTCTCATCTGAGGATGATTTATTTTTTTGAATTAGTCTTTATGAAAACAAATTGTAACTCACTTAAATGTAAAGCCTATAAAAATAACTTTCTTTGCAATAAGACAACCATAACATTTGTACAGAAAACACAATAATGGTAACCAAATTTTTTTGTTGAGTTGAAAATGAATCTAGCCTGACGTGGTCATACTCAATTCTAGTCAGAATATGAGTCTGATACTGCCTCATTGGGGTGTGATTATGAGGCGTGTTTCAACCGAACCAGGAAAGACCTCAATTGGATAGACCTGCAACCAATCAGAGCAACGGAGCGACGCATAACGTTAGTTGTCAACAGAACTCAACTGTACGCGCTGGAAGAAGTAGAAGAAGAAGATGAGTGTAAACGGTCTTCTCCGGTGTTGTAAAAAAGAATCGGATCCAGAGTCCTGCACGGGTGCGGTTACCCGCGGGTCACCCCAGAATATTGCTGAATATTGCTGAATATCCTACTGTGTCGGATACGGGTGCAGGTCGGGTCGGACAAGGGAGAACACGGGTCTAAACACGGGTTTTAAACAGTCACGTGCAAACGAATATAGGCCTATATATAAAAATATATGCATGCATATTGTAGATGTGTTCCTAAAAATATGCATATACAAAAAATATGCCTTGCCTGTATTTCAAGTTGATAAAATAATTTCAAATCCATATCAGTTTATTTGTGGCCGTGCGGCGCCTCCCAGAAGAATCACAACCACGCGCACGCGATCTGCCTGCACTGCAGTCGTCAAGATGGATCATGAGGAGTTGAAGAAAAGATAGCCGCAAATATGGAACTTCATCGCTGAGGAAGCACGCAGATAACCGTGGTGACAAAACCAAACACAAGCAGTTCTATCGAACAGTATTTTTATGTTTCCTGAGTTTAGTCTCTTAATGACACTGTCTTAGTAGCCTACATTAAGTCACGTTAAGCGTTTTTTAAAAATGGTTTTCTATGGGAGGAAAACGCTTAACGTGTAATTAAACGCGTTGCGTTCATATTCTGGGCTCATCTGATTTTCTTTTTACACAGTATATGTTATTAGTATTATGTTTACGAGTTTGGTTTCTTAATAACAGTGTCTTACCTACATTAAGCCACGTGAAGCGTTTTTCAAGTTAAGCGTTTAGAATGTCCCGGCTGAAGTTGTCCTTGTGTTAATGGTCGTGCGATATTTTCTGTATGCTGGCAATAAACATTTTTGTAAGTGTGTCTATAATGTGATATGCTAAACTGATTTTATTGCGGGTGCGGGTCGGGTCGGGTGTCAGTTCTATTTTAAGCGGGTCGGGTCAGGTGCGGATTTTATTTAGTGCTGTTGTCGGAAAACGGGTCGGATGCGGTTTTAAGCACTGCGGGTACAGGCGGGTGCGGGTTTACAAAATCGGACCCGTGCAGGACTCTGATCGGATCAAAACAGGGCAAATACATTAAAGATAATTAGCAAATATGACTATATGTCCAGGTGGAAACTGTCAAAATGGCAATCCCTCAGAAAAACACATGCATTATTTTCAATGTCAACAGTAAGAATAAGTCAATTTAAAGGGTTAGTTCACCCAAAAATGAAAATTCTGTAATTAATTACTTACCCTCATGTCGTTCGACACCCGTAAGACCTCCGTTCATCTTCGGAACACAAATTAAGATATTTTAGTTGAAATCTGATGGCTCTGAAAGGCCTCCATTGGCACAATGCACGGTTCACTCTCAAGACCCTTAAAAGGTACTAAAGACGTCGTTACAAAGTCCATCTCAATACAGTGGTTCTACAATAACTTTATGAATTGGCGAGAATAGTTTTTGTGCGCAAAAAACCCTAAATAACGACTTATATAGTGATGACGATTTCAAAACACGGCCTCATGAAGCTTCGAAGCGTTATGAATCAGTGAGTCGAATCATGATTCGGATCGCGTGTCAAACCGCCAAACTGCTGAAATTTGGCGATCCAAACTGCTGATTCGGCTCACTGATTCATAACGCTTCGAAGCTTCTCGCCGATTCATAAAGTTATTGTAGAACCACTGTAGTGAGATGGACTTTGTAACGACGTCTTTAGTACCTTTTAAGGGTCTTGAGAGTGAACCGTGCATTGTGCCAATGGAGGCCTTTCAGAGCCATCAGATTTCAACTAAAATATCTTAATTTGTGTTCCGAAGATGAACGGAGGTCTTACGGGTGTCGAACGACATGAGGGTAAGTAATTAATGACAGAATTTTCATTTTTGGGTGAACTAACCCTTTAAGTGCAAAAAGTGCCCAATATAAGAGATCGGGAGAAGCAATGTAAATAACAAGCATTCACACACAGAGTACTTACCAACATGATCATCATTTTTGAGAGAAATAGTAGAGGTGAATGCATATACGAACAAGATCTCCGTTTAGGATTAGAACGAATTCAACTCAAGCGCTCTTTGGTGACGTGATGATTATGTTACTGTTGAACATCTGTCCATCATAGTATAAAGCCCGCCCTGACAATATCATTGGTTTGAGTTGAGTTGAGTAAATACTTGTTAGCTTTTGTTGTTTTGCTATGTTAAAGATGTAGAAGAGTTTCTTTTGGAGAACAAAATTAAAGAGATCATACAATATGCATTATTTTTTATTTAGTACTGTCCTGAATAAGATATTTTACATAATTTTTTTTAACATATAGTCCACAAGACAAAAAAACAGCTGAATTTATTAAAAATGACGCATTCAAAAGTTTATGAACCATTGATTCTTATTACCGTGTGTCGTTCCCTGGATGATCCACGGATGTTTTTTTGTTTTGTGATGGTTGTTCATGAGTCCCCTCTTTGTCCTGAGCAGTTAAACTGTCCAATGTTCTTCAGAAATATCCTCCAGGTCCTGCAAACTGTTCAGTTTTCCAGCATCTGTTGCATATTTGAACCCTCTCCAGCAGTGACTGTATGATTTTGAGATCCATCTTTTCACATTAAGGACAATTGAGGGACTCAAACACAACTATTAAAAAAGGTTGAAACAACGATGCATTAAGAGCCGGGGGTGAAGGCTTTTGAACAGGATGAAGATGTCCACATTTTTCTTATTTTGTTTAAATATCTTTTTTTTTTTTTTGTACTGCCCTTCAGAAGCAACAGAAGATACTAACATGTTTCCTGGAAGACAAATTAAGTTCAATTTACCTTGACCTTCAAATTCAATAAGTTTTCAACCCCGACTCTTAATAAATAACATGCATTTTGTGCATGCAAGTGGTTCACATACTTTTTCTTGCAACTATATTACTATTGTGCAAAAGAGGGGAGCTTGTATTTAGCTAATGGCAGATCCTAAGGTTTAGGTTGTTATTTATTTAAATGGTCTTGTTCTAGTTTTGTTGTAGAATCAAACAGTAATTCTGTGGTGGAGTTTTTTTCCCCTGTGGCGTATTGAGCGGTATCAATTTTTTTTTTTCTCTCTTCCCAGAGGGAACAGTAATGTTCATAATAACTTAGTGGATAAATTGGCCAGAATTTGCTGACCTTTTTATTAAGATTCCAGATTGGGGTCACCCCATTCGGCCCCTAGGTGCGCCATAGGTCAAAAAAGATCTATTGATAGAGGCATTTCCTCCTCAAAATTCAGATGTGAAATGTAAATTGCTTGCATGAAAATATTTTACTCTCAGTCTTTATCATCACTGCATTAATTTTATTGTCATACAATGCAATTATCTTGACACGCCTTCAGGGGATAGACGCTCAGACCTATCAATTGTCCTAATGTGAAATGACGATGAGCCGGAGAGTCTGAGAAAGTGTCTCCCGTTGACTCAGCTTTGCTTCAAAGCGGTCAGACGGCTTTTAGCAACGAATCCTCAGAAATATCATGTTACTAATGAAGTCCTTCACATAGAAAAACCACAGTAATCCTGTTCCACACTAGAGCAAACAGTCCCTGCACATTTTCTGAATGTCTGTGTTTGTCTGAGATGAGGTGCAGACTGTCTAAGTGAGCTGTATGTAGTCATGGACAGGACTATAGAAGAGATTGTCTGTGGCTCACAAGGGCCGATGCAACGAGCTGACCTAAATGATAGGCCTCTGTAAAACCAGGACACTGTTAAACAGGGTGTTCTTTTGGCTTGTGGATCCAGAGCCTAGACCTTTAAAAGCTGCTTGTGTGAATTTGTGTGTTTTTTTCCTGGGTAGGTTTGTATGTACCTGGGTTTTTTTTCCCTATTGAACTGACAGGGCCCATTTGGCTCTGTTCTCAGTATCGAGTTACTAAACACTGTTTTTGTGGCCAAATTCTCTGACCAGTCTATGATCAAAAGGCCACAAAATGAGAGATCTGGCAGCAGAAGCTAAAGAGCTGTGATAACTAAGCACTCGTCCAAAACAGAGAGGGAGGAATGAGCAAATGAGAGAGAGAGAGAGAGAGAGAGAGAGAGAGAGAGAGAGAGAGAGAGAGAGAGAGAGAGAGAGAGAGAGAGAGAGAGAGAGAGAGAGAGAGAGAGAAAAATGAATGCAGGTACAGTTAGGGTGTGTTCACACTTGTAGTTTGATTCTTTTGGTCCGGCCCAAAAAAGTAAATAATACATTTAGCCCTGATTCGCTTAGCATTCGCACTGTCATTTTTAAGACCTAAAGATAAAAAAGTACTGACAGAACATCCAAAACAATGCTGTGTGCTGGACTTAATGCTCTTGTTTTATGTGTGTACGTATGGCATTATGACCAGTCAAAAGGAGTTCCTCCGTTGCACACAAACGAAGATGCTTCGTTCGAAAAACCTGCTAAGTGTGAACACACCCTTAACCTATAAATGCATTAATGTTTCACCAACCATTATTACATATTTGGGTCTTTAGCGACCCGGATCAATATCTAACACGGATGGATCTCTAGCTGTCGTGAGTGACAATAGAAAACTCCTGATATTAGAGTAACAGTTACAGAAGAATACAATAAAGCATATTTTGTTACCTTTTGGAGCTTGGAAGGTAGTTTGAGCAGATGTTTTATACCATCCTCGATGTCCTCGTCAAAACTCATCTCCCAGTACATTCAGCATCTGACTCAAACACTCGCCATCTCAAACATATTCTCAAAACTATCATTTTCGACATCTTCAAAATCAATATTTTGATCGCTGACAGCTTCTTCACCAGATCTACCATCAAGTGACAGTGACAGTAATATTTGATAGCGTTCAGAACTTGCTCTGCTGTAAATCGCTGAGCCATTTCAAGATTTGCTGATGATACTTCCTATTCTTTTGTTTTCTGCCTGCGGTGACTATGAGTGAAACGTCACTTCATCATTGTGTATCAGGCATTGCCACCTGGTGGAATAAAGGTGAATTGCACTTATTCAGTCATCAAAGATTCAAGTATTGTTGAGCACTGAGCAGTAAAAATATACTTACACTGTTACACACCTCGGGTCGTTAGGGACCCTATACAATTTTTACAAAAAATGGGAAAACAGGAATTATTTTCTTGTTATATTGTTTATAATGAATTGATTGAGGAATACTAAGAAGGTTATTAGGTCTGACTCTATAAAATAAAGGGTAGTGAATGTCCCGAGGTATGCGTTTAAGGGTTAAAGGCTAACTCACAGAAAAAGTTATTGAAGTGTACATCTCACAAAAAAAGAACAAATATACATCTCACAAAAAAGTATATTTAAAAAAACACACATATATAGATTGTAAATACTATTCTGTCAATGTTTATAAATTACAATACTAAATTTTTACAACAAATAAAGTATTTTCACTCAAAATATAACAACTTTTTGGCCTTTCTTGTATTAGCTGTTATTCCTCTCCACCGGTTGTTGTTGCTGTAGTGTGTGCAATTAATGTTTCCAGTGGTGGTGATGATGCATGTGCATGATTTGCTCATTGGTTAATTGATTTTGTCCCTGATTACCTAGTGCAGTGTCCAAGACAATATTCATAGACCCTTCTATAGGCTGATATGCATCTCTGGTTCTTGTGTTGTCATATAAAAATAAATAGTCTCAAAATTATTTAAGTGTTTTTAGTCTATTTTCTTTTTAGCATTTTAATTATATTTCCATTTACCTCAATTAAAAAAATGTTAAGATTTATTACTGTTTCCCACCCTTTGGAAGATTGTCAAAGAGAACCACTGGCTTGTTTTGATTACATACAGAATCCAGAAATTCTTAAATGTCTATTTCCTTTATGCAAAGTATAATTTCTTTATTTCATTATTTCTTTTTTTTTTTTGTGGTGAAATATGACCTGGACATATTCTTGACTAGATATGCGAGATGCACTGCTAGTAGAGAGAAAACAGGAAATTATGAGAGAAACAAGGAAAGATGGGATCAGGAAACAACATGAGTCAGATTCAAACTCATGCTGCTCAAATGAGCACCATAGCAAGTGTACATGTGCAAACTGCCAAGATTTTCTTTCTCCGTCTTTTTTTTTTTTTTTTTTTACCGAAAATGTTAATCATTTACATGATCAACACCTGTGGCTGTAAAATTTTGCAGAAAACAGTTTCTAGAAAACCACTGGGACCCATTATTTATTTCCCTTCAGACACACAGGATCCATCATTTCATCTACTCAATTTTGTTCCCTACTGACCTCAGGGTCAAATGTCAAATGGGTCAGTTTCCGCTTGGCTGCCAGTTCTACACCTTTGAGGTCTGTCAAGAACATATAATTCTCAGGTTGAGACAGTGAGGGGTTAAGAAACCACTCTGTGTCTGAACTGCCCTGACCTGTTCCCGTGGTTTACATACCTCTCAATAGCTGCCTGCTAGCCCTCAAGCCAGAGAAGGAGTGAAACCCTAGATCCAGCCCCTCCTAAAGGTTTGAACCTTTAGCAGAAAAAAGATGCACTTTTTTTCTTTAAATATTATGTGGTTTCTATGGAGAGAAGAAACAAAAGCTCTTTTCAAAAAACTAAGCTGTCTCACTGTCTACATAGGCAGCTACCTTCTGAGACGGCATCCTAAAACTCATAAGTGAATGATTTAGAATGTAGGCAGTGAATCCACATGGCACACATAGTAATCAACACAACTCAACTTCAAGTGATTAAAGTCACGTGCTGTGTCCGCAATCGAATACTTCCCTACTATATAGTATGTTAAAACTGTATGCCAAAAGAGTATATGTCCGAATACATAGTACCGGTATTCGATAAACAGTATGTGAAAAGTCCCCAGATGACCTGCTACTTCCGCCGAGATTCTGAAGTACGCATTCGATGAACACTTTACTATCCCATGAGACCACGGGAGAGGATTTATGAATGGCAGTGAAGCAACACAACTGTCATGTGGTAGGTCACATGACAGTAACAACATGGTGGATGTAATATGTCCAAATTTCATTCATACTATATTTATACTAGTAAATACAAAGTAAATTCAAATTCAAGTACCTACTCAGACAGTACGCGATTTCAGACACAGCAATGATGTTGAAGTAGCGACAGATCCTTCCTTCCATATTGTGACATACAGCTGAGTGTTACAAATTATCAAAAATAAAACAAACAACAACAAACAAACAAAAATAGGATGGAGGCTTAAATCAGTCAACTGATGATTGGGTTTTCCAGTTATGCCATTTTGGTTAAACATTACAAGGTCAATGGATAGATGAATCATTCAGAATAATATATATAACATGCATTTTTCATGCATAATAGTTATATTAAATTTTTTCTCTGACCTTAAAAAAAAGGACTTTAGCATGTTGCTAAGCTAATGTTGCGGTACTCAAAACAAGAATACAAAACATAGCATAAACATTTGGTATACACAAAAATATTTGGTATTTGTAAGAAAAAAATGTGATGTGTGTGATTTAGTGCTGAATGAAATGTGATTAAAATATATATTTAGAGTTCAAATTGAGTACTTCATATTGCAACCTGAGATTGCATCCACCAATGATACATGTGATGCTTTCTTGGCATTTGCTCTAAATGAAATATTTTATATATTGTATTTCATAATTAAAATACATACCTTGGTTGGCGCCGATAGCCTCGTGGGCCGAGCTGACATATACATGTAGGCGTACATGTAGGTGTGTAAAAGTATGTGCACAACAAGGCTCCTCACTTCTTAACCTTAGCTGAGTTCACTTTAGTGTGAAGCTTTTCACCTCAGTTTTTGCCCCCAAATTAGATGATGAAAGCATTCTGATGTAGTAATGGAAATGGGAGGGGGCCCGTTTCAGAAGGGGGCGTCTGGCGATTGTGTCTTTCAATCTCCTGATTCCAGTTGATAAGCAAAACACTTCTCCTTCGCCCTGTCCAATCCAAAGACTCTCCTTCCATGTATATATTTTATTTAATGATAAAATCTTTTTTGTCTCTCGTTTTCATTGTCTGAGCTGTGAATTATCATTACACATTTTTTTCCCACCCTCCACTGCATGCATATGTGCGTCTGAAAGATAAGTTGACCTTTCTGAAATCGCGGTCTGGCATCAGATTGAGCGGTTATTGCAATATTCCAATGTAGTGAGATTAAAAGAAAAAGGGCAGTTTTTGAATGCTTTGTGGTATTTGTATGTACTGTACATGCTATAAAACACAGAGTTTCCCTTTTGGCTCACCCCCCAACACACCGCATACCATTTTCTCTAGTTGCGACGGCATTCCTAGCGAACAAGACCAGGCAGTGGAGCTGTGATTTAACAGTCTTGTGTTTCTAAAGGGAGAAAATATTTTGTTGACAGGCTGCAGAATATTCACAGGACGTTGCATGTGGGTGTGTGCGAGGAAGCACCTCATAGCCAGCGAAACTGTTGACAATACATACCCACTGTTCTGTTTCGGAAAGGGTGAAATGTAAAGCTGTTTTGCTGGGAAAAAAATAAATATATATATATTTTTTTTTATTATAATAAAATGTAAATTAAATAATAAAATAAGAATGTGTGGTTGATAGAACTTTACAGTAAAAATAAGGTAGCAATTTTTTTTTAATTATTATACATTTTTACCACTACATTTACAATCTTTTTTTACCGTGTAGGAAACAAACTTTGGCCTTTTAGTCCAAAAGAGAACAGGGAGTAGCGTCGTAAAGGGTCTTTATGAAAGGACATGACACACGCTGGCGTCTGCAGGGTTAACTTTGAAATTGCCTTGTGTGATATTGAGTTCTGAGATGGTGACCTGACCAGATCTTGGTATTATATTCAAAGCAGGCCAGAAAGGGTCAAACAAGCTGAGATATTGCAATGAGGGTTTGCTCAAGTGGACCATTAGTCTTCGTAATAAAATGCATCCTACGTCTGCAACCGCCAGCCCTATTAATATTCACTTTAGCTGTGCATTGCTGTGCATTTTCCCTTAGTCAGACAGTCGCTGGGCAGCACAGCCCCAGACCTGCCTCGGATAATTAGAATGATAAATCGACATGGGCTCTTTTACTTGAAGGTTGAAGCCTTCCTCTGGGTCAGTACGATGGCCGTGATGAGCCGCCTATTCATCCTTGTCCAGTGTTTCAGCAGTTATGTCATAAAAAAACACATACAATCAACACAACCAAGAGTCGCAGGTCAGGTGCAGACATGTTTAAACTCCCCTTTGCTCTGTTTTCCACAATCCAACTGCATCTTTGGCTGTCTCGAAGTGAGCGGACAGAGTGAGGGTTGATATCCCAAAAGCTGAAAAAATGTAATAATTTGCACTGAAGATGTCAGCACCACAGGACTGTCAAGACTTAAAGAAATAGTTCAGCTAAAAATTTTAATTCTGCCATTGTATAATATTCCGCCATTCCAAAATCTTGCATTGCATGCAATTTATGCAACATGACACTTTAACACTTCCAAAAGCTTCATAAAATTATAAAGTAACAACAAGTGTCCAGCTTACAACTGTTTAATACAGTTTAAAAAAAAATTTGGGGGGATAATTCTAGATAATTCCTATAATAAGTATTATTTTAGTATAATTGATAAAATATTATAGTTTTTATATTTTATTATATCTTATGTCTTTGCAATTAGCATTTTTATTATTATTATTTCCAAAAATATGTCTTTATAGTTTTAATTAGTTAGTTAAAAATGTAAAATTTTTACTTCAAGTTAAACTGAACAAAAATGAGAAATGTCTAGCTGAAATAAAGTAAGTTTATGCTTTTTTTCAGTTAGCGTTTATTTTGTTTCAGGTAACAAATACTTTTTTTAATAGTTTTAGTTAATGATAATAACCCTGCCCATAGTTTGAGTTATTATAGTTTTGATGACTATTATTGCTCTAAATATGCAAAATATGGAAATAATTTTACCAGTAGGCCTATTGTATAAATCATAACTACAATGTCAAAATATGCAAGCAGATTCAGTTGTTATCTTGAGTGACAGAATATCATCACTATATGACAATAAAAGAGGATGTTTATATTATGTTTATATTCCTATATTCTTTCAGTGTCTCACACTATATATTGATTTTGTATATTGATGAGCTCTATCAACATACATAAAAAGGTCACTTTAAGTAGGTGAACACCAATATAAACATAATATAAACCTAGACCTTAAATGCTTGAAATTTGCTGCATCTAATAATAGTATCTAATTACATCTAATTGCTGAAGAGATCTATTTAAACTGCCAGAGCTTTTGCGGCTGCTAAGAAAATGTGAATTTGCATTTAGATCCCGTTTGATAAGTGCAATGGTTGTAGACATTTGAATGGGCACAGGGCCAATGAAACGTTCAGACAAAAAGCAGGTCATCTGAATATCACTGATTCTGCCTGACGGCATTCTGTCATGGGTTTTAATGGCTTAAGTAAATATACTGCGTGGAGAACTTGGATTAATTCAGCGCACCAACAATCATTCCCCAGACGTTCTGCCGCACTGTTCACAGTCATTACAGTATTTAATGATCACATACACTCAGCTTCAAATGAATAATCTCTTCACAACAGTACGTGCCTGCCCCCCTCATGTTCACAATTTTGTATTACTGTTGGTCTTAATTAAGAGCATGTTAAGAATGTTGGATTTGTTGAAAAGGTGAATTATTTCTCACCTATGTGAGGTGTCTCTAAACCTCTGCCAAGGAAATGTCATGTTGCTCAAGGTAAAGTTGTTGAGATAGCAACCTTCATAAAGGCAGACATTGAATCTCTGTGAATGGCCAATCAGAGAAGCTGTCATTGCTATATCTCAATAAACATTGGATTTCTAGCAAGTAACAGAAATGTACAGGATTTTTCTCCTGTCTTTGTATTATTTCTATGTCACCGCAACTCTGCATCCATTCAGATGTGCAAATGTAATGTTTATATAAATAAAAACTCCTTTGCAACTACAATTTGGACGAATTAATGAAACATGAGCAAACTGTCAAAACTCATAATGTGTATCTCTAACTACTCACTTTGATGAGTCGACGAGTCATATGCAGCAATTACAACAATAAGTCACAAACTAACATAACAGTATCATGTCTTGGTTGTAGTCGGACATCCTGAAATTAATGACTTAAAGGGATAGTTCACACAAAAATAAAAAAATGACCCCATGCTTTACTCACATTCAAGCCATACTAGGTGTATATGACTTTCTTCTTTCAGACAAATACAATCAGAGTTATATAAAAAAATGTCCAACTCTTCCAAGTTTTATAACGGCAGTAAATGGAGGAAGAAATTTTGAAGCCCAGAAAAGTGCACCCATCCATCATAAAAGTAATCCATACGGCTTCGGGGGGTTAATAAAGGCCTTCTGAAGCAAGGCGATGCGTTTGTGTAAGAAAAATATTAATATTTAAAACTTTATAAAAGAAAATAACTAGTTTTCGACAGACAGCTGTACGCATCGATTTACAGTGAAAGAGTAACCCCTGACTTGATGCATGACGCATTGACGAACGCAGAAGCGCAGAGGATATATGCAACAACAAAAAAACACCAGTCACGAATTAGAAGTTTTAAAGAGAAATGTTATGATTTTTATATAATTGAAGGTATACCGTATTTATTTGAACTTTGAGAGAGGCGTCTCCTACATACTACATCATACATCACGTCAGGGGTTACTATATTACTTTGCCATAAGTCAACTAGGCTGTCTGTTAGTTATTTTAGTCTATAAAGTTTTAAATATGGACATGTTCTCTGCTTCAGAAGGCCTTTATTAACCCCCTCAAGTCATAAGGATTACTTTTACGATGGATGGATGCACTTTTTTGGACTTCAAAATCAGGGACCGCCATAAAAAAACTTGGAAGAGCAATGCTATTTTTTTAATATAACACCGATTGTGTTCGTCTGAAAGAAGATACATGGCTTGAGGTTGAGAATGGGATCATTTTCATTTTTTGGTGAACTATTCCTTTAAGTCTCAGTAAGTGATTCAGATTAATTCATGAACTGCTCCAACTTACTCAGAAGTGTTTTTGATTCACTAAAAAGAAACGGATCATTAGAGTCTTATGCTTGGGAATCATACTTCAGTGTTCACTAAAAAGAATCAGCTCATTAGAGTCATTTGCTGAATTTGGAACTGCATACTAACATACTACTCTTACTATTTCTGCCATAGAAAGATTTGGTAAAAATAGTAAGAGTATACTATGCGGTTTTCAGCAATTATCTCGGGAATCAGACTTCACTGTTCACGCTTTGTGTTTCACACTGAATAGTAATGCAGGGAACACTTGCGGTGCATTTTAGTATGTGTGAGAACCTTTAATTATTAATTTTTTTACAATTCATTTATTGTTACGATCATGTCTTACCTTTTGGAAGTCCATGCAAATAATAAGTCTAAAAAAGAGATCATGGACATTATTACGTCCGGTTCATGGATGTAGTAGCTTATCCAGGTATTCTGTGCATAGAGAAAATTTGCATTCTGTGTACAGTATACATATTATATACTGTCATAATAAATCAAGAAAAGAGTAGTATATTCGTATGCTATTCTGACCATTGTACTACTGTATGGTACATTTTCGTAAGGGAAAAATCACAATGGTGTATGGAATGAAAATTCTGAGGTGGCTGTCTGATGACTGCATTGTTTGAAAGGAAGAAAAAAAAAATCACATTGAACCATGCATGGCAAAAAAAACCATTTACATGTACACTATAACAAGACAGGTAGGCTGCCTGTCTGTTGACCACGCAGCTGTCTCATTGCATTCCCAGGCAGTTATTGATGCCAGTGCAAAAAGGATGGGAAAAAAGTACTATGTTTCTTAAAGGAAAGGCATTGAGAGGCTTTGCCCATAAGGATCTCCATATGGGCCTGTGAGGATAGACCTCCTTCATCATCCTTTCACCTGCGCTCTGACAGATGGACGGAGAGGGGACCACTCGGCCGTTAATTGCCCTTTTCCCTGCTTTTGTAATGGCGTGGTCCTCAGGTTCGCTGGGCCCTCTCTAATTAAAGAGCTTTGAGAGCGGGAGCGAGGCATCTGGTCACTGCCATTTCCATTCCCACTCACCAAACAGAGCCAGCCAGACAATGATAGCCAATTATCTCGTTTATTAAAAAAGAGGAGGCCTTGGCGGGTAATGATTAGCGCAGATAGGGGTGCGTCAGCCCGGTCTCATGCACATCAAGGGCAGCTTGCTGGAATTTGGAGGCTGAGATCCAGCTGAGGCTTTTTGTGGGAAACAGCCGAGCAGTTCATTATACATTCAAGTATGTCAATCAAGACAGGGAGTGTTGACCTCTTAAAAGATGGTTAGTAATTTGCAAAAATAAAGAGGAAAAAGGAACTTATTTCAGTAATCATTATGACAAGACAAGGGCATCTCTGAGGCCAACAGAAACTCTTGCACGTGACTCATATAATTGGCTGAAGTCAACACCTTTATGAATTGTAAGACCTCATTTTTCTTTTTGCAAAACTATTTTATTTCACTGTATACTTTCAGTGGTCCTTAAGTTAAGATGGATTACTTTAATACAAATTGCAGGGCGCACCAGAGTTCACACAACTGGCATGAAAGCAAAGTGAACTGCAATCAGCCATCCTGTGTCTAGTTATTATCTGTATTGCACATACAGTAAATTAATGCAAATAAAAATTGTGTATCAGTGTAGACCATATTGTCCAACATTAACCTAAATTAAAGAGATATGTCACTAAAAATGTTGTTTCTGTAGATATTTGTTCTGAAAATCTTCCATTCCAATCATGAGGATCAAGGCCTCTGTACCTATGCAATATACAAGCAATGTTAATCTCATTTAGGGATGCCCTCAACTCTGTCCTACTTTGGATAACAGCATTAAGGTAGACACTGTTCTGGGTTTAGTTACGCCACATACATTAACATGCACGAACACACACCCACACATGTTCACACACACAAAAAATAACACAGTCTTTACCATATAGCTCAACGTGAGAGCAGGCATAGAGGCTTAGCTAGCATTAAAAGAAAAAGGGAGGCATTTTAAGTAGTTTACACACTATTGTTCAGTACAAGTATGCTGTTTTATTTCTGTTTACTGCCAGAAATGAGTTTTAAAGGCATGTTGAAAAGACCACTGACCTCTGATGTGGTGTCCCCAGCCACTAACTTAACAAATATTACCATTTACTTTTCAATTAAGTCTCCTCAGCATCCCAAGCCATTGCTCTGTAAAGCTAGGTACAATAACACCTACCTGAATTCTCTCTTTATTTTTTCCTACTTCTGTATTTGGAGAGGAAAAAAGGACAAACGAGTATTGCTTTTTGTCTATAGCCAGCATGTGGTCTTAATCTGATTACCTTCAATCTTCCCGCTCTTTTCCTCAGCTATCCGCAGTGATACTTACAGCTGTATTATTTATATGCTTTACAAACACAAACAAATAAGAAATGATCCCATGTGCTGCTACGCCAGTGTGCCTGTACAAACCTTCCTGCTGCTTTCGATTCTTATAACGATGCTTTGTTTTTTCCTTCCCACTTCCTGCCGTCCTTAGCAACAACAAAAGCTACAAGCACTTAATCAATGAATTAGCTGTGCAAAATATGCAGAGTGGGTCTGGGGGTCAAACAGAGACGAGACGAGCAGGCCTTTTGAGTTATGTGATGAGCAGTGCACAAAGTGCAATAACTGACCAGCCAGTAATTTGCTTAATAGCCCTTCGGATCCACACTGCAGAGCTCAGGAATCAGATGACACTTTGAAGAGATGAGAGATAGTGACCTCTCCGTGATAAATTGACAACCTGTCTGGTGAGTTAGGGAGAGAGCAGGATCTTGGCCACGCCAAGTCGCTGGCTAGCAATCGGACTAATGGACGCAAGCGGCTGACAGGTTTCTGAGTTTTGACCCTCCCGTGAGCCAGCTGACACAAGGCCAAGGCCATCGGAGTGAGGTGTGCCGTGTGCAAACTTTATAGGCTGGCATAATGTCTGTTTATTCATATTTGTGATCTGGTTAATACTTAATGCATTATGTCTTTATCCACTTGAACAATGAAAGTCAATATTTGCAAGACGAAGATTATTGATTGCTATTGATAGGCTTTTCAAATCATCTGAAAGTGAAAGTTTACTAAAAAATGTTGTTCCAAACCTGTATACCAGATGGGAGGAAAATTAATTTTTCAATGCTTTTGCGTTCCCTCGCAAAACTTTTGTGTTACTCTGAGAAACATATGCGTTTGTTCACAAAACTTTTGTGATGGAAATAATATGAGGTTGGAGGAAAAACTATATTTCAGTTCTTTTACAAGTGAATGCAAAGTTTCTCATGAAAACGCAATACCTTTGTCGAGAGAACAGTAAAGGCCCGAAATATAATTTTTCCTCCTATCTCATATTTTCACAATGACCAAGTCCCCTTAGAAAGTCTGTAGACTTTCATTGTATAAAAAAATGACATCTTTCCATAATATCATTTCATTATGGCATACTGAAAGATGACAGAAACTATATGTGAGTGGTACATGATTTTTGGATATTGAGGATCTAGTTTTGTTTAACTTCCAGGACAGACAGTGGGTTATGGTTTAGCTAAAATTTCATGCAGGCTTTAGATTTGTTTGCCAGTATGTAGGTGACCCACTGGATGTTCTTTTCTGGAGGATAAAAATAAATCAGCCTGGATTTAAAGTATGCAATATTTAAATTGGATTGCATATAGTCTTGAATGAAGGCAAATCATTTCATGGCTGCTTCATTTGAGGTAATAATACAAAATTTCCACAGTTAATCTTTACATACAATTTATTTTATATACAATTTTATGCAGCCGTAAGTCGTGAAGAGGCTTTTATACAGCATAACATAAAATTAGAAAAATTAGGATACATTTTTTGTTTTGTTTGATATACAGAATACTAGGCCTATGGAATGAAAATCCGGACAAGAATTGCAAATTGTATTTGCAATTGCATTTTCAATTTGTGCATGCATACCTTGTGGCAGAATGGAAACACACATGCGTGATTTGCAATTGCGTTTGGATTTTCTTTTCCATGTAATGTCTGCCAAATTTCACATGGAACCGCAAAGTCCGTTTGCAATTGCATTGCCAATTTCTTACGAGTTATGACCCTGCCATTTTGGAACAGCAATAGAAAACCACATATTTGCTATTTTACTTCCTCCCCGTCCTGCTCCAACCCTCACAAAATTTAAATGGAATCGCAATCCCCTTTGCACTTGCACTTCCGATGCCTACACAGTCAACTGTCAATCAGTCTTGAGGGTGGGCTTTATTGATATAGTCGAAAAGTATGCCAGGCCCTCAAGTGGCAACAAAGCACCGTTTTATTTCTTAGTTATTAGGAAAACACGGAGAAATATCCAATAAACGTGTCTATTTTTGCATCAAAAAACATGTCGTAAAACTGCTGTGTAGTTTTTTTGCACTTCAAACAAAGTCAAAGACCTGGAACTAAGTATTTATCACCTGCCAACCAAACTAAAAGAAGACCACTCTTGGTTGCAAGCAACTTGTCAAGAAGAAATGAAGATACATCTGTGGAATCCAGCGTGTGTATGTCTGAAAATGTTTGAAATGTCAAAATAAAGATACAAATATAGTTGAATGAATATGAAAGCATTTTTTAAAAATAATGTTGAATAAAATGCTGAAATGAAGCACAAATTAGAGCATCCTCCTACGAAACGAGCATGGACTGCGATTGAATGTCACAAGGCTACTAATGTAATTTTCTTTTTTTCCCTTTTTTGATTACAGAGTCACCACTCACATCATGTCAAGTTTCTACAGATTCTCAGATTTTAAATCATCAAGATAATTCACTGTGTTAGCTGTAACTATAATGATGATATTTGTCTGATACATGCCAACTGCAGAGACAGCAGTTTTCTTGCTGCTTTTTTCTGGTTGCCAGGTGAACAAAAATCAACTCAGGATTTTTTACTTTGTTTGGATTTAAGTGAAAAAAAAATGGCATGTTTTTATTGCAAAAATAGTCAAATTTTCCGTTTTCTACCACTTGAGGGTCTGGCATACTTTCCGACTATATCAATAAACCCCACCCTCAAGACTGATTGACAGTTGACTGTGTTAGGCAACGGAAATGCAAGTGCAAAGAGGATTTCGATTCCACTTGAATTTTGTGAGGGTTGGTGCATAGACTGTAAAAAAAGATGGATAACGCACCTTCACTCTCTTCCATTGATGTAAGTGAAGCGACCAGTGTCCAAATATGGCGCTGACATCTTGGGTCTCGAGTCTGTGCAGTAGCAACTTGGAGCCCAAGTCTGCACAATAGTGAGCACAGAGTGGTCCCACCCACACTCCTGCCAAATCAACAACTTTTTGTGAAATAAACAGTTATGGAAATGTAGAAATTAAAGTTAAAGCTCCAATCTCCTTCCAAAGTTCTTGAAAAATGTCATTTGGTGCCTCAGTGACTACTTCGCTTAGAGAAGCTGTCAATCATAATGTCACACTCCCTTTTTTATAGCATCAAATAACTAACTAAAACCCAATTTATTTTAAGAATAAACACTTGAACTAACATCAGCATGATAAAAACTTCTAAAAATGACACAAACCATCTTTGGAAGAAATGTATCTTTGCAAATTTATAAAAAATTTAAATAAAAATCACATGTACATAAGGATTCACAGCCTTCGCTCAAAACTTTGTTGAAGCACCTTTGGCACAAATTACAGCCTCAAGTCTTTTTGAGTATGATGCTACAGGCTTGGCACACCTATGTTTGGGCAGTTTCTCCCATTCTTCTTTGCAGGACCCCTCATGCTCCATCAGGTTGGATGGGGCGCGTCGGTGCACAGCCATTTTCAGATCTCTCCAGAGATGTCCAATCCAGTCTGGGCTCTGGCTAGGCCACTCAAGGACATTCACAGAGTTGTCCCATAGCCACTCCTTTGTTCTAATCCTAATCTTGGCTGTGTGCTTAGGGTCTTTGTCTTGTTGGAAGATGAACCTTCACCCCTTTTTTTGTCTCTGTACATTGCTGCATTCATCTTTCCCTTGATCCTGACTAGTCTCCCAGTTCCTGCTGCTAAAAAACATCCCCACAGCATGATGCTGCCACCACCATGCTTCACTCTAGGGATTGGCCAGGTGATAAGCGGTGCCTGGTTTCCTCCAGACATGACTCTTGCCATTCAGGCCAAAGAGTTCAATCTTTGTTTCATCAGACCAGAGAATTTTGTTTCTCATGGTCTGAGAGTCCTTCAGGTGCCTTTTGGCAAACTCCATGTGGGCTGTTATGTGCTGTCTGGCCGCTTTACCATACAGGCCTGATTGGTGGAGTGCAGCAGAGATGGTTGTTCTTCTGTAAGGTTAATCGATACAATACTGTCTCTGAGGTCTACAGACAATTCCTTGGACTTCATGGCTTGGTTTGTGCTCTGACATGCACTGTTAACTGTGTGACCTTATATAGACAAGTGTGTGCCTTTCCAAATCATGTCCAATCAACTGAATTTACCACAGGTGGACTCCAATCAAGTTGTAGAAACATCTCAAGAATGATCAGTGGAAACAGGATGCACCTGAGCTTAATTTTGAGTGTCATGGCAAAGGCTGTGAATACTTATGTGATTTGTTGCTTTTTATTTGCAATATATTTGCAAAGATTTCAAACAAACTTCTTTCACGTTGTCATTATGGGGTATTGTTTGTACAATTGAGGAAAAAAATTATGAATTGAATCCATTTTGGAATAAGGCTGTAACAGAACAAAATGTGGAAAAAGTGAAGAGCTGTCAATACTTTCCGGATGCAATGTATATCCAGTCACCAGGGGGCAATCGAGCCGCTTTGGCTTCACTTTTCAGGACTCGTGTGGCACACTTGGGGTTGGGGCAGGACGCGGAGGAGGTGAAATAGCAATATGTGATTTTCTTTTGCTATTCCAAAATGACAGGGTCATAACTCGTAAGACATGACAAATGCAATTGCAAATGGACTTTGCAGTTGCATTTGAAATTTGGCAGACATATTACATACATGGAAAAGAAAATCCAAATGCAATTGCAAATCACGCATTTATGGCCCTGTCCCAAATGGCACCTTAAACACTTGCGATTTCCTACGATTTCCGCAATTTCGTGATGTAACGCCAACTGTCGGGAAGAAGTCCGCTGCGGAGCTCGCTTCAGTGCGGGCTGGGCAAATGTGCACATCGAGGAAGCATATCGACCGCAAACAGAGTGCTCGTGAGCACCCTTCTCAACCCTAAAATTACATATGGGACACCCTACGGTCTCGTGGACTTAACGGACATGCCACGCGGCAGCCATTGCAAGTCCACAAGACCGAAAGTGCATATTTGAAGTGTGCCATTTGTCACAACTTATGCGTGCACAAATTTAAAATGCAATTGCAAATACAATTTGCAGTTCCTTTTGAATATTGTCCGGAATATCATTCCATAGTATTCAGTTTCTCTAATACTGCAAGAAATATGCAATCATTGATTGCATGTGATTGTCTTTTCAGGAATCAGGAAGATTTTTAAATACAATTTTTTTTATTTATTTTTTTATAAATAAAAATAACTGTACACTTACTGAAAAAACAACTCTATTGTTGGAAAATTAGACAACCTGTACACAAGCAATTTGTTGTGCCAGTATTGTTTGATTAGGCAAGGGCATAGTCAAAGTGCAGAATTCAATTGTTTAGAATGAATAAATAGATAAGTAGTTAAATTATAAAATTATAAATAAATAACACCACAAAAAGCTGATTGATGTCCGTACATACAGGACTCCCTAATGGAATGGAACTGACAGTGATTGCAAAGGCCCATTTAGCAGTTGATGTGTTATTATGATTGGACATGTCAGTCTTTCTCCACTGATTAAAAAGAAGCAAATACCCCCCAAAATGTACCCAGTGTTCAGTTCCTTTTTTTTGCATCTGCAAAATGATGAGTGCATATTATTCTGTCAATCCTGAGAAACTGGTGACATTCAAAGTGAAGCCAAAGATGAGAAAGAAAGGCGTTGTCATGAAGAACTTTACACCCCCCTACCCCCAAAGAAATAAAAATAAAGCAACAAGAAAAGAGAAAAGAATATTACAGAGATGACAGTCAAAAAGTCAAAGAAGTGACCACAATTTTCTAGGGCTCAAGGATAGAAACGCATACTATAGCCTATATTTCTGTGACCAACTGACAGCTGATCAGACCCTGCCCACACCTCCGGGTGTCCGCTTGTTTGTTAAGAAATACAGACACATGTCTTTGCAGCAGACATGCATTGTCTCTGAACTGAGCTGACGGCAGGAGTCCACTTGTCCTTGTTATCTGGTGTTTTTTCGCTCTGACTGCTGAAGTTTCCTGTTATGTTAGTGTGTATATGTGTTTGTGCACAGTGCTCAGACACAGTTTTTGGACCCCTCACTGGGCACACTGTTGACAGTAGAAATATTCCGGTTCCTATCCCTCTTAATGATCCTGGTTCCTTAATGATTCAATTAACATTTTTTTTGAAGAAGAAATATTTGGATAAAATAAATTCTTAGTTCATATTGCATATAATTTGCCCTCAGCATGCAGTCTGTTGCCAAATGATGAAATCATTTCAGATTTCTAAAAACTATAGCAAATTTGAAATAAAAGTTATATACAGTTCTTGCAAAAGTGTTGCGCAGACTAAAAGACTTTTACTTTTTTAGAGACAGGATAATTGTAGTCCAATAACTGACCTGAACAATTGCCTGTATTTAAAGGCACAATATTTAAGATTTTTAGATTAAATTCTCCAAAATTCACAAGAACAATGTTATATATTTTGTTGACTTGTCTACTTACATTATCCCAAATGTTTCCAAGAACCTTTAAATCCAGAGAAATAAGCAATTTTAACCAGGACACGGACCGTGTCCGTGCGTCACCTTTCAATGACATCACACCCGAGTTACCATTGAAACACCAAAGACGCTTTAATATATTATGTGTTTTATTAGAAAGGTGAGCAACTGTTTGGATGCATTCATAGACAGAAAATGAATCATTGTTATACTGTAGCTCAACACAGTTAGTCCTACTGTTTAAATCTCGTTTTCTTGATTTACCGCGAGTACAATGTTTTACCATGCCTAATATCGATCTAGCTTACTGCAGTGTGCAGCAAGGCCCGTCGCGACAAGGCAGGCAAACCAAGCAATTGCTTGGGGCCCCGAGCTGGCTTGGGGCCCCAAGACAGCGACAGGTTAAGAATAAAATGAAACGACAAACCGTGTGAGCGCCCCATTGATAGTCAATGCAGTAAAGTGCAATGACACTGTTATCGGGATCCCCCTTAAGGGGCCCCCTCTCAGTAGTCGCTGACAGCAGCCAGCCAACCACGCGATCTCTGCTGTGGCAAAATACAAAACATCCTCGGATTTGAAGCGGAATTTTATGCTTCAGGAAGCCAGAAAAGAAAATAGAGAAAGGAAGAGCATGCTATATTAACAATTATTATAAACATTGTTTAACCAGAAAGAGGCAGAGGAACATAATTTTTTTCATAGCTTATCTTAGTTTGCTAGTGTCGGGATATACGGTAGTGACAGTTTGCAAATATGACATTATTTTTATAAGTTACCAATGGATCTTGAACAATTACTTTATTCTGTGGCAATTTTTACACTGTTACATTTTGAAGTACAGTATCAGGACAACCAACATGTTTTACTGGTACTGTTTATTAACTATTTATCATGGTATTATAGTCATCTGTTGCAACTTTATAATAACCATCTAGATAATGTTTATAGACAGTTTACAAACCAACTAGTAACCCTTAAGTATTCCCAAAGTGTTAGGAATATCTGGTCCGTCTATCAATGTAATGTTTATAGATGTTTTAAAAATGGTTAAAGGTTTACAATTTTTTTTTAATGATACAGTGGTGTTTTTTGCAAATGTTTTCAAATTTTATGGACAGTATATGCAACAACAGTATTTGCACTGTCTCTATGTCCATTTTGCTTGGTGCCCCCAAATTTCTTCAAACGGCCCTGAGCGTCTCATAGTAGCTGACGGGCGAACGCACAGAGTAGCATTACTGTACAGAGTAACATACAGTAATGTGTCTAATATGATAAAACAGCGCTGCGTTACTCCACATACACATGACCGGAAGAAGCGGAAGCGGTTGCTGCGGCATAAAAAAGCTCCTCTGCTCTCGAGCCGTGTGTTGTGCTCGCCTCTCATTAGCAATCGCTCCAACAGACTCATTACGCTCCCACTAGGGTTGTCAAACAAACATTAATAAAGACAAACATAAATGAAGAAAAAATAAAAAGTGCATCTGCCCATCAAATAATTGCTCCACGCGGCTCCGGGGTATTAATAAAGGCCTTCTGAAGCGAATCGATGCGTTTGTGTAAGAAAAATATCCATATTTAAAACTTTATCAAGTAAACTTTCGGCCGACCGCCTTCCCTGTTCAATTTATGGAAAAATTGTTGAAAGTTCCCCTGCCGAACGAAAGACTAACGTGACCAGGTAGGCTCGTCATGACGTCACGTACGCATCTTGAGTTTCACTTTCAACATTCAACACTTTTCCACGGAAGGCGGTCGGCCGAAAGTTTACTTGATAAAATTTTAAATATTAATATTTTTCTTACACAAACGCGTTGATTCGCTTCAGAAGGCCTTTATTAACACCCCGGAGCCGCGTGGAGAGTTATTTGACGTACAGATGCACTTTTTATGGACTTCAAAAACAGAGCAACTATGAATAAAATTCTAATGTTTGGATTAGCCTGGACTTTTGTAATATAACTCGATATAAAATAACGATTTTATTCGTCTGAAAGAAGAATGTCATATACACCTAGGATGACTTGAGGGTGAGTAAATTATGGGCTAATTTTCATTTTCGGGTGAACTATCCCTTTAAGAATATGCCACAAATTACTTTAAAAAAAATGCTTTCCCCTATTTAACTACATTAACTTACAATAGTGAAAGACAACTTCCCTTTTTGATTACGTCTTCCCTCATTGAGAGTGCATTTTCTGCATGTTCTCATTTTCTTGCATGGCTGAATATTGGACTCATGAACAATAATCACGTTGTTTGTATCTGCTCAAATCAAATTTTGCCAAAATCAAATTTAGTTAAAATCAAAATGCAAACAGGGAAAGGGATTTGCCGTTAGCGCGAGCCACTCGCTGTGACGTGGGAGCGACCAGCTGGCACCAGCATAGGATACTGCTGGGTCTTAAAGCCTTTCGCGAATGATTTGACAATGATTTGTCTCAAAGGAATGATTAATTCTCAATTTAGAGCGCATATATGCCTGAATATACGGGATGAACTGCGTTCTGTATGGCTTTCATACAGAACGCTTTATTGATGCCTTAAATACGGAACGGTTGGCAACGATCAAGCTACACCTTTGATTTGAATAAGCGACCTCTAGTGGCAAAAATTACATATTGTGCCTTTAAATAAAAATACTAAACATACGAAAGATATAGTAATGTTTCATTCAATAATATTTAATTATCATATTAATTTAATTAATAAAATACAGCTGATTACAACAAAACAGCGTTTCAGTTGAACAAGCAGTACATTAAGCCAGTATTACAACAGAACGCCTTGGTTCATTATGTCATACTAGTCAAAGTAATAATTTGCCGTTCAGTAAGTGAGTCGTTGGAATCACTTTCAGGATGATTTTATCCAGCTAATGAACGATAAAAACATCTAACGTACAGTAAATCAGAATTCACCATGCTGTAATACGAGCTCGAGCATTTAAATCTGCAGACAAGCATGCGCTTAACAGAACGATGTGGTCTGCTGGTGTGGACGCTATTATCGTTCTTGGTGTGAACGGGCATTTATTACTTCCTTTTTTATTCACTAAAAGGAAGCACCTCAGAAGTCATTCGTTCGCGAATCGGAAAATACGCTCGTCGCGCTGCAGCAGATTCGGCTTTGCTGTTGACGTTACAAGATTCACTTCCGGTAAATATGGTAAGTTACCTGCATGAACTAGTTCTCGGTCCACCGTTGTTGACAGTCATCCACCATTTGAGAAAAGCAAAGCACAATTCACACACACTGTATGCTGTAATGCAAAATATTACCCACATGGGAAATGTTGTTTATCTCGTCTTGACAGTTGGCACCGCTGATGGAGTCGTACAGGTTTCGAGTTGCCGCGCTCCCGCCATTTAAGATCCAAACGACAGCAAGCCTCATCAGTGTGTAAGTGCCAAGTTACAAACTACTTTGAATATGAGCAGATTTATTTAAAGGCGGTATAAATCATGCACGTTCTCTATAAATGTGACCGTGAATATGCCCAAACACACTTAGCTGTTGCACTTTGAAAGTGAGATAATTTAAACTGTCGGTCAGGCTGAAGCAATCATCGTCTACAGAATGAAAATGGCTAATGTAACCCGGTCAATATAGGCCACGGTAATAAATAACGCAGACTTTGGTTCAGAAGCTGAGGGCAAGAATGTGTTTCCGCCACCCATGTCATTTTAATATAGTGTTTTAATCATGGCAGGGGTTGTTAAAGGCTTTGGCTCGCATACTCACCCTACGTACAGTTTCTGGGCCAGTAAGCTCGCCACGAAAGAACGTTAAACCCCTCATCTATATTTTCATCATTCGCATCATGCCGAACAACCACGGCACGTTCTCGGCAGTCAACACAGGCTGCATGATATTTTCTTTTTTAAATTAAAAAGACAAATGCCACATGTCTGGCAATAAAAGGGCTTTGACGGGAAATGATTCCAAGGGCGCCCGTTTTTACACCATTTATCCCGATACAAAAGCCTTTGTGAGGCGCCTGGAAGCGAGCGTGTGCGAGAAGGCTGGATGGGGGCATGAAGGCAGATCGAGTACAAGTTGGGTGTTAATACGGAGATTGGCCGGAGATTATCGCAGGTTCACGGAGATTCAGTCACAAGGTTTAAGTCGCTGCTTTTCTCCACTGGTAACCATGCCAACTGTGCCAGGAAACTATTAAACATCTCCGCATCAAAAACAGGGACATTCAAAAGCCAAAATGCAGGTCTATCGCACCCAAAACAGGATAAGCCTCTCATCAGTTGGGAAAGTTCCTCACTATAAAGGGCAGTTTTTTTTTCTAAGGGAGAGGGAGCTAGGATCCAAAACTCATTTTCATACATATTGTCTCTCCCACATTCTGGTGGGTTTTAAATGAAAGCGTGAGAAACAGTGGCATTCAAAGCGCCTCGTTTGTTTAACATCTGAATATGCTGTATTTCATGTAAAAAAGCATTCAAATGCATTTAACAGTTTCAAACTATTTTAATGTTTGAAGCAGTTTGATGGCTTCTAAAATGTTGTGGATTTGAAAGCATTATCACCTGTGAAAATGCAAACATGGGCCTAAGGAAAATGCTTAACCCTGTAAAATAGCCAGAAAAATATTTGTTTTTCAAATGGAACAACTTATTGAACCTTTTGACATATTAAAAAAGAGCCTTGTTTTGTATCATATTTGATACATCAGGCTTTTATGGCTCAGATAATATGATATAGGAGAATATGGAGCTCACACTTGAGAAGGAATTTTTTTTTTTTTATTAATAGGCCCAAAATATGCAGTTTGGTACAGTTGTTGTTATTTATATGGCCAAAAAGTAGGGTGAAATTCTGATTGCCTATCTTTATAACAATAGCAAACTTCTTTCATAAAATTCATATAAATATGTTATATAAAAAGTTTTATATATATATATTAGGGATGCACCGAAATTAAAATTTTTGGCCAAAACCGAAAAAGAGGAAACCAAGGCCGAAAACCGAAACACAGAAAGAAGTTATGCCAATTATTAGTACCATTGCATTTATGGCTATGACTGTGTACTAACTTTACTAAAATCAAGGCATTGCAATTGCATAAATTAATGTTAAAGTTAAATCTATTACAAATTACGCAAATATTTATTTAGCACATTGCAACAATGCACAGTATAACATTTTTTTAACTAAAATGTTTATCTTGACCCCACTCATGTGTACATTAAATAATAATGCACAGGCCTACTGGCCTGCAGAAAGGTTTTAAAATTAAATGTTCTCTCATAAAAACAAAGTGCATTTAGGTCAAGTGCATTTAACATTTTTCTCTGTAGGACTACTACAAGAAAGTGCATTCAGAACAAGTGCAACTGCTTAAAGATACAACAATATTTTCTCTGTAGGCCTTCAACATAATAGTTTATCAAAACAAAGACTGCCATAGCCCATATGTTAACTGTAGAAAGCGGCCGTGATTACTTCTCCAGTAGGTAAGAGGGTTAACACTTCTGGGGATGGGGACTTCAGACAGATCACCGGAGTGGGCGTGCTCTGAGGCGTTTTCCTTTTCTGTGCCGCGTTCCTCTCATATTCAGCATAGCGATCGGAATGTTTGGATTTCAGCTAAGACTGTTAAAAAATATGGACGTAGTGTCCGTGACGTCACCCATAGGATTCTGATGAGCAGTTTTGAAGCGCAAAGTATGGACGAGATGGCCGTTGCCATCTTGGCAGAGTGTCATCGCGCGTCACTCCGGGATAACAGAAAATGGGCAAAAAGGCAGGACGTGGGTGGAGCTGAAGTGACGCGAGGACTAACAGACAGCAGATAAATGGCTATCCACCTGTCACTCGAAGTGGCCACGCCCTTAATTATGCAGAACTTTAATGCTTTATATAATGTAAACGAATGAGTTATAAAAAAATTCACCCCCCTCACAGTTGTCATGAAGGGCAAAATTAGCCTTATAGACCCAAACCACAATTTGTACCAGGCTGTAAACATGTTTTAATCTGCTGTAAAGTTGGGCATTTTAACATGGGGATAAATTAAACCCGACGTGGAGAAAGTCTTTGCAGATGCATCCCCTCTTGAAATTTTGGCTTTACATGTTTTGCAAATCGCGGTCCGTGGGTCTTTCTCAGATATACTGAAAAATGTCCACACGCAGACATGTTGCTTCAGACAAGCACGTGCAGGTCGCGGTTTCTGTTTGCGTCATCACAACATTTCGGCCGTATTGTTTCGGTGATAAAAATCTTTCGGCCGAAAACCGAAAATGCCCCAAACATTCGGTGCATCCCTTGCATATATATATATATATATATATATATATATATATATATATATATATATATATATATATATATATATATATATAAGGGATGCACCGAATGTTTTGGGCCGAAAAAAAAAAAATATATATATATATATTTGTTATCACTCTATATCTCCCAATAATGTATCTATAAAATGCTGAGTTTTATGATTAAATCTCTGTAGTTTAATGTTTCCCACAGATTAGAAACCAATTTGTGGTGGAGGGCGGGTGGGGATTGGCACAAATATCGATTTCGATCTTGATTCAGTATCAATTCATATGTATATAGCCTACTGTACATATAAGGAAAATACGTTTTCCTTTTTAGCGCTCTTTTAAACTTTTCTTGGGTTAAATTATATTTGCTAGCATTCATTAATATTCACTTGTGTGTGTGCTTGTATAAGTATCATAAAAAATATTAAGATGCGAGTTATTAACGTTTTAAAATTTCACATTTAAAGAAATCTAGGGTTTGATCATGTCTTAATTAGGGCTGTCAAAAGATTAATCGCGATTAATCTCATCCAAAATAAAAGTTTGTGTTTACATAATATATATGTGTGTACTCTGTTAATTATTATTTATATATGAATACACACACATTCATGTATATATTTAAGAAATATTTGCATGTATATACTGTATATACAATTATATAATCTATAATATATATATAAATATAAATGTTTTATATATAAAAAATAATATTTTTTTCTTAAATATAAACATGCTTGTGTGTGTATTTATATATAAATAATAATTAACAGAGTACACACACATATATTATGTAAACACAAACTTTTATTTTGGATGCGATTTATCGCGATTAATCTTTTGACAGCCCTAGTCTAAATATGTATTCAAATGCAAAACCTAAAAATAAGTAAGCAGTTATGATCTGCAATACTTTTTTGAGCAACTAGTCTAGATAGGCCTACATATATTTCTTAAAGAGCCATACAGGCACCTAGGGTAATGGCATTACAAATGAAAATTATTATTTTTCCAGCCACAAAATGACTCTAATTTGCCTCTTTGCATTGGAATTCTCTATTTTAACCTTAATAACTACACAAATTTTAATATAAATAATACAAATATTAGATTTTTTTTTTTAAGTGGTCATTAATGGACCATAATTTTTGCACAAATAGTATTTAGTAACAAAAGATCTCCTCAAAATACTAAATAAATATTATTAAACAAAAATATAGAATTTTTTTTAAATTGAAAAATAGTGTATGGTCACATTTGACCACCAGACCAATTAGTAAGGAATACCTGAGGGTTAAATACAAGAAAAATATTAACATTAATGTTAACAATGTTGCATCTCCATTACTCTCCATAGTAAGACGATACTGTAAATATGGTTGACGTAATAATAAATGCACACTATGCTGTACTGTTTACCAAAAATTGCTGCAAATACCTGTATAGTGAAGTTGTTGTCTATCCGCTTAAGCCGTTCAAATGTATTGACAGCGCTGGTTTGTTTGGAACTATTGAGAGCTCCGTGAACCACGTGACAGCGTGCGCCGCCGGGAGATGAAAGCATGTCGCAACTCTGTTTTTCAACGCCTCTGGCTTGAACTGTTATGCCACATTAGCGCCAAAACGCTATTTATTGTTTGAATTTTGTACTAAAACTTTAAAAAATTTAAAAGCTTAGGGTGCTGTCACATCTCTAGTTCGGTTCATGTGGTCCGAACCAAGGGCAAACAATTATACATTGTAGCATTTTTCAGCTTTTTTGGTTCCTTTTCACACCACACTGATTGCTTTGGTCCGAACCAGTTGAAACTAACCAAAGTTGCAGTCACATGACAACATCCACATCACTCATTGGCCATGGCGTATTTCCTAAACTGCGACTGCACGGGCTGGAAACCACAATATGCAAACAATACATTTCTATAATGAAGCACGTATGCGGCTTGAAAACAAAGTTCTAATGCACTGCAAATGGCGAGCGCTTATCGCTCGTCACTTCAAGTGAAGATTGCGCTGTTCTTGTGAGTTTTCGAAAGTTGGGACATAATATGGTTATCAACCAAATTTTTATGAGGCTCCGCTCCTCCTCACTACTCCAACTTTGTCCGTGAGCTGCTATCACTGCATGAAAAGTGGGATTTTCGTCAGTATGTGGCACTGTAGATTGCCGTGAAACTTCAGGTTTACGACTGTGCACGGCAATTTGCAGGCAACAATTTGCTCTCTCTCTCTCTCTCTCTCTCTCTCTCTCTCTCTCTCTCTCTCTCTCTCTCTCTCTCTCTCTCTCTCTCTCTCTCTCTCTCTCTCTCTCTCTCTCTCTCTCTCTCTCTCTCTCTCTCTCTCTCACACACACACACACACACATCTGTGCAGGCAGACACACACACACACACACACACACACACACAGGTCATGGCCATGACGCGTACAAAACTTGAAGACGAGCTTTAAACAGACGTGTTTTGGGCCATGTCCACACGAAGCCAGAACTTTCCCTATCCGATCTTTTTTTCCCCCTCGTTTCAAGATATATCAGCGTACACACGAGAGCATGAAAACGGCTCAAAACGATGTAGTATACATGCCAGGCCAGTATGTGGCACTGCTAAAGTGCAAACTGTCAACAAACACTTCCTCATCACATAATGCACTGCGCAGCTGACTACGGCAGCTGGTTTAGTCAAAAAATGATCAGTACTTTTTGCAGTTAGGTCTGTTCGAGGTCGGATCACATTCTCACCACAAACAAACCGCTCCAGAGTTCGTTTGAAAGTGTACCTCTTCAAGGAGGTCTCGGTACGCTTGTTTGGTCCGCTTTTGGTGCGCACCCGAGTGGGATTGCTGCTTTCACACCTGACCAAACGAACCGCACCAAAGGGGAAAACGAACTCTAGTACGATTCAACCGAACTAAATGAGGCAAGTGTGAAAGCACCCTTATGGTGCGTTCACACCGGACACGATTCGCGCGAGTGATTTACATGTTAAGTCAATGCAGAGACGCGAAATGGCATTCTGCGGCGCGATTCACGCGATTGAGGCGGCGCGAAGGACGCGAATTGAGCGTTTTGGACGCACGATTCGCGCGAATCGCTCAAGTTGAAAAATCTGAACTTTGGCGGATATTTCGCGCCGCGTTAACCAATCAGGAGCTTGCTCTAGTAGTGACAACAATGAGGAGAAAATATGTATATTAATATCTGGTTCAGACAATATGATTATCACTGTGATAACATTAAATGACATGAAACACAACACAGTCTTTTTGTTAAATGCAAGTTTATGTATGATCAATAATACAAAGGTAAGTAAAAGGTATAATAAGCTATACATGAAATAAAGCAAACAATTCAGTCAAACATTCAAAGTCAGTGCTAGTAGGCTAACGTTACAACTGCAACATACAGTTATAGCCTAAAAATATAAAGTAATGAAACTTCTCTTTGCCTTCAGTCTAAACGATTTGCCAGGGAACAAATTATAGATCCATGAGACCAAAGATCGGCCGTTACAAGACGAATTATAGCTCGAGACACACCACAGAGACATCAGAGCCAGCTCCGAAAACGCCAGATAAAATGTTCAACTAGGCACTCTTTATATAAATAGACCACATATTTGAGCTTTAAACAACTACATTATCGACTGAAAAAGTCTTAAAACTATGTTTTGTCACACATTAACAGTATATTTTAACAAAAAAAAAAAGATGTGTAAACACAGCCCATGTCAGCAATTTCTCAACGAGACGAGCCGCTGGCAGAAGCCCCGCCCATAACGCGAATTCGCGTCTGTTGTGCAGTGAATGTCACGCGCGATTCGCGCAAATTTCACACGCGATTGAAGCGAGTAAACTCAAAATGTTCAAGCGTCCACCGATTCGCGCGAATAATTGAATAAATAATGAACGCCACATTAGACTTTGTTTCATATCAATAGTATGGCAATTTGGCGTGAGATTTACTTGGGCAGAGTGAGAGCGTGAGACAGAGTCTGAAAGCGTGTGTCTCACTCCAAATGCGTGAGAGTTGGCAACCCTGATTTACGGTCAAATGGAACGCACCCTGTGTGTGTGTATGTGTATGTAAGAGAGACGTGTGAGTGACAGAGATACGGAGGGATAGCAGGGAAAGGAAATGCAGCTGAACGAATATGCTGCGTGTTTTAAATAGCATTAAGAAAATGTATTGATAACTAAACGCAATATGTGGCGGCCGGTGTTGATTCTGTGGTGCACCGCCACAAATTAGTCTATGTGCTGGAAACACTGGGGGGGTAAATTGTATAATGCAATGCAATGATGATTCAGAGATGTACAGATAAGCGTTTCTCAAAAGCCTGATGTATCATATCGTCCCTGTCCGATGAAAACCACGTATGTCCATTTTGCCGATTTTTAGATTTTTCGACGGATTGAATATCCAGGTTCATTTCCGTATACAGCTTCACATATCTAAATGGCCAATGAAAAGTTGTGAAATCATGTGATCTGTTTTTCACGTTTATCCATTTGGTGTCAAAGCTGTCAATCACGCCGCGTATCTCCCGCCCTGTGGAAGCATCTCGCCGGTCTCGTGAAGTTTCATCGAAGCTCAGCACTGGATAGCCGAATAACACTCTGAGGTAAAGTATCAGCAAACGTTTGTTTTTGACAACTGTTCTCAAGTTTATTATATATTCACAACTATTATTTATCGGGAAATGGTCTAGACGAAGTAATTGTCACTTCCTGAAAAGTAACCGTTTTGGACATGCGTGAGTTTCATCGGGCAGCGACAATATATTTTTTAACATAAAAAATAAATAAAAAAAAACTATAACTTTTTAACTATAACTATTTAAAACTATAAAAGTAGAGTCGAGTAAACCTAAGTTTCTTTAGTCTATTAAATGTTCATTTTGAAATATAACTAATAATATAAACTTTATTTGTGCGTTTAATCACTAAAGATTTCAAAGCAAAAATACACATGTACCACCTTGGATGTTTTTAGAATTATACTAACAGGCCATTTACTTAAAAAATCTATGATCTAACAATCAGAGCAGAAGCCATGCAGTAAATTGTGTTTGATCATGTTAATAATTTAGATGCCTTAGAAATTCACATATCAAATATACAGTAGGAATAAGGATAAGGGCAGCGTGACAGAAGCCCTCCCTGCATAGGCTCTGTGGACACCATTGTCCTGTAAAACAAAGAGCAGAGCCCTTTCCCAGCTAAACCAAACCCATCCTACTTTCAATTCTCTTTTCATTGGTCTAAACAAAAACAAAACAAAAGAAAATAAACAACAAAACCCCTTAATTATGGCCTAGGTGGCTTGCAGGGATATTATTTCACGTAGGACAAGTGTTTAGCTGACAAGCGGTCTGAGCTTTTCTTTCTCTACACGATCAAAAAGCCAGGCAACAGATGTCAAGCTTTTGAATTTGCACACGGAACATGACCTCAGGGGTCAGGGCCTATACATCCTGCCCAGGCCCCAAGCTGTGTAAGGCGAGGGCTGAGCGTAGAGTCTCCCAGGGCAGGTGGGTCTGGGTACTCAACCATCCCAGCATTCCCTTGCACTGGGTCGTACCATAATGATGCCCCATTTGTGCCCCTTGTACATCTCTGTGGCGTGATGCGGGGCTTGACAATGTGCTGTTTCTGGCAGGGATCTGGGGTGGGGTGCAGGGGTTAACCAGGCCCACTCCATGGGAAAGAAAACATCAATAGAACTGGGTATTAGCAAAACTGAAGCATAGGTTACTCAGGAATTAATGAACTTTCAGGCAGACTCCTTATCCCCGTATTGACAAGATGAAGTTGAAAAGCTGCTCAGGTCTCGAGTGGAGAACCACACAGAGGAGGGGTTGTGAGTGATTGCCTCCAGAGGAAAAAGAGCTCCCTGAAAGGGAAAAACTGAAGAAAGAGATAGAGAGCGAGGGAGAGAGAGAGAAGAGAGCTGTATCTTCTGACACTGTTGAGTGGGAGCACCGTTTAATCCAAACAACATTTAATTTTTTACTTATCCTAACAAATGTCAAGAACAAATCTCAGATGTTATATATCCCATAAAATATATTTATGAGAGTTTTTTTTTGTGTTCTGCCTGGACATAAATAGGAAGTCTGGACAGAATATATCAAAAGGCTTGTCCCTATTTTAAAAAAAGCATTGGTGTGTTTTATGCAAATGACTAACCTTGCCGCGTGGCCGCTCATTCAGAATACTCCAAATTCACTAACATCAGAACGAGGTTAAGAACAAATTCATGTGCGTACAAACTTTTTGTGAATCAGGTGGAGATTTTTCGTGAGAAGTTCTGTGCGTACAAATACGAAAGAATCCACACAATTATTAGTGAATGAGACCCAATGGGTTATGTCTGAAGTATACTTGCACAGTTGAGAAATAAATCACGTGTGTAACAGTATATTGGATCCGTGCATTAGCTCTTAAAGTGAAAGGAGCCTAATAAACCTGCTGCAGTCTGTCATTAATGATAATCAAACAACAAATGACAAGGGAAAGTAACTCACTCATGTTGATTGAATAACTTAAGTAGCATTAATAAGCATTGTATTTAATATCTATATTTAATGTGTACAGTAAGACTATTAAGTGTTATGCAGTTATTTTATATTTGAATATATATTTTTTGTTATTGTAGGCTATTACTTATTTAAATACCACTGTTAGTACATCTTCCTGAAAAACATAGTAAAGTAAATTGCAGCCCAAAATTTGAAGCCCCAAAAAAAGTGCATCCATCCAATATAAAAGCAATCCACACGACTCCGGGGGGTTAATAAAGGCCATCTGAAGTGAATCGATGGGGTTTTGTAAGAATAATAGATCCATAGTTAACATGTTATAAAGTAAAATACCTAGCTTCCGGTGGACCTCCTTCCATATTCAACTTATGGAAAAAGCTTAACTGATGATGTTTGACGTAGCGCAAGCATTTTGAACTGCGAGAGGCTTTACACTTTCTTCTTAAGTTGAATACAGAAGGCGGCCCGCTGGAAACTAGATATTTTACTTTATGACGTTTTAAATATGGATATTTTTCTTACACAAAAGCATCTCTTTGGTTCAGAAGGCCCTTATTAACTACCATATATGGATTACTTTTATAATGGATGGATGCACTTTTTTTGGGCTTCAAATTTTGGGCTGCCATTATAAAGCTTAGATTAGCCAGGACATTTTTTAATATAACTCCGATTGTATTCGTCTGAAAGAAGAAAGTCATCTACACCTAGGATGGCTTGAGGGTGAGTCAATTATGGAATCATTTTTGGGTGAACTATCCCTAAGTTTACATTGTTTACATTCATTCTCAAGTTAACAAACATGTGGAAAGCATTTCCTTACCCATTAATAATAAATTCATATTGTGATAAATATCGATGTCGTATGATGTGGAAAAAAACTATTGTGATTTTAATATTTTTGGCCAAATTTCCCAGCCCTACTATTTATACATTAATGTGTGTCTGTTTAAACATGCTATCATGTATTTTATTTGTTGGTTATGTGATCATCCACTGGAATATGTTGCATAATATGTGCATCTTGTCTATATGTTTTAAATATGACATATGTGGGTAGACGCCACAATTAGCAACCTCTTATATCATACCTACTCATATTTAGCACTCCCTTTTTCACAAATTAACTTATACAGTATACATGAATGTGCCTTTGCTTTTGATAAATGCTTTTTCTATAAATGTTTTTTTCTCTCATGCTGTCGAGGAGGCACTGAATACTTCAACTTGTTTTTAATCTCATTTTCAACCTCATTTCCGAATATTAATCAGTTTTAAGTGAATAAGTACTTCATTCTAGATGGAAGTGAAGGCATCCTGTGTCACGATTAAAGCGCTTTAGATCAGATCCATGATCTAAAGAGCTGATATTATTTCCCTCTGAATCACCTTTCACCAGTCACGCATTCATTAGGTCTCATTAATCATTTTCTTAACCAAGAGACCACACTAGCATCTGAACATGTTCATATTATTGTCTGTGTCTTAACCAGACATGACGTATCAAGATTCTAGTGACAAGCAAATGTCCACATTGAAAGTGAAAATGCTCTGCTACACAACAAAACCACAGCCAATCAGAAAAGGGTGGTTTTATCTGTTTACATGCTTTTTTGATCTCCTTTTTATGACTTGCATAACACAACATTTTGTCATATAATATAGTGATTTTTCGTCCGATACTAGATTTTTTTTTGTTGTATTAGTCGACATTGTGCACATGAATATTTTACTGCATGTGCATTACTTCTTCTATTTGTACATTTAGAATACCTTTGATGTCATCTAAAGCTCACTTAAAATGTAATAACTCTGTTCAATGTGATTTGTTTGAAATGAGTATTACATTTTTATACTGTACATTTTAATGTTGTAATGCCTAAATTCACTTGTCAGGGCCTGAATTTCATTTTGGAAAATGAAATTTGGACAATGCATATTTGGAAAATTAATATTTGCTCACTCTGTCACTCAATGGGGTAATTTTGTTGTGCATGAGCTTACACAGCACAATGAAGCTTGATTTCAACCTTGAATTGAATTTACAAAAAAAAAAAAAAAAAATTGACAAGCATTCAGATTAATTCTTCTTGCTATCTTTTGTTTGATTAACATTATTAATGACGCAAACAGCAGCAGGTATATTAGGCTGTTGTCACTTTAAGAGCTAATGCATGGTTCCAATATACTGATACACAACCATTTACGTTCACTGATATTATTCAATGTTTATGTGAGTACTTGCCAAGACGGGCATTTTGACAATTTTGCACATTTTACTTTACTTTACTTTATACTTTATTTGTCCCATTTGAAGGAAAATTGTTTCGGGCAATATAGTTTCTATCTTTTTAAATTCAATAATCTGTGAAAAGCTCTCAGTTTGGTACTCACAAGCTGTTTTTTAGAGGTGGCTTTATCTGTGTGCGCTCTCTGTATGAGCGCGTGTAGACAACCATCCGAGCGTGCAAGTAATACTGAATCCTTTAAAATCGTTGAATTTTTTATTTGACAACTGACAAGTCGTGCATATGATAAACTTTAGGAACGATGCAACACTGACTGATTAGGTAAGTGAAAATTCTGTTCCGAAATGTGCAGCGTGCAGCTCATTTGTACTGACGTATGTGGTGATGTGAAGCCATGTGCACATTTTGAAAGAGAGAGTCTCATAAAGTGTTCAAATGACTGATTTGATCTGATAATCCGTGTGGATTAATTTGCTCATTCAACCAAAAAAAATAATTTTCCCGCCTTATAAGTTTGAAACCTGCAGAAATGAGTAAAATTATGCGCAATACCTGCAATCCCTACATTCAAGTCCTGCTTGTATATGTAAAATGATTGTTTTTTTAAACTGTATTTGTCAAATAGTTTAGACTTTTTATTATTGGTCGCTTGGTTATCAGCTACTGGTTATCAGCAACTCGTTAGGACGCATTAGCTATGTTTCCATCCACCTATTTTTATGTGCATTTTGGGATATCGCATCAAAAAAAGCTGAAAAAAGCCAAGATGCGCATAAATTCTAAAAATGCGCATAAAAAATGTATGCGCTCGTTTGAGTCGCATACATTTTCATAGACTACGATGTAAATGCATTATCGAATAAATTCCTTGATGCACATAAAAAATCATGTGACTTTTGCAATGTAACAGCGTAATTGTACTAACCAGCGGAAAAATCTTGTTTGCAAAACATCTGAAATGCTGTTTTTGTCATTCAGAAGTCTGTTGTCAAAGATGCTCGGTATATTTCCCTCCTGTCTTAAGGCCTGTTCACACCGGGACGATTTTCACGTGCGTTTATCGTCGACGTTTAACGCCTCGTGACTAAACAAAGGGCGCCAATGTGAGTGTGCACACCGACACGCAAAACGGCAGGCGTAAAAGCGTCATAAAAAAAAAAAAACGCCCTCTGGTTCGTTTTTTTATTTTGATGCGGCGCGTTAAAAACTGGCAGACCAAAGAGATCGGCGCTTTTGTTCATGTGCCTAGAGCTGCTGAAGTGACAGTAAAACACGACTTGGTGTTGCTCAAGCACAAAACGGTTTTGCCCAGCACGCATTGATACGACGATGAAGTAGTAAGTAGACAAAGAAGAAGATGAGCTGCTAATGCTGCTTGCCAGTTACTAATAAGTGTGTGAATGGTTTTGGCCATAGACATAATATGTCTATGGTTTTGGCAAGCACGTAAATACTGTCTCTCTTCTTCTTCTGTGTGACAATCGAGTGTCAGAAGCGTAAAGTGCCGCGGCACCACCTTGTGGACCGGGAGCTTATCTACTGAATGTGCACGTTCACTCGGCGCATCGCCAGGGAAATCGATTTGGTGTGAACACTCAAGACGCGCCGAAAAACGTCACGAAAAACGCTGGCGATAAGCGCGCGCGATATTCGTCCCGGTGTGTACAGGCCTTTACATGACTGCGTTCCCAAACAGCAGCATCTGCCTCTGAAAGCATGACAACAAGTTTATTGAGACGCACGATTTTCTCTGAGACGGAAATAATTTATTATACATACGAAAATTATTATATATGGTGGCTTTTCCTATGTTTCTTAGTGATTGTTTAGCGGTAGTTTATCAGGAAGTGACGATTATGTTCTCTTCGACTCACTGGATGGAAACGGTGCTTTATTCGCAAATGTTTTATGCGATATTGCATTTTTGCGCATAAATTACATTTGCAACTTTGGATGGAAACATAGCTAATGTTAAAAGGAATGTTTAACTTTTATGTCATTTTGCAGTTTTAATGTCTTAGAAAGCAGACAGATGATAGGAAATTATGGGGAAAGTTATTCTATTGTCCTAGATTTTGATTAAAATCTGTGTTCACAGTTCACACTATTCAGTGAGACACAGCATCAGAGGGAGAATATGTGGTGTGAGGGATCTGAGTACTTGTCCTGGTGGTACGACAGCTGTGTGTGACTCCTGTGGTGTCAGCCGTTGCAAGGGGAGCCTATACCTGGACAGCACGGGCTGATCGGGGCCGTCAGGTAGGTGGTTGTCATTCAGCTGCTGCCCCTGCTGGGGAGTTTGGCCCATTTTGCATTAACACCCTGCTGAGTTAACGCCTCTGATTGCGCACACCGCTCCTGCCTCCACATCGCAGTACTGCCGTGCTCCGTCTTCATAATTGAGTCATTTATTCTATTTCAGATGTGTCATTGTTTCTCGGGCATACACCAGGAGCACAGGAGTGAGGTGGATGGGCTGAGAGACCAGTAGATCGCTATTTAAACACAGGATAATTCAGTTAAATTTAGCCATGGGTCAATATAGTTGATTAGTCAGTTGATTGTGAAGTCGACATTAAGCGCATGCTGTACTTATATTGTTTGCACTGTAAAACCCATGCATGACTATACAGCTCTGGAAAAAAAGAGACCACTGCAAAATTAGCTGTTTCTCTGGATTTATAATTTATATGTATCTGTTTGAGTAAAATGAAATAAAAATTTTTGATTTATTCTACAAACTACTGACAACATTTCGTCCAAATTTCTAATTAAAATATTGTCATTTAAGAGCATTTATTTGTAGAAAATGACAACTGGTCAGAATAACAAAAAAGATGCCATGTTTTCAGACCTCAAATAATGCAAAGAAAACAAGTTTATATACATTTTTAAACAACACAATATTAATATTTTAACTTTGGAAGAGTTCAGAAATTAATATTTGGTGGAATAACCCTGATTTCCAATCACAGCTTTCATGCATCTTGCCATGCTCCCTATCAGTGGTCACGTTGCTGTTGGGCGACTTTCTATGCCACTCCTGGCAACAAAAAAAATTCAAGCAGCTTGGCTTTATTTTATTTTTAAAAAATTGCTTCCTTCTGCTCTGACTATGTTCCCCAACTCGAAGGTTTGGTTTTTCATGCTGTGTGGATTGGAATACTCCAATCCGCACAGACTGGCCAACCAAGGTGTGGAGAGAGGACCACCAGATCAAGACCCTGTCATGGCCGTCACAATCTCCAGATCTGAACCCCACTGAAAACCCCTGTATTGTAAGCAAGAGGGTCACCAGCCATTAAATAAAGCCATGCTGCTTTTAATTTTTTTTTTTACCAGGAGTGACAGTCACATCTGATAGGAAGCATGCCAAGATGCATGAAAGCTGTGATTTGGAAATTAGGGTTATAAATAAATGATTTGATCGTTTTGAACGCGGTGCTGCAGTAGGCAAGTGATGTAATCGGTGTGTGGCTGAACACCGTGTAACACCGACTATCACAGCAAGCCTAACTGAAAGTTGTTCAGTCAAGAGCATTGAGTGATTTTTGCAGTAAGTCTGTTGTTTGATTAACATTAAAAATAAAGACAGCAGCTGGAATATTAGGCTGCTGTCACTTTAAGATATAATGCACGGATCCAATGTACTGATACTGTACACATGCATTTTATTTCTCGACTGTTTGCATTCACTTAACACATAACCGAGTATGTTTACAAGGATACTCACCAAGACGGGCATTTTGACAATGTTGTGTTTAGGGCAGCTCAATTGTCATAAATCATAATCATGATTATTTTGGTCAATATTGAAATCACGATTATTTTACATGATTATTGGTGTAATTTTAAATATCAGTGAAATTTCACAGTTATCGATACTTCATCAAAAACTAGTACTTGGTTAATGGTCCTCAAAACAGAACACAAGTAAACAGTCAGCAATACAATACGATCAAAGAAACTAATAATTACAAACAAAACAGACCAATACATTTAACAACAAAAATACATCAAATAAAGAGTGTTTTTATATATTTTTCATGAAGATGTACTAACAGTGGTATTCAGCCTATAACAACATTTTTATAAAATAAATGTAAAATAACTAGTGCTGTCAACGTTAACGCATGCGATTAATTTAAAGTCCTTAACGGAATTAGCGCAAATAAATGACAGAAGTACATGAAGCTGTGTCATTAACGTAATTTTCGTCACGCAGTTAGAAGATGTTAGAAGTCATTCTGCTTCTCTGTTTGTGATCAGGCCATTTAAAGCTGTTAAACTCTGGGAAGGTTTTCAGTGATGCAGTAATTTAATTCATTCAAACAGTCCAAAACAGCACTAATGTAAAGAGGGCCAGGCTGATTACATCAGAGATATCAGAGAGAATAGATACTCACATTGCGTTTTTAGTGAATTGTTCATTCCAGTGTGCTTTGCTTTAAAACACAAGCTCTGTCGTATTCTGCGATTGTTTCCGAAGAGTGCAATTTGGTGACGTACTGTAGTCGTACAGTAAGCGCGTGAGTGTCTGATGTACAAACAACAAACCGTGTGTGCGCGCGCTCTCGATCACTGATCGCACACTGCATTCATGTACAGACACATTTCAGTAGATTCCCGTTGTTTCCACACACTCTCCGGAAGGATAATGTTTGATTTGTCATGTGTTTATGCATGCAAAGTGGCGTCTCTGTGTGGTCCTGTTCAGTATCGCAGCTTGACTCGTCTAAAATGAAAACAATCTCGTTGTTGTTGCTCTGTACACATACTATACACTAGGGGTGGGAATCTTTTACCATCTCACGATTCAATACGATTCCGATTCTTGAGGCCACGATTCGATTCATAATCGATTTTCGATTCAAAAAGATTTTCGATTCAAAACGATTCGATTTTATCCATAATTATTTCTAATCAGGTTTCTGATCATGATCTACTCTCATCTGCTTTGCTATACAGAATGACAAACGAATACATTAAAGTGTCTTTTTCACATTTATTAAGTTCAATTCTCAGGAAAGTGCCTTTTATCAAAAACATTGTCTGGTTCTCAATTGCTACTCATTAGTAGCTAGCTATAAAATAAGTTGGAACAAGTGCTTCTTCAAAATGGTTGAAAATAGATGCATTTCCCAGGAAAGTTGCAGTTTACCACAAATATCATGTAGAACACAACCGGTGAAGACAAAAAAAAATCTATATTTCTCAGTCAGATAAAGTAACTTATATATAACAAGTTATGAAAATAAAGTGCTGGGAGTTTCGTGAAACACTGCAGTGTGCGTTGGTCTGCAGCTGGCGGCTGACTCTGCTCCGTGCCGCTGAGCTCCGGCCTCCGGGTGATGCCTAGTAATATGAGCCCGTGCATTTGTTGTGCTGCCGAAGTACTTGGTCTTCATCTTGCAAAGCTTGCACACTGTGTGTGTCATGTCCAGCGCAGTGCTTCCAGGCATTCGGTAAAAACCGAAATGACGCCAAACTTTAGGTTTAAGTGAAGACGGGGCTGGTTGGATCTCCCTCTCATCCATATTTGCTTCCTCTCTGTTTTAGTGATTTGCCGCTCGCGTTCAAAAACTGGCTGTGTGGTGACGTCCGGACGTCGCGTATAGGCTAGTTACAAAACGGAGGCGAACAGCCAGCTGATTTTATTAATTTATTAAATCGATTCTTGGACATTTCAGATCGATTCTGAATCGTTGCAAATGAGAATCTAGATTCTTCTGTGAATCGATTTTTTGGCACACCCCTACTATACACTGTGAATTTGTAATCAGTGTTTTATGTAATGTTTTTTTTTTTTTTCATGGGTGCTTAGGTGTGTGTATAAATGTATTATATAATAGAATTACATGGACTCCTTCCTTATATTTGGTTATTTGGTCATTTTGGAGTCTCCAATGATCCTTGAAGCTTGCAGAAAATACAGTTTTGTGAGAATCACCCTTCAATCTGATTGTTTACTCTGGATATAGCAAATAATGACAAAATTAATGTGTTTAATGAGATAAATGGCTTATGCTTAATTTCACGATAAGTGTGTGTTTAATCGCACAACAAAGGTGTGATTTAATCGCGATGAATCATTTTAATCCATTTACCACCCTAAAAATACTGCATTTTCTTACTGTATAATCAAATATTGATTAAGCCTTATTAAAGCTACTTGCGATTTATTCAGTTTCTGTTGTAGGCCATTGCTTATCTGAGTACCAATGTTAGTACTGTACATCTTCCTGAAAAACTTTAAGCACTGTTTATTTAATTTGCAGTTTTATGTTGTCCAGTTTGTAATTAGTTTCTTTGTTCTTATTTTATTGCAGACTGTTCACTTGTCTTCTGTAATAGTGGTGTGAGATATATATCTTCAATAATATTGTAATTGTTGTTTTTGATTTTGATTTTATACAAGTTCAATTGGTTTCGCCAATGAAAATAGTTTGAAACACAGCCACAGCACTGTTGTGCGTCTCTAAGCAACACACGGCGGTTGTTTCCTTACTGAATTAATCTTTTTGAATTAATCGTTTGAATGAATGATTCAATGACTCACTCATTATGATTGTCAAATTAGGCCGTTTTCCAAATGGCACACTTCATGAGCACTTTCAGTCTTGTGGACTTACAATGACCGCTGCGTGCGCGTGTCCGTTAAGTCCACGAGACTGCAGGGTGTCCCATTTGTCATTTTAGGTCTCAGAAGGGTGCTCGCGAGCTTGAAGTCGATATGCACCCTCGATGCGCACTTCTGCCTGGTGCGGGTTATGCAGCGGACTTCTTCCCGGCATTACGGCGTGAAAGTGCGGACTCAGAAGAAGACCGTGAGGGTTTAGGGTGCCATTTGGGACAGGGCCTGATACGTTTCTGAATTAATCATCTGTTTGAATGAATCGGTTGAATCTCAGTGACTCATTAACAGTGACTTGCACACAGTCACACAGCTGGAATGTAGAGTAAAATGTCGGACACTGTCAGACATTTTTTTGGAGGCTAAGATCTATTGGTTGTCATTTAAAATGAATTTGACCAAAAATAAAATGGAGAAAAATATTTAGTTCATTTAGTCTCAAGGACTAAATCATGGCCAATTGTACAGTGTAGGGATGCGCGGTATACCAGTACTGTGAAAATACTGGTATATATTTTAATTCAAATGGTACAATATCATGATTTTACTCATTTAGGTATATGCTGCTGGGCAGTGCGCTACCCAAACTGACGCGAAACTGGCAAATGTGGCAACATAGAACAAAATGAATACAGTAGTTGAATCTCACTCAATACGCCCAAAACGAATTGATAAAGAGAGGAGTAGAAGTGAAATTTGGAACTTTGCTTTTAAAACTGATGAAGAACCATCAAACCTTGCCCATCCTGACTTGTACAAGACATTAAAAGATCGAGAGTTGAGTGCATAAATCAAACGATCTAATTTAGACATTTATTTTCTTTTAACACTGATCAGCGCACATACATAAGATTGTATCGTTTAAATATAACGAAATCTCCAGCGTTCGATTTCAACCGGTGACGTTTAGATTTTATAATATTTGCATGCATAGGCTATTATTGCACTATTTACGGTCGCGTAAGACATAGCCGACTGTGTTTATGTGACTACTCACTAAAGATGGACATTTTTTACATAATTTTGTGTGTATTTGACTAAGGAAAAACAACTGAATTTGGAATGTGCGAGCTCATTAGGCTTGTGTGTTCAAATTGGCATGGTTTAAAAAGACGTGGGCAGTGATTTCCGTCAACTGTCCCGAAACGAAAGCGAAAATGTTGAATCGGAGTGCGCAGATTGCTTTGCGATGTCTTTTGACGCCAGAAGGAATTTGCTCATTTTGAGAGCTAGGGAAGGGAGTATTGCTGAAATTACTTCTCACAAGAAAGTTTTCAAATGACTGATTTGATGATTATAATCTTTGTTGATTCATTTAATAATAAACATTTGCGTTCATTTCCCGTTTTATAAACCTCAAACTTGCTAGAGTGAGTAAAATTATGCACAATACCCGCACCAAAATTCAGACCTTGTATGGTATCGATTTAATATAGGTACTTCGCTATTAGATTGTGGTACCGTACCGAAGCCAAAATTGTGGTATCGAGCCATCCCTAATACAGTGTACATTGGGCTTAACGGATAGTACAGTACAGTACTTGTGGAGGAAGACTTTTGGTTGGCCTGATAGGGGTGGGGGTGGAGGGGATTGTACATGCCTCAAGGGACATAAGCCTCACACTCCACTATCAGTGCAGCAAGGTGAAAGAGATGTCCAGCTAATTATACAAGCAGCGCTGAGGCATTCTGCTTGAGTGGCTTTACTCTGATGAGCTGACAGGAAAAAGCCGAGGATGCCGTTTGAACAAAAGGAGGGAAAAAAGGAAGGAGAAATGAAGAAAAAGGAGAGATGAATGTCTTTGGTCATGAAGTGTAATCCCACGCTTGCTTTTATCAGCCTTTCTCTGCTGCACCTGAAATGTTGCCCGCTGCTTGTGCGCTAAGCCTTAGCATAGCAAAGAGGAGAAGCCTGCGAAATTTCAGCTTCCATAGTTTTTTCCCGTTCGCCTCCCTACCTTTGTTGTGTGACTACGATGCAGAATTATTCAAATCCCTGCATCGTTTTTTTTTTTTTTGTGTGGTGGTGGGTGCAAATGAAAGCAGCCTTGGCGCGGATGCCCTGGGGACCAGCGGGGCGTGAGGAGAGCGCTGATTCAGACTACACAGTGCCACCTTGAAGCCTTACTGTTTGTCCTACCCGGGCACTAGGCTGTTCGCTCGGCTCTGGGCGGGAAGCCCTGAAGACTGGGCGGAAAGCAAAAGCTTAGCCCTTTAATATGACCCTGCCACTGTGTTACTCTTTCTGCATATGAAATATACTTGCGTAAACACGTCTTACTTTTACTCCAGTGGCTGAGAAATGCTTAATGTTTGACAGATTACACTAAGGACAGGTACTGTAATATAACCATGTGTTCATTTCACTGTTTGTCTAGTTGCCTTTAACAATAAAAAATAGCTTATTTGTTTACACATAGTGTTAAAGGAATGGTTCATCCAAAAATTAAACATCTTTTACTCACCTTTGTGTCGTTCCAAACTAGGGTTGGGTATCATTTGAATTTTAGCGTTTCTGATTCTTATCGATTCCAGTTTCGCTTCCAATAAGGAAAAAAAGTAAAACATTTAGCTATATAAATACAAATCATTGTTGCAGCTCACATCCTCTAGTACCACTGTTTGAAGAATTCATCTTCCAGAATCTGGCAGTACGTTTTGGGAGTTCATTTTTAGTCCATCTCTGCAAAACGGACTTCAGGGTGGACTAAAATGAACTCCCAAAACGTACTGCCAGATTCTGGAAGATGAATTCTTCAAACAGTGGTACTAGAGGATGCGGTGCTGGTCCTTCAAGAGTCACTCTCAACCTATCTGTCCATAAAGCCTATAAAAAAACCTTCTTCGTGTATTTTACAACACTTCAGCTTGTGATTCTTATCTAGTGGGGGTCATTTTTCAGGATTCTTTACCTAACTGAAGTCTCTGAGATCCTGACACCTTGCACTTCTGGAGACTCCAGGTAGGTTGCAGCTTTGGAAAATGGTGGCGCTGGAGACTAAAGGGTTCCTGATGGTTTCACCCTTAATTCTTCACCTTAATTCTTAATTCTTTTGCAGTTAACAGGTGTCTTTTCTCCGCCACATGTTTTTGTCTGACCCTGCTGACCCAACGAGCATTTCACTGTCCAATGGTCATGCCTTAACTGCAATGTCTAGTATTGCATTAGTATTGCATCCTTCTCATGGGCATTTAATACTTTTTGACTTTTCAGTCTGAGTTAAATCTCTTTTTTGGCTCAATTTATCTGTAAAAGAAAACATGCCTAATAATTCTGCACACCTGAATATAAGGTGTTTTTCATTTCCAGCCTTCATGAACAATTATATATCACTTATACATTATTAAATACTAAATCAATAGTAGTTATTAGGATTACTGTGGTTTGGAATTGGTCAAATGTGCCTGGAAAAAAAATATGATCAGAAAATCAACGTGCCTAATAATTCTGCACTCCCTGTATATTGTTTTTTATTAATTTGGTGCTATTATGCGCAGCTGAGTAAACGACACTTGGGTTTACTGTATGCAGAGGTGTCAAAAGTATTTGCATTCATTACTCAAGTAGAAGTATAGATACTAGGGTTTAAAAAGACTTTTGTAGAAGTTGAAGTATCAACTCAAGCGTTTTACTCAAGTAAAAGTGTAAAAGTACTCGTTTCAAAACTACTTAAAGTATAAAAGTAAAAGTAATGTAAGGGGGAAAAAATGCCATTAAAGGGGTAGTTCACCCAAAAATGAATATTCTGTCATAATTTACTCACCCTCAAGTACTTCCAACCTGTATGAGTTTCTTTGTTCTGAAGATATTTTGAAGAATGTTTGTAACCAAGCCGATAGAGCAACCATTGACTGCCATATAGGGGCAAAATGCTATGGCAGTCAATGGTTGCCCTATCTGCTTGGTTACAAACATTCTTCAAAATATCTTCAGAACAAAGAAACTCATACAGGTTTGGAACAACTTGAGGGTGAGTAAATGATGACAGAATTTTCATTTTTGGGTGAAGTATCCCTTTAAGGACAAAATATTAGGCCGCGCCACAGTGCATACCCCACCTCCTCAAAAAAAAAATGACTATAATGTTATATTAAAAAGTTAATGTTGAAATGTTTTAGATGTATAGGCTACCTGTTTCAGCTGCATATATTCCCATTGAAAATGAACACATTTTAGGACAATACAAATACATTAAAGAACCATATGTGTACTGAGCAAAAAGTCAAAATTCAGAGACATGTTATCAATAACCATTATTTGAATGTGTGATCAGTGTGGCCAGATTGGGTTGACGATTTCCAGCCCAAAAACTCACCAAATGTACATTTATATGCAAAAAATGGTTATTGATAACATGCCTCTGAATTTTGACTTTTTGCACCTTTACAATACTTATAAGTACTAGTCACTCCAAGAAAAATCCCAAAACTTTAACTGCCAAAATAATGTGATATTATTATTTTATTGCCATACCAATCAATGTTGATAAGTTACCATTTCATCTCCTTAAAACATAACATTGATGATAAAAAAAATCTATTTCCCAGTAAAACGGATCAAATATGACTATATGTCCAAGTAGAAACTGTCAAAACGACATTCCCTCAGAAAAACACAATGTCAACAGTAAGAAGCCAATTTACGTGCAAAAAGTGCCCAATATAGAGATTGGAAAAAGCAATGGAATTAACAGGCATTTCACACGTTAATGCTCACACCACTGTCAAAACGCGTAATTCATTGATACTGTACAATAATCTAAAATAATCTAAAAAAATAACAATGCGTTTACCATTGTGTTGCACTTTGCGTTCACAAAACTACAGTATGTCTTTCGTGAAGTACATGGCACACGAACAGTCAGAACGGATTAATGGTTGATCTAAACCTCTTTCAGCAGCTGTCGGGGTTGAGTTGCAGATGTCCTAAGTGTGTGTATATATGATGATGGACAGGAGTCACGGTTATATTTATAAAGAGTCTTCGAGTCACAGGTGTAATTCACGTTTGAGAGTTGAGTCAATCTCCCACTCTTTACTGTAGATACAACTTACTGTATATTTATGCCACTTGCATAGCGATCACTGGAATATACAGCTACGAGTCATCGCGCTAAAAACCCGGCTAAAGTCATGAATGAGCTCGTCTGCCTGCTGATCGCTGATTGGCTGAAAGTGCGTGCTCGTCGCGAGAACCCGCCCTATCTGGCAACATGGTGTGTGATTTGTGCAGGTGCAGGCGTGATTGATCGCCTACAACCCAATAGGGTGTCGGAATGGTTTGTGTTTATCCTTCTCATCCAACCACAATCAAATTCACTCCATCCGGATGGCACGATTTATCTGGATAGTTTTTTTTTTGAAGACAAGCCGGAATAAAAAAATGCCGAAATGGAATAGGAGTAACGAGGCTATTATTAAAATGTAAGGAGTAGAAAGTACAGATAATTGCTTGAAAATGTAAGGAGTAGAAGTATAAAGTAGGCTGAAAAATAATTACTCCAGTAAAGTATAGATACTCAAAATTCCTACTTAAGTAAGGTAACGAAGTATTTGTACTTCGTTACTTGACACCTCTGACTGTATGTGTGTTGCATGGGGCTTTCTGCTGCTTGCAAACTGACTCTTTTGAGGAAACAGTGGATTGCCATTCATTTGCCGCCCTGATTGCACTTGCTCTTTGTGAATACACTGCAGGCTCGCTCTTGCTTGTATCCAGTGTAAATCATCAACACTATCATCTCTTACATGTGTTTTATTGAACTAAAGATGTCATAATTGGCTAAAACATGCACAGGTTATTTTTCTTCCTGAAGAAGTGCGCACCCAGGTCCTTGTTGCTTTGCACATTCACATGAATCGTGGCACAGTTCGAGTGCAACCGAACTCAGACCACCTCCTCCAGGTAGTCTCGGGTTCGGTGCCCCGGTGCCCATGACCACTTTCATGTTACCAATTTTTCATGCAAAGTTGTGAACCGTGCCCCATTTCTAACTAAACTGCCAGTGTAAAAACGCCCTGGGACAACAGAAGAACAACACATTTTCTCACACGCACACTGTAGGCTTGCGTGGGACGATGTCAAGTAAGAGTCATATGTTTTAGCATGTTACCATCATTATATGGCTGTTAAGATAAGTAAGATAACCTATTGCCAATGAATTAAACCATTTGTTATCATACAGACTGAAAGCGTGAACGGTCTCTTTCTTAACTGTTCACATTCATTTAATATAAACGACTGTGTTTATGTATTTGTCTGTTCAAGACTAAGAGCTCAAATCGGTATTCACGCATTATATGAGAGCCAAAATAGCGTGCGGGTGCCAAATTAAGTTCTCTTTCACATTTTCTTGCTTGAATGTTTAAAATCACATTGAAATGTGTGCACACAGGAATCAATAAGTGGAAGTGAACTGCGCGTCTTATCGAATCCATGGTTCTTGGAAATTTGGAACTGGTTCTAAAATGGAATTGGTTCTTGATACCCAACCCTATTCCAAACCTTTATGACTTTCCTTATTCTGTGGAACACAATGGATTTTTTGAAAAATTATAACTGTTTGTCCATACAATGAAAGTCAATAGGATGGGGTCCAAAACAACAACAAAATCCTGGATACATTTAGAATCACTTTTTAAGTTTAAAATGGCGATCACAATTCTTCCCTGATTCTGAATAGACAACTAAACAAAACATGTAATTAATTTAATTTGAATTATTAAATGTTTAAATCAGTCTGAATGAATGATTCAATGACTCGCTCATAAAGGCTTCACTTTTTTCATTACCTGATGAATAATTTTTAAATGTAGACATCAATGTTTATATCTGACCTTTACACTTTTATCCTAGTATTTCTGTGATAACTTGAATTATTGTAACAGAAATGATGATACTGTGTGGTTGCAAAAAACTACTTGTGATACTTTTTCCGCTGTAATCATACTTGTCAAAGGTTTAAGTGACATGGCAGAATCGTTGTCATTTAGGAATAAGATCCGTCAATGTTTGAATCGAGATCACAGTCTTTTCACAATTAATTGTGAAGCTCTAATTTTTCAATTTAAATTCCATCTCTGGTGATCCAATCCAACATTATTATTCGGATCACAAAAAGTTTTGGACACAGTTTACATCTGTATTTAGCACTGTCCACTTACGATCAGATCACCTGAAACGGATCTTAATAACAGGTGTAAACGGGGTATTTGAGATGCTCTGGGGGCTTGATAATCACTTGGGCTTGCTTTGCACGCACTAGCAGTCAGATTTTATCTTGGCCCCTTTGTCTCACCGTATCAGGAAACAGAGCGTGAACGTGCTTGGACAGCCAGGACCAGATGATCAGGTCAAAAGGGCCCTGGATCACCAGATTGGAAGCTTCTGGGCCAATGTGAACTCTTCGTTCTACGAACACCTTGAACTTCTTCAACCCCGCTGTCATGACAATGAATACTACATCCCACCAGGACCATACTACCTCAGTCCAGGCGGTGAAACAATAGGGCTGCCCATTGCCGGAGGCTGGGAGGGGGTTTGGTATCTCTGAGGTTATCTCCCAGTCTCATCGGCCCTTCAGTGTAATTATGCATAATTGCCATGCCACATGGACTGCAAATGTAGCGGATGTGAATATCCCTCATGAAAAGATAAACACTTTTATGGTAAAAGTCCATCTCACCCAAAAAAAAAATCGCCTTTTGACTTTAACTTGAGTTTCCCCGTGCAGTCATTAAAGGCCAATGACGTTTGAGGAGGCCGACCACGGCGATGGGTCATTAAATGCAAGAGAGTTCTCTCTTGTCAGCCCTCTAGCTACTGGCTAGGTTGCATATGGCCATGTCAGAGACCTTTCTCTGAAGATCTGGACTGGACAAGGGCCAGTCTTAATGGCCGGGTAAAGGAGCGGCAAATAGCAGGAGTTGACAGTGGAAAGCCTAGGGAGGGGGAAACGGAAGGGAAGAAAGAGTGTGAGATGTGGCCCGGAGTAGGACGTGTGTAATGGCACAAGACTGTCCTTTCTGGCCAGACATAGTGCTCTCCAGTAATTAGACAGGAAGCCGATGTCACCCGCCACCTCTTGTGTGGTGGAGATGAAAGAAGGGGGCCACGGTGGCTGCTCTTTTCCCTTGTATCAACCGAAGAGGACAAAAGCGACGGCTACCTCATTTACATTTGAGGGCACTGAATTCTTCATAAGGCACAGTGTTTCTCCTACAAGCACTGCTTGTAAACCAGTTAGTGGCACATATTGTATTGCTTCATGACTTTGTTCTTTAATTCATTCTTTCAGTGTTAAGGTATGAACAAACACCATGATTCTCTTCACCTTTGTTTTTTCTTGTGAAACGATGTAAGATATATCATCTTTTAAAGATACAATTATATATATATAGTTTCAAAAGAAGTCTATATGCTTCATAAAACTTTGATCAAATTTATTTGATCAAAAATACAGTAATAACAGCAATATTACAATATAAAGCTGAATTTTCAGCAGCCATTACTGCAGACTTCAGTGTCACATCCTTCAGAAATTCTAATATTCTGATTTTGTGCTCAATAAACGTTTCTATTTAGTGTCAATTTTGAAAACATTTGTGGTGCTTATTTTAATCAGTTTCTTTTAAAGCAAAGAGAAAAAAACACTGGCCCTAGACTCTTTAACAGTAGTGCATATATAGTAGTAAATCATCATGCCATTATGTTAAGTTAAAGGGTTAGTTCACCCAAAAATGAAAATTCTGTCATTAATTACTTTACGATGCGACGACAATAGTTTTTGTGCGCAAAAAAAAAATCAAAATAACACCTTTATCCAACTTGTTCTTGTCTTCCATGTGTGCCTCCACGACGCATGCGCGAGAATATGACGCAGATCCGGCGTTCGGACACATGACCCAGAAGCGATTTGTTTTCAAGCAGAGGAAGACGCGCGTATCTAAGCTGTTGAATTCTACATTGATCGTGCTTTAGGTTTCGCCGTAGTTCTCAAAATGGGGCTAAAGTGTGCATTTCATGGATTCCCGAACCCCGGGGCTACGTCATATTCTCGTGCATGCGTCGTGATTTGATTTTTTTTTTGCGCACAAAAACTATTGTCGTCGCATCGTAAAATTATTGTAGAGCCACTGTGGTGAGATGGACTTTGTAACAATGTTTTAAGTGCCTTTTATGGGTCTTGGGAGTGTAAATGTACTGAATGCCAATGGAGGCCTTTCTCAGCCATCAGCTTTCAACAAAAATATCTTAATTTGTGTTCCGAATATGAAGTCTTACGGGTGTCGAACGACATGAGGGTGAGTAATTAATGACAGAATTTTCATTTTTGGGTGAACTAACCCTTTAAGCTTTTGTCTATTTTATTATTATAATTTTTTTTTTTAAAGGCCAGCCTTTTTATATGGCTGTGCATCCACATTTAAAAAGAGAACTTTCTCTCAAGCAATGCTATGTGCTCTTTAAATGTTCAAAATGGCAGTGCCTTTAGTCATAATTCTAGTTCTCCAACCTGTCCAGTTCACCTGATGCCTCTCAACATTCTGAGTGTACCAGAGCCACCACACCTCTGGATCACTAAAGAGCACTTATGGAAAAGAAAAATGACCTCACTATTAATGTCAAAGTGTGCAGGTCAACAGCAATTCCGCCCACTTTTCTGAAGCTGGCTTGCCAGACAGGGTCCCTTCACTGGACTCGTAGGGGCCTTTCCACGCCCTGCAAGTTACTGGCCCTCATTGTCACTCTCTCTGCATGTCAGGGGCTTATATCCATTCTCTACTCATGCACTTACTCTCTCCTCCAGGCCTCTCCGAGCCACGACTGCCAGAATTAGGGAGCAATTAATGTCAGCGCTGATGGCAGTGGTTATGTTAAACTGACTTCTGTCTTCAGAATTTAAGCACATTCACTCCATTATTCATTAACTGTAAGGGTTGAAATTACTGTCAGATGAAGAAATCAGTGTCAGGTAGAAATGGTGGGGCTGTCCTGATAGTGACTCAGTCGGGGCTGCGTTTCCCAGACTGCCCTTGTCAGGTTCTAACAGTGGCCGTTAATGGCCCTTGTGACTCTTGTGGCAGGAATTGTGGGTATTGAATAAATAAACTGGAACTACAATACTCCTCGCATGCAAACTTTTTAGCAAGCAAAAAAAAAGAAAGAAGAAAGAATGCAAGAGAGCTCAGTTATTCTTTTTTAACTATAATTATAATGCAATTAATGTCAGAATGTTGTACTGAATTTATATGCAGTGTCATATTATAAGCTTTAGGAATTATTTGGGTGTAATGAAATGGCCGCAGCACAGTTCGGGAAAGATTACAAGTCAGGGACGTGTTCTCAAATCTACATGTTTTGTTGGCGTCGTCATATCCAGCTCAGAGCTCATTCTGATACATTCCATTACAAAATGGTTTGGATGTCAGCAGCTCAAAGTCCTATGGGTATAGTTTGGCTGCAGTCGCGTCTACCATGCAGACAATTATGTGGCCAAATTTTACAAGTGTTGGTTTTACAGAGAAAATGGAAGAAAGGAAAGGGGAAAATGGATTTAATTACTCACAGATAAAACAAAGCACCAAAACCATTTTGGTTTTTCATTTTATTCTCCCTTATTTCAATACCTCTTTTTTTCCCCCTCCCCGTCTTTCTTTTCTGTGGCACGACTGGGGAGAATGTTGGTCTCACACGTTTTATTGCGGCTGACCAAGGCCAAGCCGGTAACACAGAGAGCGTGAGGCACGAGCCAACAGTTTCAGGCAAATCATAAAAGCAATCCATTAGAAAAAAAAAAAGAAAAAAAAATTGAGAAGACTATTGAGTAGAGCGGAGCTGTAAGCCACTCATTAAGGTGAAATGTGCCAAGGTCTGCGCTCACAAAAGACTCTAATGCGCCCATCGCCAGATCCTTTTTGTGCGAGTGTGATGTCATTCATTGTGATGCAGAACCCAGAGAGCGCGCGCCACACACAAGTGACAAGCCCTATATGAGTTTTATATCCTTATAAAAAAATCTCTCTCTCTCTCACTCTCCCGTTCTCTTGCTTTGTCTCTTTGCCTGTCTCTTTGTCTCTCTCTCACTCACACAAATGCTACGCACACTTTCACACACTCTTTTCACTCCTCTCGATGTAATTCTTCCAGATTACTACAGCAGGGGGCAGTCTGGCATCCGCACGGATCCCTGGCACTGGCACTGGCTCATTGGCTTCCTGAGATGCCTGTTAGCGTTCCTGTGTGTGTGTTTTTGAGGGAGTGTGTGTTTCTGTATTCTGTATACTGTATACTGTTTCTGTATTCTTGCTACTGTATGGGTGTTTCTGAGCAAAGGGGCAGTAAGAGGCCACTCCAGCCATACTTCTATACTTAATACCTTTCCAAGAAAGTATTGAGAACCGCTAAGAGATGTACTTTGTGCTATTTTGTAAGTGCTGGAGAGCAATGGTGCCCAAATTAAACAAAATATATTGTTGGTAATGTAATGTGTTTTCATGCTAGGGGGTTATTTCAATGTCAGTGAAATGCATTCATTTATTGTAATTAATTTAAATAAATAAATAACAATTATTGTCCCGCACATACATTTGAGCAGTTCATCACTCATATTTTTGTGAGTCGTCAGTCAGCACCTGGTTCTCTACTGTGTGTGTGTGTGTGTATGTATATATATATATATATATATATATATATATATATATATATATATATATATATATATATATATATATATATATATATATTAATAAGGCCTACCTGCATCAGCAAAGTATTTACAGAAATTAAGCAAACAAGTTTCATTTAGCTTGTTACTCGTTTATTTACCTTCTTTTTATTTAAATTAATAATTTACTAATTATTTTATTTAATAATTTAGCCTACTTCATTTTATCACAGGAAATGATGCGCTCGAAATGTGAATCATTGTCTGTCCATCATTTTGAGTGACCATAAAGAAAAATGGCACGTTGATATTGAAAATATTTGCATCTTCAACCATGAGGCCGCCGCGGAGCAGTGGATATCATACCGCAATATGCACACTTTGCGTGAGAGTTATACCGAAGAAGTGTGAAGAAGTCTCAAACGCCAGTCAATTATTCACTACACAAAGTGAAAGTAAAAAACTAACCGAGTTTATGGCATCTGACACTGTATTAACGGCGCATATTCTCTTAGAGACGATGAGAGATTAATCTGATTTATTTTCTTAATATTTCACTCGTGGCCACTGTGGAAAAAATGCTATTTTCGTGAATCGAGAAGTATTTTGTGTTAAACGAGTTGTTTTTTAAATGAGGAGTACGCTCTATCTAATCCTCGCAGCACGTCGGTTATGCGTTGATGCGCTGTGAAATATTGCGGGGCATATGAACTGTAGTATTAATTTAATAATAAAAGTAGCCTAATAATAATAATAATAATAATTAATTTAATATTCTTCCGTGGTTTCACAGGATTGCAAATGCAATGCAATTTTTTTTTTTTACATTTACATTTATAGCATTTAGTAATTTATTTGTAATAAACACTTTAAGTGGCCCATTAAAAGTATTATTTATATGTTGAATTATGTTTTTAAAACATACATGCGGTCATATTGGGACCGTTGCGGTGTGCATAGAAGGAGCAGTAATATTTCCTCCAGAGTGGAGAGCGCCTTTCTGAAGATTTCCATTAATTTCTAAAGCTCATCCGCTCAACGCCGCACGCTCAACGCTCAAAATGTCCTTTGTGACATGCTGGTTCGAATAGGCCTATCTGAAATAAGTTGGGTAGCCCCAACTAAAGTTTTTTTCAAGTAGTTGTTCATTTAAGCCGTTTTTCACGTGGCTCCATGTCATTGTCTGCAATATTTGCTTATTATTTATTAAATCCAGGCAATTGGTTGATAAAACATAAAATTAAGATACAATTTATACATAACGAAATTCACTTTAAATAAAGGCTTTCAACAAAACAAAACATAATGAAGTGGTCAAAATCATTTCTGACATCTTATGCATCCCTTTTCACTTTTCATAATCAATGTAAATTCAGGGGCGACAGTGGCTCAGTGGTTCATGTAGGTTGTCTACAAACCGGAAGGTTGGTGTTTCAATCCCCGGTTCCACCTGACCAAGTGTCGAGGTGTCCATGAGCAAGACACCTAACCCCAGCTGCTCCCGACGAGCTGGATGGCACCTTGCATGGCTGATACCACCGTCGGTGTATGAGTGGGTGAATGTGAGGCAATATGTAAAGCGCTTTGGATGACCATGGGTCTGTTGAAAGCGCACGTCGTTTTACCAGTGAGCAGTTCATGAGTGGCGTTCTGATCCGCTTCGTTCACATGCCCTGGTAAGGTAGGCAGGTTTTTGCATTCTTTTTTATTTCCTGTCGCTGTGCAGGCTCTTGTATTGTATATGACAGAGTAAACAGCTCAATGAGCTTTTATTTAAAGGTTTAATGTAAGCCATAGTCCATTGCATTACGATTGCAAGAAGAATCAACAATGTCAAAAATGTGACGTGCAGTCAAATGTCCTGGTGTGTATGCTGTTTAAACGAATGTTCTCACTGATATGCTTGTTGTGCTTTTGTTTTTACTATGTATAGACTCTATATTGTTTATAGACTCTATTGTTTTATAGACTCTTATTTCTTATTCAAATGTGGTGACCCCGAAAAAAACAACAAAAAACAGCACCCCCAACCTAAAACATCTTCCCGCTCCCCCTATCCTAGTGTGTTTTTTCTGTCTGCGCAAGAAATACCAATTCCTTCAGATGATGTGGTGTTCATCTGCACAGTCAATAATAACTTGGAGGTTGACATCCATATTTTTATTTACTACAATGTGTTAGGTTTTCAACATTCTTCAAAATATATTTTATGTCCAACAGAAGAAAGAACTTTATTCAGGTTTAAAACAACTTGAGTGTGAGTAATCGTAATTTTATTTTTTGAGTGAACTATCCCTTTAATGTTAATAAAACAACAAAAGACAAAATCACTCACTGATCTTGTCTGAAAAACATTAATACAGTAGCTTTAATAAGAATCAACGTATATTTTATAGTTAAGTCTATATAGTGTTTTATTTCATTTAGGCTATTCATTCAATTTCATACTTAAATGCTGCTGTACAGCTCTGAGCTGCCAGTATAAATCTTTACATATATTTATTTTATATTATACTATACACTAGGAATGTTTACTAGGGTTTTTTTTAAGGAAAGTTTTAAGTTTAAGTAAGGTTTTTCAAGTCTCTTAAGTAAAATAAAGAAAGAGAATTGCAATAAAAATTTATAAATTCTCCTTGACCTCTTGCTGTTCCTGTCGCCTAAGAATAGAATAGCAAAAAACTGATGTGACAAGCCATCAGAACCGAACCTGAGGAAAATAAGTATTTGAACACCCTGCTATTTTGCAAGTTCTCCCACTTAGAAATCATGGAGGAGTCTGAAATTGTCATCGTAGGTGCATGTCCACTGTGAGAGACATGATAATAAAAAATAAAAAATCCAGAAATCACAATGTATGATTTTTTACACTATTTATTTGTATGATCAGCTAGAATTCTGACCCTCAAAGACCTGTTAGTCTGCCTTTAAAATGTCCACCTCCTCTCCATTTATTATCCTAAATTAGATGCACCTGTTTGAGGTCGTTAGCTGCATAAAGACACCTGTCCACCCCATACAATCAGTATGGTGCTACTAACATGGCCAAGACCAAGGAGCTGTCCAAAGACACTAGAGACAAAATTGTACACCTCCACAAGGCTGGAAAGGTCTCACCTCGAGGGGTCTCAATGATCCTAAGAAAGGTGAGAATCAGCCCAGAACTACACGGGAGGAGCTGGTCAATGACCTGACAAGAGCTGGGACCACCGTTTCCAAGGTTACTGTTGGTAATACACTAAGACGTCATGGTTTGAAATCATGCATGGCACGGAAGGTTCCCCTGCTTAAACCAGCACATGTCCAGGCCCATCTTAAGTTTGCCAATGACCATTTGGATAATCCAGAGGAGTCATGGGAGAAAGTCATGTGGTCAGATGAGACCAAAATAGAACATTTTGGTCATAATTCCACTAAACGTGTTTGGAGGAAGAAGAATGATGAGGACCATCCCAAGAACACCATCCCTACTGTGAAGCATGGGGGTGGTAGCATCATGCTTTGGGGGTGTTTTTCTGCACACGGGACAGGGCGACTGCACTGTATTAAGGAGAGGATGACCGGGGCCAGGTATTGCGAGATTTTGGGGAACAACCTCCTTCCCTCAGTTAGAGCATTGAAGATGGGTCGAGGCTGGGTCTTCCAACATGACAATGACCCGAAGCACACAGCCAGGATAACCAAGGAGTGGCTCTGTAAGAAGCATATCAAGGTTCTGGCGTGGCCTAGCCAGTCTCCAGACCTAAACCCAATAGAGAATCTTTGAAGGGAGCTCAAACTCCGTGTTTCTCAGCGACAGGCCAGAAACCTGACTGATCTAGAGAAGATCTGTGTAAAGGAGTGGGCCAAAATCCCTCCTGCAGCGTGTGGAAACCTGGTGAAAAACTACAGGAAACGTTTGACCTCTGTAATTGCAAACAAAGGCTACTCTACCAAATATTAACATTGATTTTCTCAGGTGTTCAAATACTTATTTGCAGCTGTATCATACAAATAAATAGTTAAAAAATCATACATTGTGATTTCTGGATTTTTTTTTAGATTATGTCTCTCACAGTGGAGATGCACCTACGATGACAATTTCAGACCCCTCCATGATTTCTAAGTGGGAGAATTTGCAAAATAGCAGGGTGTTCAAATACTTATTTTCCTCACTGTAAAATCATGCTGTCTAATCAGCATCTTGATATGCCACACCTGTGAGGTGGATGGATTATCTTGGCAAAGGAGAAGTGCTCACTAACACAGATTTAGACAGATTTGTGAACAATATTTGAGAGAAATAGGCCTTTTGTGTATATAGAAAAAGTCTTAGATCTTTGAGTTCAGCTCATGAAAAATGGGGGCAAAAACAAAAGTGTTTTGTTCTGTTTATTTCCTCTGAGAACTTCAACACTAATGTTATCCCATGCCTTCTGCAACTAAAGCCAAAGGCTTTCCTTTGAATGTACAATAGATCTGTCCAGTTTATTTTCCAACTTGAACCAAATGTGCTCGATGGGGTTGAGGTCCGGACTTTTAGGGGGCCAGTCCATTATTTTCAATGTTCCAGCAGATTCCCCCCGTCACAGGTATTTCCGGAAATAGTTAGAAGAATGTTTCGGGTCATTGTCCTCTTGGAAAATAAATCCAGTCCCAATAAGACGACTCCCAGATACCAAGTGTTGTAATAATTTTGTCCACCACTGTATATTATTTATTTCTCTCTCTCTCTCTCTCTCTCTCTCTCTCTCTCTCTCTCTCTCTCTCTCTCTCTCTCTCTCTCTCTCTCTCTCTCTCTCTCTCTGTCTCTCTCTCTATGTATATGTATATGTGTGTATATATATATATATATATATATATATATATATATATATATATATATATATATATATATATATATAGAGAAAGACTTTTAAAGTAATTATTGAAATGCATATTTAAAGCTTTTGTCTGCCATAATAATTTAAACTGTGAAAGGTCAAATTGACTTACTATCTCTTGAAGCTTTTTCCTATTTGACTTCTCAATCCAATTGACCGTTCGCAAAGACCCGACCCCTTTAGTTACTGTTGCTATGTCCGACAAGCTATGGCTCTCTCACACCACACACCCGTTCTCACGTAGAGAAAATACATCACAGAGCAAAGAGGACACTTGACTACACGTCGACAGACAGGACAGAGCAAGTTACTTTTGATATGAAACAAAGTCTCAGACTTTGAAATTGTCATTTTTTAAAAGAGATTTTTAACAATAAATACCATTTTAGGCTCTTTAATGTGTCGTGATCGCTGTTGCGCCTCAGTTAAAGCTGCTCGTGAACCGAATATCTCTTCCTTCTAGTTCATTGATAAGCAGGAAATAAACATGAATGAAAACTAAAAGAAATGTTGTCTCAACCGCAGAAAGACATCAGTACACACCGTTTTTCCAAGTTCAAGTCCACCGACGTTAATCTACTAACTCTCCTGACAGCTTTGTTGGACAAAACGGCAGATTCGGCGATGTGATTGGCCAGATCGCCTGTCAATCAAACTTGCGGCGAAGGGTGAATTTTCATTAGTCCCCAAACACAATTAGCTCCTTATTTCTATCAAACCCTTTAAAAACATTTCTTAAATGATCATAAAATGTACTATTTGATGAAGGAGGCCTACCGTATATACACCAACTACAGTAAATGCCATGCATGGGGATTACAGCAATGCATTCTATATCTACTATTACATATTATCTAATATCTAAGTATTACATTCAATTTCCTTACATTTTATGCTGTCCTTCACACACATTAGCAGTCCACCACCTTTTCCAAATTTTCGATCATTTTTGAAGACTTTATATCCAAGTATATCCGGGATTATATTATATCCCGGTGTTCGGCGATGATTCTGTCAACCACCTATCAGACAAGCAAAGCAAATCGAAATTCGAGTTCTGAAGTAACTGTTCCAATAGGTCAGTTTTTGAAGCAACGCTTATGATATTTAAATGTCCCATTAGTGATCCTTTGGGCTTGAAGTGGATCCCATAGAACTTTTGCATGAATTGTTTGAAGCACAATTTGAAAGTACATTGTCATCTGCAAACTCCAGTGGGGTGTAGTTCATCACAGTTAAAATTAGGTCCAGGGTTTTGATGGATATCGATCGCCAACAAAAGAGTGACCGCTAAATAGCTAATTGTTCTCCGGAAGAGTTGAGATGGCTTTCTTCTGTCAATTGATAGTTGCTTAGTTGGTAAAGCCGATTTCCTGTCTTTTAATATCACGGAAAAAGAAGTGAAACTTGAGAGCAATTGATGCGCGAGAACAAATCTCATTATAGTTATTGCAGAAGCTCAAACGTACTGCGTAACACACAAGAATGAACCTCATTGGTTCTCATAGAAGCTCAAATGCGCTGTGTGACACAAGAAAGTACCTCACTGGTTCTCGCAGAAGCTCAAACGTGCTGCGGAACACACGAATGAACCTCATTCAATTTGAACACATGAGAATGATCCTCTTTGGTTCTTGCACGTCAAACAAGCATACTTGAGCTTCTATTTACTGTACCATATTTGATGTTTGTGTGTTATGTGAATAAAAGCCTAAATTAAATGTTTATCATACAAAGTGATCGTGTTACTTCAATTTTTTTTGGACTAAACCACTCAATTCATATGGATTAGATTTACAATCTCTTTATGATGTGTTAAAGTGGTAGTTGTGTGGACTGTCAATGTAGGGACAGAAATCAGATTTCATTTAAAATATCTCCATTTGTGTTTTAAAGATTGAAGCAACTTGAGGGTGAGTAAATGATGACCGAGTTTTAATTTTTGGGTGAACTAACCCTTTATTTAATTGTGAGGTTTTTTTTTTTATTATTTGAAAGTTCTTTACAGTATTTTAAAAACAATAGAAAATGATGATGATCACTTCAAAATGGAAACCTAAATACTGTAGGTTGAGTTCAGGTTTTGTAATGCATTCTTTCTTGAAATTTCAGTGGATAAGAAAAGGTTATGAGTTGCAAGTCTCATCTTCTGTTGAAACGTCACTTGCTGAAGTCATTTTAAGCAGTGGGCGTATCTTGCATTCGCTCACCTGTAATAACCTCTTCAACAAAGCGTTTTTTTTATTTTCTTGTACTATGACTCATATTATGAGAAGCAATGGATGATGTTAATATACTAATCAGCCCTAGTTCACCTGTCATGGGTTATGTTCAGTGCTGACATCAGTTTAATGCATTCAACACACACACACACGCGGATCTGGTGGGAGGCAGCGTGTGTGCTCTTAGTAACTGTGGCAGTGGAGCTCACAGCAGTCAAAGGCCAGATAAAATGCTGTAACCTCATCATTACAAACCATATTCTCTTTAAAAGTCCTCCTTTTTTATATCACATCATGAATATTTCATGCTGTGATATCTGGGCCAATTAGGTGTCATATCCTCTGTCTGAGAGTTCTTTATCTTTTTCTATTTTCTTCTCATCTCTGCCTGCCGGTAGCTGTATTTAAGAGGCAAGTGTCTCACTCAGTATGTAAAAACACAAAATGAGCAGAAAATAACACAAAATGCTCTGCTCTGTATAGAGAGTGTTTTTTTACGGTGATTTTGGAGTGTCATTATACTAGAAAAATATGAACTTGGAAAAGGGCTCCCACCTGGAGAATTCAAGCTGCTAAAGTGGCATCGCAAGGTGAAAGTCCGGTTTCGGGTCACAAAAACACAATTATTGATGTTACACTGTAGCATTACGCAGGCTTCCTTCATCCCATATTTACTTCCTTGCTTCTGCACTCCTGTTCTTTTCTTTGAGCTTCTTCCATCTGCACTTCTGCATTAAATTAGTGCTGGGTTCGAGTCCACCTTATTCGAGTCTGAGTCAAGTCAGAGTCAAAATAAATATTACTGTATGTCATTAAGTTAATATCTTAGGCTTGTTTTAACCACTTCACATCATCCCATTAGTAGTATCCTGCTGGATTTTCAAATATTATCCCCCCCTTCCCAATATAATGGTGTATTGTGACATATTTCTGAGTGAAGGACCTTTTCTAATGTGAAAAACTACAGTGGGACTTGACTGTATCCATCGAAATAAATTCAACTGGTAACCAAATTACTTTGGTGAATGGGAACAGCGTATTGGGATCTGAAAAGACGAAATTACATCTGCTTTCTCTGTTTGTGGCTGTGCGTTGTGTGGGTTTTATGACAGGTGGTTGGCTAAGAACAAGACTGAAGGACAGAACTAGAGTCCTTACAATGGCATGTAGTGTGTTTAAAGGTCATAGATCAAAATAACTTTAAAACTCACAACTTTCAAAACTGTTTTATGGAGTTTGTGTCTACTGAAAGGTTTTTTAGAAAGATTTAGCTTAGATTTAGATTTATATTTAACTGAATCATTGAACAATCCATTGAACACACTGTACTTCTATCCCTATACAGCCTTGTTTTCATTTGTGTCATAAAAAATAAATGTTTATTTGACTTGTTAGCATTTTTAATGTTAAAAAAATGTTACATTATTGGTAGTTTATTGTAATGATCCATGTTTTCCAATGGATCGACCATAATTCCATGTGTAAGTTTTCCATAGTAAAATAATGATAATCAGTATATAAAAGAAAAATAAATGTTATTTTCATTACCACAGCAAAAACTTAAACTAGCCTAAAGTGAGCACAAACTTCTACATACAATGATGACAGCAGCAGGTAAGCTATATTTAACACAATCTCATGAAGGTTGACAAGTTTACAGTTCATGTCAAATGTAGCCTTACAACCAGGGTTAGGTGCTTCTACATCAGTGCTATTCACCTATCATTTCCCTCTGAATTTAGGGATAACTTATGGGTAGGGTTAGGTTTAGTTGTAGGGATATTATGATTACATTTTCGGACAGGAATGTTGTTCAAGGATCAACAAAATATGTTGACCCAGAATCAGGACGTACGACAGATACAATATATTGAGACACATTTTTTTAACCCCTAACTATAGACATAATATCAACTGTGTTTATACTGGCATTTCGCTTGCATTTTGGGTGCATGTGCCATACGCTGCGTGTAAGGACCGAATTCAGTTCTATTTTGCGTCTTATTGTGCTTGAACAATTTAAAATTGTTTGAATATTTAGACTGGCAAGACTTAAAAACAAATGCAAATGATTTTGTGACGATGCAGTACTGAAACAATCAGGCAGGCCAGTGACATTTCCATCAACTATCCTGAGCAAATCCTGTCCTGTCACCGACAGCACTGGATTCGGTTGCACTCAGAAAGTCAGTCAGAGTAGAAATGCATCCGAATCTGTGATAAGTGCAAGTCTGTTAAAAGTTGGAAGAGTACCCCAACTCTATTTATTATATATTTTTGCTAAAATTACATTTGCTAATATTATAGCATGCTACTATATAATAATAGCAAGGCTAGGTTTGGAGAATGGAGCACTGTTGTTAACTTTATAACTGGGCAAACTGATCTAGCTATTTCAAAGACTTGTAAATAGGGCTGTAATGATATTCAAAACGAACTGAAAAACCGCGACACACCACCCACGGTTCGAACCATGACACACTCATGTCGAACCGAACACGCCCCACCCCTTGTTGCCCCAGCCCAGCTCTCACTTCACCTTATGCCACAAAATATTTTTTTTCTTCATTGACATTTGATTAATTAGTAATTAGTACACTTTAAACAACTAATAAGAGCTGTATTTTTACTAAATATTTTTATAATAATATTATTTACTAAATATACACTAACTTGTCTTCCAAGTGCATGTCACGTGACTTGGGTGATTGCTCAAGCTGCATAGTGGAAGGACAAAGAGAGCCAGTTCCCCCATTTAGCCAGGTAGGCAAAATGCTCCCAGCAACATCGTCATTTTCGTAGCTTGTTACGGAAAAAAAAAATTCTCTCTCGCCTCAGAAAACTGCTTTCTTGTCCTGTCAGCTGTTATACTGTGCTCGTAGCGCGCACTCTTTAGTTACATGTGTGCATGTGGCAGCGCGCGCTGTATATCACTTCATATAAAGCGCAAGAGAAACTGAGCATGCAACGTTATGATGTCAATTCGTAAGTCATGAAATAAAAGTGAAGTACCAATAAATCACGTAACTGGTTCGACGTGTGTTACCTGGGAAGGATTTGCATGCAGGTATGATGTTCATTCTGATCATCAGGAGCAGTTTTCATGTCTTATTAACAGTATATGATGTAGGCTATTGTGTATTCGCCATGGTAACTGTTGTTTCCATAACCCCAAAATGCCACTTTATTTTCACTTTATTATTTTGTTTATTTTTAAATTAGTGTGGTGTACTTTATTGTATTAACAAAAACTGCTATTTAATATCTTTAACTTATAGGCCTATCATCAGTATTAGTCATTTTCATACAATGTATGTGCTTGTTAAGTAGGCTAAAGTGGGAAATTACTTGTGTGTCATCAATTTTTATGAAATAAATGTGCTTGTTTTTTTCAAACATTATGGTAAATGGTAAAATGAGTAGATTATGTCTGACTAGTCTTCACAGTGGAGGCATTTATTTCATTTTAGTTTACTCAGGTTTGCTAACTGCTCTAAAGAAAATGTGAAGCCAATGTTTAAAGTTAATAAAGATAAAGTTAATAAGTTAAATTATTGCTGTTATTATTAAGTTAAAAGTGAATCTAGTGTTATTATTGCTGTTGCCCTGCCATGAACCATCACTCCACAGCAAACAGAACCGAGGCTCCAAAACCATGACATGAACCGAACTTTGGCATTGGTGTATCGTTACACAAATGTCCAGTGCGTTTTTTCTGCTTATTCAGTGTTGAGCACACTTTTTATCAAACCATATGAATCAAGCACAAATTTGAGACCAAAATGTGTGGTTGCTTTGTAAATGATGCTTTGTGCATCTAATAACCATTAACCAATAACAAAGATTGATATTCTTTACTTGTGTTTAATTTTAGCTTATAATTTGAAATGTGCTTTTAAAAGTCAGTGTCATTCTTTCAATTGTTGTTATTATACTGATGTAATGGTCCTGCATTAGGGATATGTGAGGTTAACTGTGAGAAATGTATATGTTTGAAAAATAACACCTGATGTATAGCCTTGACGTGTAAGGAAGTGCAGACAATTTAACCGCTGTGGTGTTAATCAGCTTCCTGTACATGCTGTAACAGTAGCTCATTAGTCTGGTAACATTGATATGTACTAACAGATCAAAACAAATTATTCAATGTGTTGCATCTATGGAAGTTCTTTCCTCTGGTGGGAAATTTAATCCAGGGAGCCGCTTGACATTATTTAGAAGCAATTATTTTAGAAAGCTGCATAAATACCTCTAATTTACTGCTGAAGGAGGTGTGTTTTTTATTGTAAATGCACTCCTAAATGATCTCCTTTAAATTGTGCAAGTGATGGCCTTTAAACATTTGTAAAGTCTAGAAGGACCAAAAGAGTGAATGTCTTATGACGTAAGCTAAAAGGTTCATAGCTCTCAATTATAGTCGAATACAAAATGCCGCTTTCAAAGGGATTCATTTTCGGTGCTTATTTCTGAGAGAACCTTACAAGAGATCAGAGACCATTCCTCCATACAGATACCCAGCTCCATGTTGGTGCTTCTTCTCATCAGTTTACCCCACTCATTTTCTATAGGGTTCAGGTCAGGGGACTGGGACGGCCATGGCAGAAGTTTAATTTTGTGCTCAGTCACACATTTTTGTGTTGATTTTGATGCTTGTTTTGGATCATTGTCCTAATGGAAAATACAGCCACGGCCCATTATAAGATGTCTAGCAGAAGCGGTCAGGTTTTGATTTTTTTTTATCTCTTGGTATTTGATAGAATTAGTGTATCTGAACAAGATGTCCCGGACCTCCAGCAAAAGAATAGGCCCACAACATTTAAAAATCCAGCAGTATATTTAACCGTGGGCATGGGGTACTTTTTATCACTGTTTGCACCAAGGCCATCTGGCGGGTTTGCTGCCAAAAAGCTCTTTTTTGTTTTGTTGTTTAATCTGACCACAAAACCAGGTCATTTTTGAAGTTCCAGACGTTTTTGACATCTAAATGTGCTGGAGTTTGTTTTTGGAGGAGGAGGATTTTTCTTGAAACCCTCCCAAACAACATGTGGTTGTGTACATACTGTTTGATTTTTTTTCTTTCTGATCCCAAGACCCAACTAATCTCTGCAATTCTCCATCTGTGATCATTGGAGAGAGTCTTTGGCCACTCGAACTTTCCATGCAAGATAATATAGACACGTTCTCTTTCAAGCAGATTAGTAATATCTTTAGTTAATTGAAACTTCTTAGTTATTGCCCTGATGGTGGAAATAGGGATTTTCAATGCTTTAGCTATTTTCTTACAGCAACTTTCTATTTTGCGAAGCTCAACAATCTTTTGCTGCACGTCGCAATATTCTTTGGTTTTTACTAATTTTGATGAATGATTAAGGGAATTTGGCCTCTTGTGGAACACAAAGTCATGCCTGAACAATTTCATGCTCCTAGTCACCCTGTTGTGCTAAAAAACGTAAATATGAATGGGAATATATGCCTACTTTAAAGATATTTTACTTATAAGCATTTCTAGGGATGCCAATTGTGGCCAAAATGTGTTGGAGATTTCGTAATGTGAGTTTCCCCCCACTTTCAATTGTTTTACTTCAATCAAAAGTTAGAATTTTGTGAATTTTGCAGATTTATTTTCACAGCTGCCTTTGCTCATATATTTACCAAGGTTGCCAATATTAGTGGAGGGCACTGTACATTATTTAACATGAACTAACAATACAAATACTTCTTAAGCATTTATTAATCTTAGTTAATGTTAATTTTGAAATTGACTAATATATTATTTAAATCCGAATCCGTTAATATTATTTAATGTACCTGAACTAACATGAACTAACAATGCACCGTTGTGATTTATTAACTACAGTAACAAAGATAATGACAAAGAAAGACAAAATTACAAATAAAGTTAAATATTGTAACAAATGCATTTCTCATTGTTAGTTAATGCTAGTTAATGCATTTAATAATGTTAACTAAAGGGATCTTACTGTAAAGTTTTGCCAATATTTCTTTTTACACAGTATAGAAAGTATCATGCAAGTCTAAATATGTTAAAGCAGGACTGAAGGGGATATTTTGACCAAAAAATGTGCAATCATAGATATTGTTCTCAGCTGGTGCATATGCATTTATAACCCAACAAAGGAACACACACACACACACACACACACACTGTATGTGGCTTTCCGGATGTTAACAGTCGGTGGCAGATCTAGGTACTAGACTCAATGCACGGCTCCACAGCGCACACCCCACCGCCCAGGCCCGCTCTGGAAACTGGATCAGGGGAAAGTGTCGCGTTTAATTATGCTCCTTGCTTCAGCTCAGCGTGGAACCATCTGCCACTGCGAAATATGACTTTAATAAAGAGAGAATTTTCCAGTGCATAATTTAGTGGTAATGGCCGGACAGTTATGTTACAGTCATACATTAATGCGTGTGAAATGCACGCTGAGACAGAGGCAGAGAGGTTTGGAAGGGGTTTTGGTGATGTACTGTGACATCTCACAAACACTGAGATATCATTGACTACATCATTTTGTTGGTTATCAGGCTCCTTGGTGGGGTTACTTATTGTATTCGAATACAGTGGTAATGTTTTCATGTGCCATAAAACAGGTTATTTTTTGTGATTTTAAAGGTTCAAATTGTAACTATTTTTAACTCACTATAATTGTCATTAATAAACCCAATACAACATTTCTGTTTTTTAATCCCTAACAATCACCATAAAACCATTTTTAAAGTGGTTTATATGATTTATGTGACGTATTTCAAGTATTCTGAAGCCATACAATAGTTTTGTGTAAGACAGATTCAAAAAATGACATTGTTATATTGTTATATTTCACACAGAAAATGTTCCCCTCCACTTTTTTGTTGTATTTGACATCCAGCTGGCATCATAGCCACAATATTTTATTTATTTTGATGAGATTGGCACACAAAGATATCGTATGGCTTTAGAAGACTTGAAATATAGTGTACAAGCCATATAGAATACTTTTATGGTGTTTCTTTGTGGAGATTTACGTATGCGGTCACTATGAACGTAATTCAAAAATACCCTTTTTGTATTTTGCCACAGAAAAACACACAACATGAGGGTGAGTAAATGAGTGAATTGTCATTCTCTGGGTGAGCCGTTTCCTTAACTATGCTTTAGAAATGACATGAGATTAATGTTCTACCTGTTCTTTTTTAAAAACAAAAGCATTAACAATCTGTCTGATTAGTGCTCGTACCTTGGACAATCTGAAGAGACGAAATGTAGACGACGAAATGTAGTTTCTTCAATCATGTTTTTCATTTATTACAGACAGTTCCTGGGACAGATTTGGTTTATTTAAACCTCACGTGAATAGCACTGATTCCTCAATCAGAACCCTTGCTCGCGACGATTTTCTCAAAGCAGAACTCAACCCCCTCCCCTCACCCCAAAAAAGCCACCCCTGTCTCAGAGCTCCTGTGCCACACCAGTGCCTTTACATATTTCACATATCCCTTTTATTGCAAATTATTGAGGTTTTTTATTGCTATTCATAAAAAAAGCATATTTCCCTTTATCTGCAATTTACGGTGAAGCTTTTGGCGCAATTTCCGATACTCGAGTTTTATTTCCTGACATTAGTGTGCCATTTTGTGGGAATGAAGGAATTTTTTTTGCCCGCTATTCACTTGACTGCAAGGACCTTTCAGCTGATGTTGGGGGCGGAGGGACACGTACACAAAGACCAACAGCTGCAGCCACTCCGCGCTCCCGGTACCCCCTGTCAGATTCAGGGCCTCGGAGCATCGGTAGCCCGGCTCGCTGAAGTGCACGTTTCCAGGCAGTGCAGTCATGTCATTCACAAGCGAACAATGCTCCTTATTAGTTCCTCTCCGTCACAGATTTGTCACCAACGTGGTGATGTAGGATGTCTATTGATTAGGCACAAGCACTGAAAATTGTGCTGTTTGTCAGGAATGCGTTGTGTTTGTGGTGTGCTTTCGTAGGGAATTTGCATATAAATGAAACCATATACTAATGTATGCATGTAGACATGATCTATGTATAAAAGCATGCTAGCATATACAAACGCACACGCAATCAGGATGTGTCACGAACAGGAAGACGACAACACATTGTCATTGAAGGTGTGAAGGCATGTGAGAAACAATGTGTCATGTGATCCCATTTTCAGATTTAACAACGTCTCTCTTTGTTTGGGAACACACTTTAGTTGGTTCACACATCAAGTTTCAAAGGCAAAAAACCTTCTTGTAAGGTTTTTAGCGACAAAATGAATCTTGTAAGATTTCCCAGTTCAAAATGATTTTCACCCCTGCTCAAAAAAATAACTCAAGACACACGCAAGTGTAACGCTAATGACATTGCAAAATCATACAGTTCACATATAGTTTTGTATCACGCTTTTCATGATGCATTTTAATGCAAAGCTTTTTTCAAAGCAGCTTTACTGAACCCTGTGAGCAAGCCAAAGGCGACACATGCGATACGGTTAGAATTACTACTGCAGTACTCAAATGCTGATGTTGTACGTGAGCTACTGTATTTCACAGTATGTTTCTTGTACATTTGATATATTTTTAGATATATAGCTATTTATTATTTACAGATTTCAGAGAGTAAATTCAAAGAGAGAAGAGATTCCTTGTTTATATTGATTTTTAAATAATTTTTTGAGAACCATCATCTTAAAGCTGCAGTCCGCAACCTTTTGTGCTCTAGCGGTTAATAAACAAAACGGCATGCGTCTAGCGGAAGAACATTGCAGCCGGAGCTACTTCTCTCTGTTTATGTCTATGGCGAGTCACGCAGGGACTGTGCTCCTCCGCAGTGGTTCTTACCAGACCGATCTGAAATAGTCCCAATATAAACACTTATTATAAGCGTACCATAATGATTCAGGGTAAGACAAAAACACGGTTTGGAAAATGGATTCATGTTGTACATTCTCATTATATAATTTTTGTAAATCTTGAACACCAAAAAAGTTACGGACAGCAGCTTTAAGTAGAACAACACACAACCCCCCCCAAAAAAAAATCTATGGCATATTTCAAATGATCGAATGTGGCACATATTCGGTTATGTTTTCTTTTTGTGGTGACAATAGATGTCAATAGATGGAGCTGAAAACCATCCCATAGTATCGTTATTCATGTGTATTCAAGTAAATGCTAGATCTGTCAATATTTATGATGAACGTTTGACATATTTTTGTATCTGTTATATTGGGTAATATTGAGTGAAAAGAAAACACATTTTATGAGAAAAAGTAAAGCAGGAGATGCACCCAAACATGTGTGAATACCTCTGAACATGTTTAACATATTCATTCTAATTTACTTGCTTTATTTTTTATTTCTTTTTTTTTGCCATTTCTTTTGGTTACACTTTACAATAAGGTTGTATTAGTTAACATTAGTTAATGCATTAGTTAACATGAACTAACCATGAACAACACCTCTGTTCAGCATTAGTTAATCTTTGTTAACGTTAGTTAATATAAATCCAGCTGTCCATGGTTTATTAATGTTAGTTCACACAGTGCATTAACTAATGTTAGCAAGATTTTAATAATGCATTAGTAAATGTTGAAATTAACATGAACTAATAATGAACTGCACTTATAAAGCATTTATTTATCTTTGTTAATGTTACCTAATGTAGTTAACTAATGAATCTTATTGTAAAGTGTTACCATTTTTTTATATCTGTTTTGTCCTATTACTCAATAATCGGTGTCATTCTAGTAGAGTGTTTTTTAAGATATTATACATGATCCAAGATAAGAGACCATTTACCTTTCAGTTTTACAGGGTCTGTTAGGTGAACAGTAATCAAGTTTGTAAAATCAAAGCATTGTCATCAAGACCTGAATATGACGACGGGGCTTTGAATGCCACTCCACCAATCGGATTGCTCCGAGATGAATCAAAATCCACCTGACATTGGTTTCGGTGTAATTATCAATGCAGGTAAATGGCATCTCACCTGATGATAAAAACGGATACAGATATGCCGTCGGCTTTCCTTATGATTCACTTTATGTCCCTGATCCACTCCAGCCTGTCCTGTGGGCATGTTCAAACAGGCGTTCTCAAATCTCTATCCCTGTGGGGTCGGTTCTCTCTCTCCCTGCCCCTCTGCCCCCTAGCCAGCAGCCCCGTAGCACCAGGGAAAGTATCGCTTTAGCTTAACTGATGAAAGCAGTGCCCCCATCTCATAGCATTAACTTGTTTATCTTTAGCCGAAGCCAAAAAAAAAAAAAAAAAAAAAAACTTTCAAGCTCCATTGCTCATTCTGTGCAAGAGAGATAGACGAAGAGACATGCGAAAACAAAAGGCAGCCACTGAAATTTGCATGGTGCTCAATTATACATTAGCGAACATCACTTGGCAATCTGTTCATATCAATTTAATTGGATTTTAATACTGCCTCTGATCTTGTTTTCTAATTAACAGCAGCGGCTGGCAATAAAGCAGAACCATGCACCCAGCAACACCTTTGATCCTGGCCATATGGAGTTCCTTAGAGCTCATTGGAGAAAAAAAAAATCAGTCACCTAAATATGAGCCCATGACAAGCCCAGTGGAAAGCGGGTGGGGGCGGATAGGGCAAGAGCGGTTGCTCGGGAGTGAGGCGGCGTGTCGGGCTGAAGGCGAGATAAGTGTGACCCCCAGATGGCCGGATATCACTCCTGCTAACGCTTTCATTGATTAATTTCTCTCCTGATTGGTTGTGATTACTGATAAATAAAACATGATCTCTGAATCTGATGCAAATCAGCTTCTGAGCTTTAGGGAAATGTTGATTGCTTTTTCAAATCTGTTTATTTCCACCCTTGTTGCCCTTAACTTTGTATTTGACGTGGGACTTTGAGAGTGTGTTTTCATCTCTCGCTTTCATGCTGGAAGAGCGGAGATTTAAACCCTCAAAGACGGCGCGGATAGCAACGGAAAAGTTCAATGTTTTGACCATCGGTTCTGGGGGAAATCAAACATTTTGGCCACTGGAGGAATGTCTGCCGCATTGTAAACACAGCCGGCTAATGCTTGATGTTTTATAACGCGCAACAACATTTGCAAGAGTTTTCCGATCGTTTCTGTTGTAACGTAATTAATGGTGTGAAAAGATTTTTTTTTTTTTGGTATGTTTGTGTCATTATTTATTATTTGGTTACTTATTTATGTTCGTCGTCTAGTCGTGATAATGCTTGACGGCCCTGAAAACTCCTAAATAATGCATAAACAATATAAATTAAAAACAGTTTAAGTCTCTTAAACCGATTTCCTGCTAAAATATAATTTTCAGTGCCAGATAGTCTTATTCTGTCTTCATTATAAGCCGCACAACAAATCTGACGATCCCACAGTCTAATGATACAATGCTTCATATTAACATGCTATCAGAATTCATTTACCGCACTCCATCCAAAACATTTTGACAGACCTCATCTAGATATTCTGTCATTTTCCAAGCAGCGCCACCTAACGATCCTCAAGCGCTGCCAATATTCCCTGATGAAGAGAGACAGGGGGAAACGGTTAGGCCCCACCTCACCATTTAGATTCCTAATTGTTATTAATGCTCCTGATCAAAACACACTGATCCAGCAGTGTGTGTGTGTGTGTGTGTGTGATGGAAAAAAAGGATGCCAATGCTGCAGTCTCTGTTTTTTCTTTCCCCCTCCACCCTCCTCTCTGAAGCAGACAATTGAGGGGGAAAATGACAGAAGAAGAAGAAGGAGGTGGAGAGCGAAATCTGCTGTGCGTCAGACAGTCCATGGAGGAATTAGAGAGCATGGCTGATTCACCGTCCCCTAGAAGCGGGGGTGTTAATTTGGAAATCTAGGACTGGTATGTGGAGAATGCTAATTTGTAATTAGGAAGATTAACTAAATCTGGGGAATAGAGAAGATTATTGACTTATATAATAAAATCAACAATGCTGCCCTGGTTAAATAATCATCGCCTAAAATCACACGTTCCTAATGCGCTGGGCAGGTTACGCAGTGTGCCAGCATGGGAGCTTTGATCCGTACTATCCAAAAATAACAGCGTGAGATAACCGGGGATAATATCTCCATCAGACCAGACCCGCTAATATCGCTAAGTAGATAGCTTGTGATTGGAATGTTATTGTAATTATGGGCGTCAAAATCCTCTCCTTAGTGTACGACTTGAGATTTTGATCATTACATTGAGATGATGGGTGTCCAACTGTTCAGGATGGCAAATTAACATGTTTGTGTGTGTAAAGTAGCAATCCTGAAAATGATCGCAAATCGAATGTATGAAAATTTCGTAAATTGCATCAACACAGATAATTATTTTTCATAATGTAAATTTGCTCACTGAAGAATAATATCTGCTTTCCTTCTTTTTTTATTAACTCTTCTGATGTCTTCTGGTCATTTTTGACCCATTTTCAGAAAGGAATATTCTATATTCTTCACATTGTTTTTCATGTTGGAACAAGACTTTTGGACATTTTATTATGAAAACAGGCTTTGAGTTTGAGAGTTTCTGTTTTCACTTATGGCCATTCACCTTTGACCTTTCAGAATGTTATGCAGCTTTAAATGGATTTAATTTGTATTATTACTATTATTATTCCATTGTCAATCTAATACGTACACTATTCATGTAACTTATAGTAGAATAATACATGAGTCTGAAAATACATGAGATATTATTAACACACAGAATCAGCCAAACTCATGTTAATCTTGAGTACCTATAGAGTAGTATTGCATCCTTCATATCTCCGAAGTGATTAGGATTTCATAAAGGGCCATACTCGAAAAAAACTTCCCGAAACTTGTTCGAATCCAGAAGGAGTGTATTTGGCACAGAAATACTCTGTCATGGTGTATGTCCAACTAATTTTTTTTCTTTTCATTTTGGCCATGTTTAGCATGAGAATCCAATGTATGAAATAGTATTAGACCCCCCCTTTAAATACCAATAGTGTTTGTCTCAACAGTCATAAACTAATTATGTGTAACTCCCAAAATTATTATATTAATTTTATTTAATAAATTGTTTATGTAATACACTGTTTGACTTATATGTAGTGCCTGTATTTGAAGAACCTTTTACCTTTTGATCTAAAAAAACCCCTAAAAAAAATGTTGTAATACACTGCAATCGTATGAGTCAAATTTGACCCAAGTTCACAGGTGGGTGCATTTATTTTAGGACAATAGGAAGGTTAAGATTAAAACAAAACATTAAACTCCCTGTTTACAATCCTTGCAAAAGAATCCTTTGGTTAAGTTTTGACAAGGGAAAGTTTCATTTGATGAAAACTTTGTTTACACAATCTCAATTGCATCCCTCCAGTGTTCTGTTTTCATCATATTGCGGTTAAAAATGTTACAGACGTTTAAAATCAAAATTCCTCCTCAAATAACCTTTATGCAAAGGCGTCTGACAAATACTGCCTTAGGAAAACATGATACATACAGTGAGATCACCATCAGTGCAAACAACTGTGCTGCAGCTCATTTTTAAATCAATGCATAAATCTGCATTCAAATCTCAAATTCTTCCTCAAATTATTGGACACACAGGTATTGGCGACATTAGAAGCGGGAAATTGAGTATTTTACATGAGATGAAGAACAAAAAAAAAAAAAAAAAACCTTTCTTTCAAAACAAACACTTGGCAAGTAGGAAGCTGATCTCTTAATATGAGATGTCACAACATGTGCACAGTAAGAAATGCATTACCAGCAATGTATGTGCATTTCGGATGTATGATATAATGTTAAACTTTAAATTTAGAAAGTGATGGCGTGTTTGTCGTGCACTTTTGCCAGTTATTAATCTGTGATTTATTCCTAATGAAACTTCACAACAAACTGCCAATGTAAAACCATATGCATACATTTGAATTGTCTTGCAACTTGTCATACACTAAAAACACGACAATTAGACCCTGAATACAACAAATGTTTAAGCCAGTTCAATAGACCTTAATCACACTTCCTATTTCCGGTAAGTGAAGCAGTGCATCGCTACTTCCGGTCCCAACGCGACGCAATCAAAACTAATGTCTGAATCTTCTCGCAGGTGTTGCTGCAGGGATCCGGTGCTCTAATGCTAAATAATGACAACCTTAACTCAGATTTTACCATTTCCTGACACTAAAAGAATAGAGGAAAGCATGGGTGAGACTGATATGGCGGGATGAAGGTCCTTCTTTTAAAATAATATGTGGGAGTATGTGTGTGTGTTGTGCATTTCCAAACTGAGGATGTTTACGTCTCATATAGACAGCCTGCTGAAATGTCCCCATCCAAATGTGCATTCTGAATAATAAATGTATTTATAACCTGCCGCAGTCCTGTGCTCGTCTTCTCATTAACAGTGTTTCTCTTACAAATCATATTTCATACCTGTTGAATTTACATTTTTAAATTAATTTGACTGATAAACACCCTTACGAAAGTAAACCATGGTTTTATTACACTAAGAATGTAGTACCCATGTTTTTTTTGTGGATTGACTACCAACAAATTGTTAAACTACAATAACCATGTTTTTTTGTTGTTTTGTTTGTAATGAAACCATGGTTAATTTTCACGAAAGCAGTATTCAATAGATGAATGAATGCGCGGTAACTGCCTTAAAGAAATGTAACGATGTTAAACATTTAATTAATCTTAAACAGTAATACGTTAACAGCGTGACTGAATTTTGTACAGTGAAATGATTGTCGATGAAAAATGACAGAATAATGACTAAAGTATTTAATACAAATAAATAAAGAAATATGTTCATTCAGATCTTATTCGTCAGGTCTCACACACACTTCACCGCGGTCACTATTTATACGAGCACTGACACCGTGTGGTGAAATAATCACGTATGTTTACGACCCTCGGCTTATGTTGGATTAAAAAACTACAAGTTCAGCAGAGTTTGGAAAATCCTGTACACAGTAATGATCAGTTTATCTCTTCTCTTGTCTCTGAAAATGTCCAGATTTTTAAATCATCCTCCAGATGCTTATTTTAAGTGAGGTTTGTTCAGCTAGGTGTTCAAGAATCAATGCACTGCTTCGACGCACACTTCCGGTATTCAATTCCTCTGTGATAAAGGCAGAGATGTATAGTAACGAAGTAGAACTACTTCACTACTGTACTTAAGTACTAAAAGCAGTATCTGTACTTTACTAGAGTATTATTTTTTTCTCCTACTTCCACTTTTACTTCAGTACATATTTTCGATGAGTTTAATACTTTTACTCCGATATTTTTTTATGTGCTGCATCGTTACTCGTTACAATAATAAAAATGTTACGAATCATTCCATTCCAAACCCACATTACCGCGCACGAGAGAGAGAGCGCGCGAGAGAGCCCCGCGTGCGCGCGCATTCACTGTCTTTAAAACAACACAAACGTCTTGCGCTCAAATTGCTCTCTATTTGTTTACATAGTTAATGTGCACTGGGAAGCAGGGGCGCCGCTAGCAATTTTGGGCCCTATGAAAGAATATGATGTTGGGCCCCCTACCGCACCAATCTAGCTATCCAAAATCTTTGTTTGCAATTTAATAATACTGACCAATTAAGCTCAGCTCGCTCAACCCAGAATGCCCCAATTGACTGATGAAGCATTGATTAAAATTAAGAGACAATTTATACAAAACGAAATTTACTTTAAAGAAAGGCTTCCTACTAAACAAAACTTAATGAAGTGGTAACAAATCATGTCTGACCCACTCCATGTCTCCTGACATTGCGCATCTTATGATGTGTCCTTTCTCACTCATGCTGTTGACTTTTCATAATCAACATAGACATAAAAAATAACATTATAATATTTAAACAAATATAAAACTAAATACCTTTTCTTAATGGCTACAACAAGTATAGTAGCCTACAATACAGAGAAATTTCATGTCGGAGGATTTGAGCAAATGTCGTTTTACCCGTGAGCTGAGTGGTTTGTGAGTGAAGTGTTTTGCTGTATTTTGCCGGAAATGCAGAAATAAGCCATAATTGTGTTATATTTGTAACTCTTTGGTAGATTATACATTTATAATTTCTATTACATTACTAATAGTACTGTTACTACTAATAAAACCAATCTCTGGGGGCCCCAAAAGTGCGCGGGCCCTTAGAATCGTCCTAACTTTCCCCCCCTTAGTGGCGCCCCTGCTGGGAAGTAACATATACAAACAATGAACAGCTGTATTTTTATTAACTAAGATTAACAAAGATTAATAAATACAGTAACAAATGTATTGATCATGGTTAGTTCATGTTATTTATTAGTCTAATACATTAACTAATGTAATGTTAACAAATCAAACCATATTGTAAAGTGTTACAAACAAATAATTTACTCAGAACACCTCTTGAAATGAGAATATAAGTGTGCTTACCCCATTTTTTTTATAGTAAGAGTGGTTAGTAAGATTTAATCTTAATGAACTACAGTATTTTCAGGTTATTTATATGGCAATGTGTAGAAAATTACCTACCAACATTTTGATTGTCCTTTAGGTTAATCATTTGAAATAATAAAAACAACATGATGTTCAAACTTTTGACTACTTTCTGTAATAACTACATAACACAATACTTGTACTTTTACTTTCAGTACTTGAGTAGTACATTTTAAAATAAACTACTTGCAATACTTAAGTACAAAAAATGTTGAATACTTTAGTACTTAAAGTACTAAAGGTGCTTAAAGAGCACTTCAACTTCTACTCAAGTCACTTTTTTGATAAGGAACTTGTACTTTTACTCAAGTCTGTGTCTCTAGTACTTTATACATCTCTGGATAAAGGTCTATTACAATGTCTGCTGTATCTGTTTAGCATGTTATTAAATGCTTCTGTTTTCATTTATTTTTAATCAGAGGAAGTTTGTTTGTTACCTTTTCGTTGTTTGTGCTACTGGCATGGAAAATATGCCTCAAATTGTGCAACTTGTACTTTTCTAAGTGATCAGACTTTTAACTTGCAGACCATAAAATGGGTGGGGAAAAAAAATCCCATTGGCTTTCATTGAAGGAGGGACCTGAACCATATCATAGGACGAGAATATACTGTAGACTTGAGAGTAGACTCTAATGACACTCAAACCACTTCAGCAACTGTACAGGAACACCCTGACATAATCACTTACTTAACTGTGTAGATACTATTGACTCACCTGTTTTTATCATCCCTACATATACACATTTATTCATGCAAGCTGTGTTTTGATGCGTTACAGGCGTTGAGCAGGTTTGATTGACTAGCCGTTGGATCCGAGGGTCAGCGTTGATTGGTGTCGAGATTTGAGCTTACAACCCGTGAACACGCGACAGGTCACACGCCGACCAGACGGCGACAGCTCTAGGAGCAGGTTCGGGGGTCCTTCGCCCTCGCCCCGTTCCCGCTCACCCCCAGCTCGGCGCAGTACGCCGTCTGACAGCTCAGTCAGCTGACGCCCGATGTGTTTCTCATTAAGCTCTCATCCCCTAATCCTTCAGGCCCGTTTGAAAAGCCATCCACACCTCTTCCGTCCAAGACACAGCAAGCCTGTTTGTTAGAAGATGCAGCTGCCTCCCTTTCTCCTTCGCTCGCTCTTTTTCTCTTTCTCTCGCTTTTCATAAATGAATATGCCACTCTTGACACTAAAGACTTAACATCAAATGAGCTTGGGAATCTACTTCCACAGTTTAACTGCCCATTCCAGAAGCTTTGTTTTCAAAGGCAAGGAAGTGGAATTCACAGGCATAAAGTTCTCTTTGTTCTTCTGCCCTCTGGCCCTCTGAGCCTGTGCGGACGCTACCATAGGGAGAAGCCCAGATCAAAAAATCACCCTGCAAAAGAGCTATTACCTGGCCCCCGATGATGCCCCCTGGCATTCACAATTAAATCAGTCGGGCTGGAAATTTCCTTGTAACGTCAATCAAAATTATTTTCTCTGGCATGGTCGCTTTCTTAAAGGCACACTGCTGTTAGTCTAAGGGGGGCTGTCCACTTAATTCAAAGCTCTTTATTCGAATCAGGCTAAAGAGGAAGAGTTGGCAGAGAGGGTCGTATCCTCCAGCATGCAGTTGTCACCAAAAATAATGTGGCTCGGAATAAAAAAGAAAACACAAAAGCATCAAGAGAGGGACTATTTAAATAATACGCTGGACATATTCTAGTCTGTGAAACATTAGAGGATTGGTCTAATACCAGGAAAGACAGCTTGCTGCCCTTGGTGGCCTTTTTTGTTCTTGGAACGCCACTTAATAAGATGGTTGAAGGTAGGATATATTGACCAGGAGGGTGAGTGGTTGCATCAAAAGACTTTCTGCACACACAACTAATGAGATACCCGGGTCTTGATCATTTAGCCAAGAATAAAAAAGGGAACATGAATGACAGATCCAATGAATGAAGGAATGGCTGATCAGTGATATAAAATGACTTTTTGTCTTCGCTTACTGTTTTAACGAGCCACATTGACCATCGAAAGGAAAGTGCGATATTAAGCAGAAAAATTCAGTGTGACAACCTGCTTTAAAGCTTAAAAAACCTCAACAATCCCCTTTGTGTACTTACTGGAGGGCCACCGCTATTGTTCTGTTATCTTTGCTTCTGGAGGTATAAATCATGGCTTGTCATTCTCCGGTTTTCATTTTCTACTTCAGCTGAATCTTAGGAACGAGAAACACGGTTTTTCTAATGCTTTGTGTTTTAGAAGCCTCTGCATTGTTGCCTGATGTAGACAAAGGTGGTTTGTCATGTTTTCAGATAGTTACATTTTTTTCTTTGTGTACTGGTACCATTAAAGGTGTGCGTGTGACTGATTGTGCATGAGCATTTGAGTGTTAGTGCATCAGTGTGTCGGTATGTGCATATGTTTGTGTATGCAAATGTGAATGAATGTGTGTGAGTGTGGAGTCAGAAGTTTGCGACAACGTGCGTGTTTGTGTGTAACCGAACTGATCTTCGAATAATTTTTTTGGTCTTGTTTTCAAGGAAAAATATTTACATCTTTAAAACAAGATAATTTAACTTGAAGCAAATACTGTATGTGTAAGATTCACGGCTCCAGCGATTATAAAGGGAGGATTCTTTGATCGCTTTCTCTATATAATTTAATCAAAAGTTAAATAACATAATTAAAATCTTCCCCCCCCCAAAATTTAAAAATGTTTTGATGGTGTACTTGCTTAAATTAACTGCATTGTTTTATTGTTTTATAATGTTTCTTGGGGTGCAATCAGTGCTCGAAGTGTGGTGGTACTCACCAGTACATTTTACTCTTAAGCGTACCTGCACTTTTTCTTGCGTACCGCTACTTCTCGCTTTTATAATGGATCAATTGTCTGTGCAATATGACTGTGACTGAAGCCCAATTGTTTAGCAATTGGCAATAGCTGTATATTACACCTGTGGCATGTTGTAGCTATAGTTTCTAACTGCGTTGCTATTTTTCATAACAAATGCTATAGATAAAAAAAATATGAAGAAAAAAGTTAACATTGGCCTGCACGGTAATGAGGAGCCGTTGGTGGTCTTGCTTTGTAAATAAACCCTTATTGTAACAAATGCTAGTTAAACAATTGCAAGAACTATAAGTTAGAAAGAGCTTTAAAATATGAACCTTCTTGAATTGACATAACCCCACCCCCACCCCCAACAAATTCCCGCCCCCTTTATATTTTCCACTTCAAGCCCTGGGTGCAATTATAATGTTAGTATAACCCTAACCTTTTTACATCAATTTATAAATAAAAGGCATTTTTCCAACCCTGATTTTAACCATCTGATTTAAACACTGTTTGAAGGGGTGTGTATGCTGTGAGACTTCAGTGTAAATGCCCACTGCTATGATTGGCTAACATCTTTGCTTATGAAATAGCCAAGTATTAATTGTTGAACTTTTAGCATGTTTTTACTATCACAGCTCTCAAGGTTAACTAATTGTGAAGAGTTATAATTATAGCATTATATTTAGATCGATTGCATTATATTTAGATCTATATCATTATATTTAGATTGTGGCATGAAAGGTCACAGTGATATAGCCTGGCTCCACCCTCCTACGTACTTCCGCTCAATTTTCATTTTCCTTCAGTACTCTGTCTGGGTTGCGGTATGTTCTCTGGTTTTCTCCGGTCAAATTTTAACCGGTCCAATCAGCGAACAGAGGGAGTGGCTGAGAACGATAACGTTGAGTTGTAGTTCAGTAATGGCGGCGGAGAAAGATGCAAGCGAAGCCATTCATTCCATTGTTGCACCGCTGCCGAATATCCAGAAGTTAAAGCCGGAGCAAGAACAATCTTTGCTGATGTTTTGTTTGTGGCCATGATGTTGTGGCCCTCCTCCCCACGGGGTTTGGGAAAAGTTTGATTTTCCAGCTCGCTCCGTTGGTGAAGGAGTTGGCTAAAGCCCTATTCGGTCGGTAATTGTTTCACGTGGGGTCAGAAAGTACTATCATTTACAGGGGCTAATCAGTGATTTTATTGCCATCTGTCTTCCACCACCCATGTAAAAATCCCCGGCCGAATTACCTACTGGTTTTGACAAACACCAAGGTCATGTGGTAATTTAATTGCTGTCCGAATCCACATCTCTGAGTTTTCAAGAATACAGGTGCTGGTCATATAATTAGAATATCATCAAAAAATGTATTTCACTAATTCCATTCCAAAAGTGAAACTTGTATATTATATTCATTCATTACACACAGACTGATATATTGCAAATGTTTATTTATTTTAATTTTGATGAATATAACTGACAACTAAGGAAAATCCCAAATTCAGTAGCTCAGAGAATTAGAATAATACTTAAGACCAATACAAATAAAGGATTTTTAGAAATCTTGGCCAACTGAAAAGTATGAACATGAAAAGTATGAGCAAATGCGTGGCATGGAGTCGATCAGTCTGTGGCACTGCTCAGGTGTTATGAGAGCCCAGGTTGCTCTGATAGTGGCCTTCAGCTCTTCTGCATTGTTGGGTCTGGCATATCGCATCTTCCTCCTCACAACACCCCATAGATTTTCTATGGGGTTAATGTCAGGCGAGTTTGCTGGCCAATTAAGAACAGGGATACCATGGTCCTTAAACCAGGTATTGGTTGCTTTGGCACTGTGTGCAGATGCCAAGTCCTGTTGGAAAATGAAATCTGCATATTCATAAAGTTGGTCAGCAGCAGGAAGCATGAAGTGCTCTAAAACGTCCTGGTATACGGCTGCATTGACCTTGGACCTCAGAAAACACAGTGGACCAACACCAGCAGATGACATGGCACCCCAAACCATTAATGACTGTGGAAACTTTACACTGGACCTCAAGCAACTTGGATTGTGTGCCTCTCCTCTCTTCCTCCAGACTCTGGGACCCTGATTTCCAAAGGAAATGCAAAATTGACTTTCATCAGAGAACATAACTTTGGACCACTCAGCAGCAGTCCATTCCTTTTTGTCTTTAGCCCAAGTGAGATGCTTCTGACGCTGTCTGTTGTTCAAGAGTGGCTTGACACAAGGAATGCGACAGTTGAAACCCATGTCTTGCATACGTCTGTGCGTAGTGGTTCTTGAAGCACTGACTCCAGCTGCAGTCCACTCTTTGTGAATCTCCCCCACATTTTTGAATGGGTTTTGTTTCACAATCCTCTCCAGGGTGCGGTTATCCCTATTGCTTGTACACTTTTTTCTACCACATCTTTTACTTCCCTTCGCCTCTCTATTAATGTGCTTGGACACAGAGCTCTGTGAACAGCCAGCCTCTTTTGCAATGACCTTTTGTGTCTTGCCCTCCTTGTGCAAGTTGTCAATGGTTGTCTTTTGGACAACTGTCAAGTCAGCAGTCTTACCCATGATTGTGTAGCCTACAGAACTAGACTGAGAGACCATTTAAAGGTCTTTGCAGGTGTTTTGAGTTAATTAGCTGATTAGAGTGTGGCACCAGGTGTCTTCAATATTGAACCTTTTCACAATATTCTAATTTTCTGAGCTACTGATTTGGGATTTTCCTTAGTTGTCAGTTATAATCATCAAAATAAAAATAAATAAACATTTGAAATATATCAGTCTGTGTGTAATGAATGAATATAATATACAAGTTTCACTTTTTGAATGGAATTAGTGAAATAAATAAACTTTTTGATGATATTCTAATTATATGACCAGCACCTGTATATCACTTCAAAATTCACTGTTTATATCCTTTTTGACCACTGCAGAGCACCGTGTGGTTGCGTTTCGCTGTAATTTGGATGCATTTCTAGACTTATTTCTTTAAATGCTGGCAAGTATTTACAAGAGCAATACATTTCATCACCGCTCAAAAAATAAAAAGAAGAAAAGCACTTAAACTTTTGAATTGGGCTGTTATTTACGGCAGCATTTATTCTTATCATACCAAGCATATGACAGTTTTATTTTTACAGCATACAATCATGTTACGGACCACGTGAGCAGCGTGATAGGCATTGTATACGATCACAGACATGTTGAGCGCATGAATGCAGTGATCTTGTCATTTCAACTCGATTTCTGCACTCTCACAAATGCTTTCATCATAGCTAACAGTGCAAACCCAATGCAAATAAGAGATTTGTTGATTATAACGGGAATTTTGGTGAGAGTCCAGAGCTCAGTCACTGATAAACTCGCACTGTTTGATTGACAGCTCTAGCAATTGTAAAGGCCGCATTCTTTGATCGCTTTCTATATATAATTTAATCACAGTTTAAATAACATAAATTTTATCCTACTGAGAGAAACAATGTGAATTTGACTGTTTAGTTACTGGCTTGATTTACTGAGACATAAACAGCCATAAACGATTTTAAGACAAAGAATACCGAATTGTACCGAATACAAATAAATAATGCTCAGCTGAGACATTCACATTGTTGAAAATAAATAAGCACATTCCTATCATTAGGATCCTTTGGAAGTGCTTTGTAATGCTATTTTCAGTCAAGTGATCTTGTAACGCTTTTCTCTCCTCGTCATCTCACTAACATGCCAGTGGGCTGGGCCAAAGTTGCGATGATGGTGAAGTAGGCGTTGATCTTCTTCTGCAGAGCTCTTTCATCTCTCCAATAACGTCATACATAGGCACATTCCACAACAAGTCGTTTTCTGAAATTAGTTTCAACAAAAGCTGTTTTTGGACTAACAAGAAAGTTTTCAGTTCAGTACTATATTCTTATAGTATGATGACCTCTTATATGTCAAAAGCTCAAGAAAATTAGATTTCTCAATTCATGAAATGCATGAAACCTGCATGAATTGCAGATAAGAAACAAATTTCTGCTGTTGGGGACCTTGCCAAAAGTAAAAAAGAGTGTCATTACTGATGCCCAGGTTGTGCATAAATATCCTGGGGAGACGTGTGGTGATGCCCACGATGGAGAAAACAGCACATATGTTGCAGTACTGCTAGTTAAAGTGGGTATCAAACCAGTTGTGGCTTAATTCAGAAATAAACAAGTAGGAAACACTCCTTTTGTACCTTCTTTTTTTTTAATAATTCAAAAGTGATTCATCACTGACATAGAGCACAATAAATCTTTGGCTGTATTGTAGCTACTTTTATTTAGCACATACTAAAATGTATAACTGACCCAGGCAGTTTCACAAAACATGGCTGGTGACAACGAGGCATTTGTGACCTGATTTGGACATGTCTTCTTGAAAGGAACTGGTTTCCATCATTTATCATAGCGGAATTTTAACATCAAATGTAAACTAGGCTTTTGAAAGGGTTTTGCATTCAAAAGCCTTCCTTCTCATTCCAGAGGAGGATGTAACGGTTTTATCATAAAGTAATTTTCCATGGGTCCATCAGTTTGTTTGGTTTATTCAAATGTAAAGTTAAGAAAATGCTTCCAAGTGAAAAATAAAAAAAAAATGCTCAAAATTACTTTGGTAACTTTTTAAGTATCAAGACAGAGGACATTTAATGACAAAGAAAGTTGTCTAGTGACCTTTTGCGAGGGAATAATCTGTGCTTTGGTGGAAAAGTCGAATTGTGCACACATGCACCAACTTTGCACCAAGCAGAATGATCAAAAAACATAAAAAAAATCATTACTTCATTGCCAGGCGTCCCTCACTTCAGCAGGAGACCTCCCAATTTGGCAGTGTAATTGTTAGGGAAGAGGGGAGCATCGCTTTGTGGGAGCCCTTCGGTCAGAATTTGAGGCGAGAGCATCCGATAGGCAGATCGTGACCCTCCCTAGATGATTTGTACGCAGATCTCAGAGGACTATGGGAATGTTGGTCCCCAGTCTGGCGAGCAATTTTTTATATAAATGCAATCCAACAATCTTTCACTGATGAGAGAGTGTTAATTAGAAGTCACTTTATTGTGCATTGTTCTGTTTCTGATCCAAGTACCAAAGGATCCCAGACAAAATCCTGGCATGAGTGTGGTCTGGGTGAGGTCAAAAACTCTTTTTCATGGATTCTCATGTGGCATGAGAAGATAAAAGTTCAGGCCAAGTGCATTTACTTATGCATATAAATTCTCTGAACATTGTTTCAATGATCAACATAAAAGTTTATTCTCCAAAATATCAGTATTGTGGAAGCTACTTTGAAATTGTCCCTTTCTAAGACACAAGCTAGCCACAACCCATCTAGGTTCACTAAAATAAAACAAACTTCATATGAAATTATGAGATTTGTGAAAGTTTGCATGAGATAGAGGACAGAGTGCAGTGCACCCACTACTGAAAAGTGTGTTTCAGTTAGCTATTTTTTTTCTTTACTGATGTAAGTGTGTTATATTTAGAGGAAATTCTGTTTGTCCATATACATTTTTATTTTATGCATAAATAATAAATACTGTACATATATTTTACTTCTCCCTACAGGACGGAAATCAAAAGCATTTAAGGCTCCACTTTCCGCGAATCACACATCCAACTGTAGGCCATTTTCTTAGTTCTGCGGGCATCACATTACCAGTAATAACATTTCTGGTGTAATCATGCATATATAGTTTTTCTTCCCTCAGACAGGATGGAGTTGTTGGAGCTAATATATTCAGAGTCAGACCAACTGCCGTTCGCAAAGGGAAAAAAAGAGACTTGGTTGAGTAACCGTAATAATTGGAAAATTATTTTGATAGCCTGAAACAATCTAATATATTACTGAATTTTATTAAAATAATATCAAATCAAATTAACTGCTATTCCATAATGAATTAGGTAACAAGGTAGGCAGATATTAATCGTCCTTCCCTCCCCGGGGCCAAGAGAGGAACGAGGAAGTGGGGGTGGGGTTACCAAGCCGGCTTTTGCGTCTTGTCAGTTGGGAAACTCCTTCAGGAGATACACGTTTAAAATACATGTTTTCTTCATCTGTTAGTATGAACTTAGTTTTTCTGGAGGGTATGTTGTGAAGCTCGGTGCATCAATGGCCAGATTTAGCGCCTATTCATAAGGCAAAACTCTATAATAAACTTGGCGTGCCACGGCTTCATCCCATGGTGCTGCTCTCTTTAGCCTGTTTAGTGTTGCCGCATAGGGGGCTTCAGACTATACATCTGGACTGTTGATTTTAATCAGTGCCAGGTCTCTGCTTTGAAATTGTAATCAGATGCTTTACTTGGCAATGCCAGACACTTTTAATGTATCAACCCCAATGCCAGGTCCGTTTGTAACCTTGCAAGGCTCCTATAATTTCAGCATGCCAATCAATTATAGCACATGTATGGTGCTCTTCCAGCAGAAAAACAAGCTACTGCACATAGCATTCCAAACCATGGCACTATAATCTGGTTTTGCAGAACCTCTTGGTGGACTCCAGAACCCCTGCATTTGAAGGAACTATGGTCATGATGTCAAACTATTTTAATGGTAGACAATAATAAAACAGCAGAGCCAATATGTGCAATTTGCTTCTAATCCCTCATATTCAATTGTCATGAATAGGCATGTGCTCTGTTCCAAAACCTAGTGAGCTGCCTACAGATGTATCCTGACCCAAAGGCTAAATTCCAAGATGTTGCATGTATCCTTTTTACAGAAGGTAATCACAGAATGCATTGTGGCACTATGAGTGACAAAATAAATCAAGATGGTGGACGAGGTGAGGGAAAAATTTATACACAGATCAGGCATAACATTATGACGGGTGAAGTGAATAACACTGATTATCTCTTCATTACGGCACCTGTTAGTGGGTGGGATATTGGGCAGCATGAACATTTTGTCCTCAAAGTTGATGTGTTCGAAGCAGGAAAAATGGGCAAGCGTAAGGATTTGAGCAAGTTTGACAAGGGCCAAATTGTGATGGCTAGACGACTGGGTCAGAGCATCTCCAAAACTGCAGCTATTATGGTGTTCCGTGGTGAACCGGTGACAGGGTCATGGGTGGCCAAGGCTCATCAATGCACGTGGGGAGCGAAGACTGGCCCCTGTGGTCTGATCAAACAGACAAGCTACTGTAGCTCAAATTCACCCTTCGCCGCGAGTTTGATTGACAGGCGATCTGACCAATCACATCGCCGAATCTGCCGTTTTGTCCGGCAAAGCAGTCCGGAGAGTTAAAAGATTAACGTTGGTGGACTTGAACTTGAAAAATGGTGTGTACTGATGTCTTTCCGTGGTTGAAACAACATTTCTTTTAGTGTTCATTCATGTTAATTTGATGCTTATCAATGAGCTAGAAGGAAGAAATGATCAGTTCATGAGCAGCTTTAACTGAGGCGCTACAGTGATCACGACACATTAAAGAGCCTCAAAACGGTATTTGTTTACATTTTTTAAAAAATGACACAATTTTAAAGTTGAGACTCTGTCCTGTCTGTCGGCGTGTTTTCAGTGTCCTCTTTTCTCCGTGATGTATTTTCTCTACGTGAGAACGTGTGTGTGGTGTGAGAGAGCCATAGCTTGTCGGACATAGCAACAGTAACTAAAGGGGGCGGGTCTTTGCGTACGGTCAATTGCTCAAGAAGTTAAAGGTGGTTCTGATAGAAAGTTGTCAGAACACAGTGCATCACAGTTTGTTGCGTATGGGGCTGCATAGGCGCAGACCAGTCAGGGTGCCCATGCTGACCCCTGTCCACTGCCGAAAGCGCCAACAGTGGGCACGTGAGCATCAGAACTGGACCACAGAGCAATGGAAGAAGGTTGCCTGGTCTGATGAATCATGTTTTCTTTTACATCACGTTGGATGGCCCGGGGAACACATGGCACCAGTGAAGTGCACTATGGGAAGAAGGCAAGCCGGCGGAGACGGTGTGATGCTTTGGGCAATGTTCTGCTGGGAAACCTTGGGTCCTGCCATCCATTACTTTGACACGTACCACCTACCTAAGCATTGTTGCAGACCATGTGTACACCCTTTCATGGAAATGGTATTCCCTGGTAGCTGAGGCCTCTTTCAGCAGGATAATGCGCCCTGCCACAAAGAAAAACTGGTTCAGGAATGGTTCAGGAGCACAACAAGAAGTTTGGTGTGTACTTGGCCTCCAAATTCCCCTGATCTCGATCCAATCGAACATCTGTGGGATGTGCCTAACAAACAAGTCCGATCTATGGAGGCTCCACCTCGCAACTTACAGGACTTAAAGGATCTGCTGCTAACATCTTGGTGCCAGATATCACAGCACACCTTCAGGGGTCTAGTGGTGTCCATGCCTCAACGGGTCAGGGCTGTTTGGGCAGCCAAAGGGGGACCAACAAAATATTAGGTCATAATGTTATGCCTGATCGGTGTATTTCATTCAGTGCTAAAAAGTATCTATGAAATAGTTTGGTGTAATTAAAAATAGATAATTTTACCTGATATTTGAGTTGTGCTATGTATTTTTATGCTTAGTGTATCATACTGTTAAGCTTAGCAACATGGTACTGTCAAACTCTCTAGGAATCAGTTGTTAGTGCAGCACAGCAAAAAATAGACTCGTGCAGAAACCGGACCACATCCGCATGCAGTGTGAAAGCTCTAATCCGTTAACATGGGTACGGAAAAAAATACGCACGGCATATGCACTGCAAACGGAGTATGTGTGAAAGGATGTTAACAGATTAGATTGAAGCATGCACACCGCACGCAGAGGCATTTATATTATTAAAACTAGAGGCAAATCTTAACTTTAAGGTTCCTTTTATCAAGTACACTACCTACATACAGCATGTTATATGCATATGTGCTTGGGACAGAGAGGAACACGGGCAGTACATATCTGCTGAATGTGACCATCATAAATCAAAGCACGAGACAGACAGGGGTCGGAGGAGAACAGCAGAAAAGGTGACAGACTGGACGATACACGTCTGTATATTACTCAAGCGCAGCGGTTCAGCTGCGCGCGACAAACGCTGCCAATGTGAAAAGCACAACGGGTGCGCGCTGCTCCCGCTCTCCATACGCACAGCTTCTGCGCTGCCTCTGTCCGCATTAGCCTAGGCTACTTGTGCGTGCGGTGTGAAACTGATCAGTTAAACTTCACTGCGGTCAAATCAGCATGATCAAAACTTCCCCAATCGTATTTTTCCTTCAAATAACAAGTCAAGAGAGTGAACAATGCACATCACTATTTAAGATAGCCCATCGGGCAGGGCGGTGATACATTTTGGTAGCCCGACTGGAAAACACATTAGCCCGGTGACGTCGGGCTAGCGATTTTGCAAGCCCTGTAGAGCATTCCAAATCTGTCACTCCATGATGGGTAGAATGCTGTCTTAGATGTAAGCTGTCTGCAGTGAGGCAGCCCACTAGGTTTTGTTCCAAACTATTGTTTGAAAATGTATGTATTTCTGGTATGAATTCACTGTATTCAGTAATAGCTCTGCATTTTGAACAATTGCTGGCCTAAGAGACTTGCATCTATCAAGGTTTGGTTGGTTAGTGTGGTTAAGTTAGCCCCTGCTGGTAGATGCAGTAACTGCAATTCTAAAATGCACCTTTCTCCATCGACAGCGATTCAAAATCAGCCGTATATTCTGCTTTCAATATTCTGCATGATTATTGTTATAATATAGTGTTGTCAAAAGTACCGACCACGATACCAAATCAGTACTGACATTTTAAAAATGTGACTCTTTGAGCGCTGTTGAGCGGAATCGTAAACACCTCTGACTGGCCATTGTGCTCACACGCTCATCAAATATGTCTGTGATTGGCTACAACGATCAGCGCTTCACAAACATGTTGTACATATACATCAATGATGCTTTTCACAAAACGCTTACACAGATACACGGGAGCGTTTGAAGGCAGGCGTCTATTAGCCTAGCGGTCCGCTGGTCAATGCCTGCTTTTGCTTTCAAACGCTCCCTCTCCCGCTTTCAAAACCCTTTCAAACACTTCCGTGTGCTTTCAAACGCCCCCGTGCTTTGATCCGTGTAGCGAAACAGGCACATCCGATGAGCGTGCGAGCACAATGGCCAGTCAGAGGTAAAAATGTCAGTACTGATTTAAGAATTTCAGTACCGATTTAAGAATTTCAGTACCGATTTGGTATCGTGGTCGGTACTTTTGACAACACTATTGTAATAGTCTACATTCTGTTTTCAGTATTGAATAGTTATTACTTATTATTAAATACTGACCCTTTTGAACAGAAGTGTTCAATTATTTTTTTGAAAGATTTTAGCAAGGATGCTTTAAATTACATGATGACATAATACAAACAAAATATTTATATTTCAAATAAATGCTGTTCTTTTAAACTTTTTATTTGTCAAAGAATCCTGAATATTAAGCAGCACAAATGTTTTCACCATTGATAATTGTAAGAAGTGTTTCTTGAGCATTAGAACAATTTTCTTTGTGAACTGAAGGCATTGTCAACAGCAATAAATTACTTTTTCAAATATATTAAAATAGAAACGGTTATTTTAAATTGTAATGATATTTAAAAATATTACTATTTTTGATCAAATAAATGCATCCTTGGTGAGCATAATAGTATAAAAAACCGAACCCGATCTCACGGCAATTCGTACATATTTTACGAGGTGGCTAATTCGTACGAATTTATACGATTTCACTCGTACGAATTCATAAATTTTTTGCTAAATCGTACGTATTTGATGAGTTGGTCAATTCATATGATTTTGTGTGAATGACCTAACCTTAACCCCACCCCTAAAACCTACCCATCACTGCAGGATTGACAATTTATACGAATTAGCCACCTCGTATAAAAAAAAAGAAGGAAATTGGTTGTGCGATAGCGTTGAAAAAACCTTTAAAAAAATCTTACCAAACACAAACTTTTACAAAATAACAAATATTTCATTATTTTACAGTAGCTGATTCACCTAGTGTCCGATTTCCAAGTCCTGTACTTCCACGAGGGATCCTCCACTGGGAAATTGCAAATGATATGTTTGGGAAACAGCTTTCTTCAGGTATTTCTGTTCATAAAAGATCAAAAAGATTATTTGCGTGCACCAATGTTTAAAATTGAACTGAACACTTGTTCACACAACAGTAAGTGTGCTTTAGATATTAGAGAGCACTACTGTAGAATGATTTCTCACCAAGCTGATGAGACCAAAGTACTTCCCGACTGTGTCACTTTGACACATCGGCACATTCCAGCACTGCGATTAATTTTTTTCATGCTAAAAGCCTTGTGCCAATAAACGACTTCTCAAAACTGCATGTGTGTTGCATGATTGATATGTCTCCAATGTGGACAAATGCATCTACATGCATGTGAAGTTGTGAATTGGAAAGAAGAAAATATGGTCCCATTTTGGCACAGGAATCAGCACCCTTGACACCTATGCGGCTCTTCCTATACCTGACTTGAAAATGAAAGGGAAAACATTTTTTATTTTTAATTACTAATTATTTGGAGGGTTTTATGGCTTTATTTTGGCTGTCACAGTCAGTGGGGAGAGAGGGATTAGGGTCCTTAGGGGGGAAGAGGAAGGAGATGAGAAGCAGGCAGAGGAGGACAGCTAATTTTTGATCCAAGGGGTGCTTTGCAGGCCAGGGGGGTGACAGCTGCACTGTCTTTAGCCCGGATTTGAATTTGAATTCTATCTAACGATGCAGCGACGCACGGACTTGGCAGGGCAGTCTGGTAATCTTCTTGACACAAATGCCTGGGCTTTTCTTGTGTGCCCTCACAGAGATTTGAGTAATTAAAGTTAAATTGAAGGAATAAAAAATATCCTTCTTGTACTGAGGCTGTCTTGCTAATGCCAAGTGTGAATAGTCAGGGTTGTCCTTAGAACTATAATCCCAAATGCTATTTCTCCTGTAACGTGGAACTGCCATATTTTTTAATTTTTTTTTGGTGAGCTCAAAAAGACAGCGATAAGGGACGGCCGCAGTGCTTTCATCTTGCAGACATCTTTTGGAGAGGTGGGAAAGCAAGAAGAAAAATTAAAGTTGAAAATCGTGAAATATTGTTCATACCTGGTGGAATCACGTAGGATTTAATCCTTAACCCAAAGACAACAACTGTAGTGAAGAAGCTCTTTTGGATTTCTAGATGCTTGTAGACCTTTTTCATTCTAGTACTCTATACTTGGGTAATTTTATGTATAATTTAAGCGACTGACTTATATGTGTCAGCTAAGTAATTCAACAGTTGTTTTACAGCAGAAATTGCAGTTTTAAATGAATAAGCCCCAGTTTCTTAAACATAAATTAATTCTTAAGCAAAACTAAATAGAAAATCAACATTAGCAGATGAGGTCTAGATTTTAGTCTCTGTTTGATTGGTGCAGATTTCATGCAGAGCTCCACAGATCAATTAAACTTTATTAACTGCGTATTATTTTGCTAAAATAATATTTACACAATGTGTGGAGGCAGGGCCTGTAAGACAGGAAGTGCTGAACCATTCAAAGGCAAGAGAGAGAGCACTTTAACACGCCCACATCACACACAATATTTGAATGTACGCTCTAACACACACACATCATATACTGAAAACGCTTTAACACACTCGCCTCAAATGCACTGTAAAAATACTATAAAACATGTTTCTTGCACACATAAAATACTGTAACACATGTTTCTAAAAACAAAAAACATACACACACACACACACTCATATATCACACACTGGGGATATAACTGTTCCACATAGTCTAAAAATATTAATGTTCACCACTCTCTGGGAAAACTTTAACACACCCCACTTGCACAGTTAAACAGGAGAGCAGGACTAGTTGTCATTTTGGTATATACATTTTTTCAGGATTTTTCAATAAAAGGAAGTTGTCACATTTTTAATATGGTAGTTTATTTATATACTTTCATTTATTAATTATGTTATATTTGTTGGGCAAAACTATTAAAAAAATTTTGTTTAGGCTTTAGGGCGGGGTTTATTGGTGTAGTCTGAAAATAGGCCACGCCCTCAAGTGGTGGAAAACAAAGCACTTTTTCATCATTATTCATTCCTATGAAGAAAACGGGGAGAAATATCCAATAAATGTGTCTATTTTGCAACAACAACAAAAAAGTCATACTGTGTAGTTTGACCTGGAACTAAATATATTTTAGTTATATAAAATATAACTATTTATCACCTGCAAACCAAACAAAAAGAAGCCAAAAAAAGACCGATCTGGTTGCAAGGATTAGGAATGCTTATATTGACCGTTTAACCGTTTAGCAAAAGTAATTTTGACTGATTAATATGCAGTTAAACGGTTTAAAATGTATTTTTTTAATTATTATTATTTTTATTTATTTTTTAGTTTGCTGCATGGCAAAAGCTCAATATATCATATATAATCTTTAAAATAGACCTATCCTTTTATTGAAACTGGTGCAAAGAGACATGCACCCACTTTCGCTTTTGCCACAGAGACCCTTGTGATAAATAAATGTGTTATATTTATGATAATCCGCGTAGATTTCAGTTGATAAAAATAAATAATAAAAGAGCGATAAGTCGCGAAAGACAACTGAATTACTGACAGGATGCTGTGCACGCACTCCGAGCGCAACGCGGAATGCGCTAAATGGCCAAATAAACACAGAAATATATAAAAAATGCCAAGTCGAGTATTCACATAAACACAGTAGATGTAAGCACGCTTCATGAAGCATTGTTTTGTAATCGGTTATCACTATATAAGTTCTTTTTTGCGCACCAAAAATATTATCGTCGCTTTATAATATTAATATCGAACCACTGTACTCACATGGACTGATTTAAATATGTTTTTTGTACATCAATGGATCTTGAGAGTGTAAATTGCTTTGCTGTCTATGGAGGCCTCACTGAGCCTTCAGATTTCAACAAAAATATATTTTTGTTTTCCGAAGACGAACGAAGGTCTTACGGGTGTGGAACGGCATGAGGGGGAGTAATAAATTACATTATTTTCATTTTTGGGTGAACTAACCCTTTAAACTCCCTGCCATTGATGAGTCATCTCGTCATTTATGAGAAAACGCTTCCCTGCCATTGACGAGTTTTAAAGGGGTGGTTCCGTGTTTTTTTTCTAGGCTTGGTTGTGTTTATGGGGTGCAGTATAACATGTCTTAATACTTCTTTTTTTTAAAAACGCCGTATTTTTCTAATATTTTTCCTTTATTCCACACCGCTGTCTCCACTGTCCTTTGAACGGCTCGTTTGCTTCCTGCTTCTATAAAGCCCATCCCTCCGAAAAACGCAATGGTCTTAGATTGGTTAGATGGCCAAATGTAGTTTGTAGTTCTGCAACAGCTCTCTCTCTTTCGTAATGACTGCGACGTGGCCTCGCTTTGTTGCGTGTTCGCGGGGGCAGTGTTTATGTTAATAGCAAGGGTTTATGATGTCACCAACCCGTGAAGAAGCTTGTTGTAGTCCAAACCGGCCGTTTTTGTAGGCAATAAACTGCCACAACTTTAAAAGACAATATCTCCGTTTTGCATTGAACTTTCAGCGCTGTAACTTTGCAGATACTGTTTATGCTCAAGCAGCAACATTACACTCTAACTAAAGTTAAAAAAGTGAAATCGCATGCAACCACCCCTTTAATGGCTCTCTCTGTTATCACTATTATAAGGTAGGGGGATATATCATGCATCTCCTGATCAAAACACTGGAGAGAAGAAGCAGAAACGAGCAATCTCATATGTAAACAGATGCATATGAAAAATAATGCGATCATCAACAATAAACAGCATATAAATCAAAATGGCTTAATGTTACTAAATGAAATGTTGACCCAGGAAGTGCTATAGGACTGTGCAAGCTTTGGGGGGGTTGATGTTGATGGACTCAATCTATTCCATCTATGTTTTGATCATCATACTGAATCTGATCCACACGCAGTCTTTGACAAAAAATGCGATTTTCTCAGCTTTTTGCACAAATGTTGCTTTTTAATGAAATTTTACCCACATTCAAGTGTTGCTAAAAATGGAATGCATAAAGTTAGAATAAAACTGTTTTTGGTTTAAAAGCAGAGGGTCTGTTCTTTCTGTTGACACATTGCATGTTGAGATATTCACAATAAAATATTCTGGGAGCCATGGCATTTTTGTGAAAATTACCAAAAATGTTGGAGGTGGCTGGCAATAATAATAATAAAAAAACACTGGCAGGGAAATAGTTAATAGTGGTGAAATGTTTGAAAAGGTTTTTTTTTTTTTTGCCAAGACTTTAGGTACAGTATATGCTCAAACCTACATTGAGACATATTCACCAGATTAAAAAGTGTGCCAACTAACCCTTGAACTCTTGAAAACAGTATATTTACTTTAAAACAAAGTAGTTCACAACATTTACACCATATTGTTCAGTTATACAAAGGTTGGTTCAGTCCAAGTCCACCACTGTCTATGAGAAAATCATTTCATTTGGCACAGTGCTTGTAATAAATGCAGATGTGTGAATTAAGCCTAATGCATAAATACCTTGCAGTGTCAATTGCATGTGTGCCCCAGTAAGTACGTGCTTTCACAATCATTTTAATCACAGGTTAAAACAAGCCTTTAACCACAGGTTGATTCAATGTGCTGTATTTGCAATAAACATTCAAGTATGAGTCAATGAGAGTTTTGTTGAGCCAAATGTTAAGAACCTGGGGAAAGGAGAACTTTTAATTGAAAACAAGGCACTTTGTGAAACACTTTCAGTAAAAGCATTTACTCCCTATAGGGCTCAGGCATTGTTGTAAAAATACACTTGATTAAATGTAATAAGGAGCTGTAGTAATCGAACAGCAGAAATGTTGTTAGCGTATGCAGCTTTAAGTTAAAGACTCTCCAGAAATGTTTTACTATTGTTAGCCGGAATGTGTGATGTTACAATCAGTTAAACAGTGCATGGGTGTGTGTGTGAAAAGTGCATATTTGTGGCTTAAGAATGTCAAAAAAACATTTGAGTTCAATCCCATGCAAATGAGACCCAAAACTTGAAATGACTGTGCATGCAGCTCTGAAGGTGGCTTTATGTAAAGGAAGTGTCTCTGTCATTCTGAAGTTTCAGGTGTGTAGACGTAATGGTTATAGG